>NW_026000144.1:460842-491044 GCF_001458135.2 Marmota marmota marmota
CTCTCTCTCTCTCTCTCTCTCTCTCTCTCTCTCTATATATATATATATATATATATATATATATATATATATTTATATTATTGTATATATATATATATATATATGATTATGATATATTGTATGATTATTGTATGGTGGAAGCAAGATTTAAAAAAAAATGTAATTCCCTGGGGGAACCACATGAACAAGTGCAATGAAGTACTAATGAATAATTTCTGAACAATGATACTTTTGTGTTTTTTTTTTTTTTAATTTACATTCATCAGAAAGGAAAAACCAGCCTACATTGCTCAGCATGAGTACACACCACTCTAGGGCTGACTATCACTCTGATGTGGGCAAAAGGTTAGGAATACTAAAAACAAACAGATGTTACTTGCAATATGAAGGTCACTATTTGAAATAAATCCCCCAGTAATACTGATATTTTGAATGTTTTGAATGTTTCACAAAGATTCATATGAGTGGAAACAAGTTGAATCACCTATATACCTACATATACCTACCTCATTCACACATGCATCAGTCATTACAATCAGACTCTAAGGGAGACAGCTTCACCCCAAAGATCCATTTAATTATAATAGTTCAATCTAAATTAATGAACAAATTATCTCAGTCAGTAATCACAGACTATCACTTAGAATACATTTAATCATTAACAACATCTTTACTTTCTATTGTTTCATTTAATACATTTTAATGCACCTTATGACATTCATGGTGTCAATTTTTTTTAGATAGAATCTGAATATAAAGCAAGTTCATTGCCCCCTCTCCCAAGCTAACATAAAAGTTTGTGCTGTATCAAGAAAAAATGTTCTAATCATCAACACATCACAGCCACGACATCTTCATTGGTGGATTTTGCTCAGAGAACATAATCCTGAGAGGTGACTTTAACTCAAAGAATGGTTTTTCATTGTTTACCAAATATTTGTTTTAAGTAACAGAAATTTCTTTGCTAAAGATGAAAATCTTTCTCCTTCATGAGACACTTATCACCTCTAAGTCATGTAGACTCTTTGGTGCACTCAGCAAGTCAAATCCATGACCTCAGATCTCAGGATCCACCATCACCTACTGAGATGCTGCCTTAGAAGACTCAGCATCTGAGCTTAGGTTCATTTTTTTCTAGCAGTCTCATTAGTTGTGTAGACTGGGAAGTAGAATATGGAGTGTCCCTTCACTATAATGAGCAGGCACTCAGAAGCTGCACTCAGTCCCAAGTTATGTGTTTTTCCAAAACGGACAAAACTGATGACCCCTTTAAAGTCAATAGCATAACTATTGCCACATGCACAGGAAACTGAGTCATTGTCTGTCTTTAAGTCTCATTTCCTTGCCATCTCCAATGTGCTCTCCCCAAAGTGAAACTTTTTTCTAATAGAAATCAGAACACAAAGGGTTGAATTAAAGTCTTTCCCTGATGAAGACTGAATTAACTGCTGTCTTAAGGATATGTATTGCTGATTAGATTATATTGTAGCCATTGTCAAAGTAAAGGTGAAATAGGAACAAAATATAAAAAATAAGCTGTTTTCTCTTCCCTGTTTTTTATTTGTTTGTTTGTTTTTGGATTTTTTTTTTCAGTAATGAGGATTGAATCCAGGCACACTTTACCACTAAGATACATCCTCAGCCCTTTTCATTTTATTTTACTTTAGAGGTGATCCTGGGAATTGAATCCAGGCCTTCGTACATGCTAACTAGTCCAGAGCTCTGCCTCTGAGCTATACCCCCAACCTCTCAGCCCTTTTTATTTCAAGGCAGGATCTTGAAAATTTGCTGAGCCTAACTTCAAGCTTGATATCCTCCTGTCTCAGCCTCCTAAGTATCTGGGATTACAGGCATTGGCCACCTTCCTGGGCATTCCTTCCCCCTATTTTTGCTACTATATAATTCTATCGCCCCTATTTTTATTCCTTGCAGTTCTGGTGAAGAAACTTCAGGTCTTGTGAATGTCAGAGAAGTGCTCTACCATTGATCTACATTCCCAGCATCATTCTCTGTCCTTTAGGTTTCTTTCCTGGGAAGATGAGGCCATCCAGGTATTTCTCAGGTGTGGCTCACCTGTCTTTGCCTTCTGCACTGAGCTGAGGCAGAATCTGATTCTGAACAAGATGATCTATTTATTGTGCTCCCAGGGGATGAGAGGCCCAGACTGAGGAGCAACATTTTGTCTTTATTCTCAGACCTATTTCACAATTCAGATTTACTCACAGTAAAGCTGATAATTTTCTTTGTGGAATTAGTTTTTAGAGAGAGGGTCTTACTGTGTTTCCCAGGCTGGCCTCCAATTCCTAGACTCAAGTGCTCCTCCTGCCTCAACTTCTCCCGTAGCTGTAATTACAGGTGTGGGCCACCAAGCCCAGACTGCATATATTTTTCTTTTTGTCAGATTTTCTATACAATTTTATCCATGTATTGACATTTAACACAACTAGGAAGACCTTAGACTATCTCAGCTTAGGAAGATGAGGAAAAGTCTGATAGTATTAACGATAGATAGAATAAAAAAATACACTTGTAGCCATAGAGTGAGAAAATCATTGCTAAATTGACAATACTTGAATCTATCAGTAAGTTTTTGGGCAGTTTCAGTAATATTGTATAGTTTTCATGACTGAAAGAAAGTAGTATGCTGAGACACAAAGAGGTTTGAGGTTTAGGGTATAACATGGGAGCTTTTTCAGTTGCTCTGCTCATTGTTCAATCTTATTTATTTATTTATCTATCTCTCATGGTGCTGGCTATTGAATCTAGGGCCTCATGAATGCTAAGCAAGGGCACTTTCACTGAGCCCACCAGCTCTTCCTTCCTTTCTTTTTCTCCTTTTTTTTTTTTTTTTGGTTTCATAGTGGGATTGTATCCAGGGGTGTTCCACTAATGAGCTACATCCCCCATCCTTATATATTTTTAAAAATTTGAAGCAGGGTCTCTCTAAATTATCCAGACTGGTTTCAAATTTGCCATTCTTCTGTCTCAGCTCCCTTGAGTCTCTGGGATTACAGGGGGGTGCCCGTACTACCCCCCACCATTCATTAAAAGAAAAAAATGGTACATATATAAATTTGGGATATTCACATTGTCACAGGACAAAATTTAAACAACTTAAGGATCTTCATTGGCTTTCTTTCACAACTCTAGAACCAGACAACACTTCATTTCATCAAATAGAATATTATTCTATGGGCTGATCAGTGGAAGTCGTTTTATAGACAAGGAAGTCTGGAAAAAGCAGAAACACAAGAACACAAAATAAAATTGTTGCAGGGGCAAGCCCAAGGCTTCTGGTGGACTATATTATGTTGTTAGTATGTAGGCAAGGCCATGAATCCACCATGGTATGGTTATCAAGGCCAGAAACACTCTGATTCAAGTAGCACTCGGGGTCATAAACATTTGCTTTTTAGTACGGGTCCACTGATGTAACCTGTTGGCAATGTGCCTTCTTTGTGTGGCCTACATATAAAAAGGGCCTATGGAAAAGACTTGGGGCAAAATGGAACTGGCTGGGGCTGAAGCTGAAACCGGAGGCTGGAGGTTGTGGCCATTACTGTAAAAAGCATGTCTACTATCCTTACTGCATCTTACAACTTCTTCCATCTCACAAGCCCCTAACCTTGTTTCCTGGGCTGATTCATCATAGGACAATTATTCATTTTCAAATTAATTCCCATGTAAGGTGAGGATAGGGTGACAGAACAATAAAAAATAAATTAAAAAAACTAATTGGTTAATATCAGGTTACTTCAAGTTGCCTTTTTATAAATGTTAAAAGAGGGACATTTGTGATGACAATTAAAATTGGTCTGTTTGGGAGCTTTGGTTCTCTCTTGATATCTGTGGGACTTTTGGACTTTAGCTTGAATAATTCAATTTTTTACTCCTTCTCCCTCTCCTCTCTTTCTTTTCTTTTTTCTTTTTTTTAGACAACTTGTTGCCTATTTGTGTACTGCCTATTTGATGGTGCTGGAGACTGGTCTCATGGTTTAGCCAAAGCTAAGCATGCACTCTACCTCTGAGCTATACACCCAGCCCACTACAGAAGCTTAGTTCTATTAAAAGAAAATCCTTTAGACTAATGAGGTTTAGTAAAGCTTTTTGTTTGTTTGTTTGTTTGTTTTATACCAAGGACTGAACCCAACTGTGCTCAACTTCTTAGCCACATCACCAGCCTTTTATTATTTTTTATTTTGAGACAGTGTCTCACTAAGTTGCTTAGGGCCTCATAATTTAGTGAGGCTGGCTATGAACTAGTGAGTCTGTGACGAAGTTCAAGACCAGTCAGAGTGGACTTAGGACCACAAAGTCTTCAAGAAGAGAATACCTGCCTGTACTTCCAGAGAAAGCAAAAGAATGAGGTTCTGCTGCCTTGGCCTCCTGAGCCTCTGGGATTACAGGCCTGCTCCAAGGCTAAATTTTAGTAAAGTTTACCTGAGCAAAAAACAAACAAACAAACAAAAAAACAACAGAGGAAAAAAAGTAAAACTTTTTTTTTTTCTTATAACCTGGCAGCTCCCAGAAATTTGGGTCTTCAGCCAACCACCTAATCAGATAGCACTTAGAGAAAAACAGAGGGAAGCCATAGAAAACAAATGGGCTGCAGCTTAGTCAACCAGTCAATTGGTTACAATTAAAGTAATTAATGGTTATAGGTCCTCTCTAATCAACCAAAGCTGTTGCTCATTAAACTCTTTTATTGACTTGGCCTGTTGGGCCCAATACATGTGCTCACTCCAAACTCAAGTCCTCTCACTAATTTCAACAGTCCTAAGCAATGGCCTCCCATAATTGCTTTTAACAACACACACACAAAAATGTGCATAGAATATTTTTTCCCTTATGTGCTGGGGATTGATCCCAGGGTGAAAATAATGGTTTCATTGTTGTTTTCTTTTGTTTGTTTTTGTTTTGTTCTGTGGAGCTGCGAGATGTCTTCGAGATGCCTCACACCTATCTCCTGGTGGCACCAGACTGCAGCTTCACTCTTCCCTGACACCTGCTGCAGGAGGACCACAGGCCTGTGGCAGTGAGCTAGGGAAAACTGTGGACACCTGGAAAGGGGTTGCAGTGCATCCCTGCACCTGCGCTCTAGCTACCAGCACTCTGAGCTTACCTCTGTGTATCCTGGACTGACCCAAACTTCCGATTCTCCCGCTTAGCCACAACTCGATTCGGACTTATTCACCTATGGGGTGAGCCTGTGATGAAGTTCAAGACCAGACAGAGCAGACATAAGACCATGAGGTCTTCAAGAAGACACTGCCTGCATGCACTTCCAGAGAAACAAGGTTCTGTTGGTGATTACTCAGACCAGTACACCCCAGCTGGCGACCTGCTGTGCTGCTGAGGGAAGTTTATGTAAAGGAGCCTGAATCCAGGGAAAACTATGAAGAAGTATTTGTGAGCCACCAAAATAGAAGATTGCGAAGATCCTGTTAACACAGAAAGGGAGAGAGAATGGTTCAAAGTAGCAGAAGCAACCAAAGTCTCCAGTGTCATAAGTCTGTGCATGCAGAGTATCTGGAAAAACTGAAGCTGGGTTGTTCCCCAACCATTGAAAACTCCATGGTTCCTTTCCTTTCATGTAAGGATGCCTTATTTGTGACTGTTGCATAGACCTTTGTGTTGCCAGCCAGTATAAAAGAATTAGGAGGCCCTCCCCCACCATGTGTGATCTCATGGGAAGAGGCTCCTTCACTTTCCTTCCTAAACATCTGCTTTATGCACAAACTGCCTTTATTTGCAGGGATTTCACACAATTTAAATGTTTTTCAAATGCTTTCAAATCTCGTTTGTTTTTTTTTAATAGTGTTAAATATTTTAATAACCCAAAGCCATGTGGAATTTTTGGAGATGCCTTAACTGTGCCCCTTCATGTTATTTTTGTCCTTTTTGTCACAGCATTATTTTTAAAATTTTTATTGTTCATTTGACTTCACTCTTTTACTTTGTCAGATCAAATTACTGGTGGGTATATTCCCCCTAAGTTGTTTTCTCATTTGTAGCCTTGACATATTCAACCAAGTTTTCTGTTATGAGAATTGATGAAAAAAATATTCTTGGTATTAAATCCATCCGTTTCAGAATTTGTTTCATAGGATCAGAATTTTAATTCATAAATTGCACATTTAAGGTATCTCTGTATGGCATTATGACTATTTTGGTGAAGGACTTTATCTTGCTGTTTTGGGAATTTGTCAGCTCATTTGAATTTTCATAACTGGCATTGTGTTACTGTCATCCTGCTATGGGTATTTCACCTAAAGCTCAATAATAATTTAACATGAAATATTACTCTACAGAGTCAGAAACTTTTAGAGAAATATTATCATTTATCAATATGTACATATTACACACATTAATCATGAAAACTAATTCCTTTAGCCTGCTTATTTCCCTTTATCTATAAGCATTCTTTACATAGAAAACCTTAGAGCCATTATTTCCCTCAATGTAAATTGCTCTTAAAATGTATTTTCAGTTTTTGATGTTTTCCAATAACCATAGACTTTACCAATAAAGTCTCACCCTCAGTGCCAATCAGTGATGTTTGTGCCACAGTGGATTATAATGGCCACTTTGCTATTCATCTGTTTGGGGTTAATTATCAGAGAGCACCTTTGAATGTCCCATTTTTTTTTTCTAGGTTATCAGTAAGTACTGTTTGTCACATAACTCACTTTTGGAGCACTGGAATTTGGAGCACACATAAGCTAAGAATCATTTCATCTTGTCCTTTACACTCACTTAAAATCTCGTCTAAAATACATAAGTATTTGATTTGAAACTTCTGCACTTCCCCACAGGAAGTCAGAAATGGGGCGGGGTGAGGGTGGGGAGGAAGTGCAGAAGTTTAACCAAGATGTGGGGTTGGGAGAGTAAAAGGTCACTTGTTATGTCAATATTAACATTTTGTGAATATTGTAACTGGTGACTATAAAGTACAAAAAGTACAGTTAAAACATTTGTTGTATATAATTGTTGACCTTCAAAAATACAGTTGCTGCTAAAAATAAAGTTCTTATACTTCAGGAAAATTGGTGCCTGTTTTGAAAATGAGCTCTTGTTCCATAAATGCAACTGAACTAAATAGAAAATTTAGTTCCCAAATTAATGCTGTCAACAGAATGAATAAAGCAGAAAAACTTTTAACCAGTAATATTTTTTAAAGAGAGAGAGAGAAATTTTTAATATTTATTTATTAGTTTTCAGTAGACACAACATCTTTATTTTTATGTGGTGCTGAGGATAGAACCCAGTGCACATGCCAGGCGAGCGCATTACCACTTGAGCCACATCCCCAGCCCAAGAAATATTTTATTCTAAATTATGTAGTATAATCAAACATAATCATCCAGAATTTTTGTATTTTTCTTTGTACTGAGATTATGCATTCTGGGTGCTTTTGAAAAATTAAATATTTTGAATCCCTCAAATTGACATCATTAATGGACTAAGATTTTTTTTCTCCATGGTCTCTGAATTTTATCTAAATTATACACTTAACACAGCAGAAAAACTGGATTGTGTTTGTATATAAGACTGCTTCCAACTGAAATGCTGTCACAAGTACTTGTGGGAATTTATCTTGTATATGATATTGTTAGAGGTAACAATGCATGGACTTATTTTATGAACTCTTGGACTATATACATTTGCAGGAAAGGTACTGGGGATCAAACCCAGAGGTCCTTTACCACTGAGCTACATCCTCATCCCCTTTTTTATTTTCTCTTAAATCAGGATCTCAATAAGTTCCTTAGGACCTCACTAAGTTGCTAAAGCTGGCCTTAAACTTGTGATCCTCCTGTCACAGCCTCCCAAGCTGCTCAATCACACATAAGCACCACTGTGCCCAGCTTGGACTAGATATTTGACATGAAAAAAAAAATCATTCAATATTAATGTCAACCATCTCTAATTGAACTCTGGATGGTGCTTCCCATCAGAAGCAATGTCTTGGGAAGAACATGGAGTGGGCAAGAGAATGAGGTTTTCAGATAGACAAGGACTCGTTTTCCTATTCAGGTGGCAAACTTATGCTCTTAGGAGGGATCATTTCCTTTTATCAGTCTTGCCATCTTTGGAAGAACAAATTTGTTCCTTTGAATCCAGCTTCTGTAACCTGCTGATCTTATTGAAGACACTCCATATCTACTTCATTAGCACAAAATGAAGTTGCTAGAAAGTGAAGTGTTCTCAGGTGCTGGATGCTTTAAGGCAGCCTGTAGCACTTCAGGAGGTGAGGCTGAGGTGAGCTCTGTCCTGAGAGCTGAGGTCAGGACTTTGACTTGTCCATGAACCAAACAGTCCACGTGAATTAGACATACCAAGCATCTTTTAGAAGGGGAAGCTTTTCATCTTTAGTAAAGGACTTTGTCATTAAAACAAAATTTTGAAAACAGGAAAATGTTCTCTGAATGAAAGGTGCCCCTCAGTTACATCCACATCAGGACTCTGTTGTCAGAGCAAAATCCACCAACCCTGAGGGTGCACCCATTCGTCATGGCTATGAATTGGGGTGGAAAAGACTCGCTCTGGACCCTCAGGTCTTTAAACATGAGGACTAGTGTAGCTGTTGCGGAAATCCTGGCCTCTTCATGGGCACTAGATGCAAAAGATCATGGAAGTGCAGAGCAAGAGGGACATGTCATGGTATTCAGTCCCTCCCCCCTTATCAGTTGGGCCCCGTTGAGCCTCACACACTTGAATTCAGATCTTGACTCTCTTTTTGTGGGAGGGAGAGCATGAAAACAAAGCCTCAGTTTCCCATCAGTGTATCGGGGATGCTCATTTTATTCCCATTGTGAAAATGTCAAAGTTTGCATTGCAGTGACTCATGTGGGGGGACAGATGGCCCTACAAGGAAACAGGGTGACTCCTGCTTCAATCACCCCAATACAGATGTCCTGCTGCCATGAACACTGGCCTCTGCCCACCCTGTTCCTTTTGCTGGGCAGGCTTGGCTTTGTCTAACTCTACTCTTCTTCCTGGAATCCTGTGTCCAGCCCCCAGTGGGGCAGTTTCCTAAAAATCTGTCTTGACACACTAGATTGACTTGTAGGTATGGCACATGTAACTTTTTGAGAGTTTTGTTTTTCGTGGAATTTCACAAGCTAACTCTCCAATTCATATCTGTGAACTGGAGTCAGGGGTTCTAAAATATGCTCCGAAAAATAAATTGGAGGTCTGCCTGCCAGTCGTGGAGAGCTGTTGTAAAGCTGCTCTCACTGCAATGGGGTGCTCTGCAGTGGCAGGCAAAGGCAGTCCAGGCTGTTGGGCAGCGGACCTAGCCTGTGGGAGAGGGACATCCCAGCTGGGATGCCCCCCTGCCCTCTGCTCCCACCCCCTGTCTCTGTGTGAAGAACACAGTTGACATATGACTCAGTTGCAGGTGTGTGAGGCCCAAGTGAGAGACTCAGACACCTCGTAGCCTGTGAAGACCTGAGAGAAAACTTGTCACTCTTCAGAGATGGGACTGGTTTTTGAAGTCACCAGGTGCTTTACAGCAGCAACCAGAAGGGGAAAGGTGGATGAATTGGACAAGATTAAAATCAACTGTGTCACCATAGAGTGATCAAGAAGACAAACTACAGAGTGAGAAGATGGTTGTAGCAGATGACTGTGAGGGCTGGTGCAGAACAACTGTATAGAGATGCACTCTTCAGTGAGACTTTGAGCCCTAAGGTCGCTGTCCAGCTGCAGGCCAGCCCAAGACTCCAGTCAGCAGCATGACTGAGCACTTGGAAGTCTGGCCAGTGTGCCTGAGAGACAGCCTGCTGCTCAGTGAATGGACAAAGACCTGAGCAGGTGTTTCCCAGGAGCAAGTCCTGGGAGCATCAGAGCAACCAGAGGAAGCTGCTAGAACCAGCTCACGGACATGCTGTAAGGATCCAGAGGGAGCTGTGGCAGAATTAAGTGCCACAGGGTTCCTCCAGATGCGAGTTCCCCTCAGGTGGTCTTGCCCTCAAGAATAATGCCCTCTGCCAGCAGGACTCAGCCTTTGGAAGCCCAGGGAAGAGTCACAAGGTGATGTGGTGAGAGAAGCCCCTAAGGAAAAGCATCACCAGCTTAAGTCTGGAAAGCAGGCCAGGCTGAGCTACTGAGGGATGCTGGGTAGGGGGTGAGGCTAGGAGAGGAGGGTTTTCCCAGGTGTCAGCAGGCCCTGTCTTCCAGGAGGTGGAGAGCGTGGTACTACACCAGTGTTTCCCCTGGGCTTCTTAAGCAGCAGGCATGCTGCAAAACTGCCTATTCTGGAAGGATATATTTGCTAAGAAATCAACAAAAGGAGTGGTGAGGAAACGCTTCACATACTGGTATGTACTCATCCCAAACCAAACCAAATCAAATCAAATTGCAATTGAAGGAAGCTGTTCAAACATCTTTTTTTTTTTTTTTAATTGTAGTTGTAATGGACAGAATGCCTTTATTTTATTTGCTTATTTTTATGTGCTGCTGAGGATTGAACCCAGTGCCTTATGCATGCTAGGCAAGAGCTTTGCGGCTGAGCTATAGCCCTAGCCCCTGTTCAAACATCTTAAAGACCAGTTGCCAAATGATATCAGAGCAGATGCACACTGTGCGCACAAGTGGCCTGCCACTCCCATCCTGGAGGGTGAAGGCACACTCACTGTGCCTACTTCCTACATGCTGCTTTGGTGGTCTCAGCAATGAAGCAGAAGGCCCGTCCCTTTGTTCATAGGTGGTATTTTATAACTCAGAAACCAGGGGACTAATTATTATACAAAAGAGTTTTTGGTTTCAGAAACACAAAGAATGCAAGAATCAGTGGCTTTCTTTCACAGTATTTTTATTTTAAACTATGAAAAATAACTCATCCACCCCACCCTAAATTGTCAGATTCTTATTAATAGATTTGCAAGAAAGACATAGAATCTATGTTAGAATCGTAAAATATATTTGGAAGAAATGAATAAGACACTAATATATGAAGAAACATACAAACACCAATATATGAAGAAAGAACCAAAACACTAATATGACTGATACCTAATAGTGAAAAATCTTAACATCCTAAAGCTGGTTTCCTAATCAATGTGTGAATATCCTGCTTTCCAGTCTCTGAATCTTGTACCAAGGCTTTTTGGTGATGTCCATTTCTGCCACCACAGAGGGAGGTGACTCTGTTTCAAGAGGGGTGGACACAGGTTTCACCATCCACAGCAAGTGAACAACCGGGTTCAGTATTCCCCAGCTTAGTTGCTGGCTGCTGAACGGTATGCCCTCCTGGTCCACAGGTTTCACAGTGGCCACTGGGGGCTCTGATTCTGCCACTGTTGATGTGTCTTGCAGTTTGGATGACTGGCCTTTCTCCAGCTCAGCAGGTATGGCTGTGAGCTGCCCCAATGATAAGGATGGAAACTGGGGCTCTTCTACCAGAGGCATTCCTGCAACTTGAGGTGGCCCTGGAGCTGCAAAAGACTCCAAAATGATAGTCTTTTCATGGGCCTTTTCCAATTCATCCCAGAAATCTGCCCCTGAGAGTCAACCACCTCCTGTTCCCACAACAGTCTGGGGTCCCCCAGGCTTGTCTGGCTTGGGATCCAGTGTAAGTCCCTGGTGATGCCAACACAAGTCTTCCTCACACATTTGGACCACCACCCCAGGTGTCCTCATCACAGGGCTCAGACTCACTGGGATCTAGGTCCTCCAGCCATGTAAGGAGTCTGTGGATGTGGAGGGTCAGCCCTGAGGCAGGCATTGTGAGCTGCAGGAAGGTTCAGAGATGCTTCAGGGTGTCCAGGTCAGAAGATGCCTCAAAATCTTGAGGGTAGATGTATAACAGTGTTTGAATAATGGAGCAGAGGGCACTGTGGACTTAGGAGGGAGGTAGGCAGCCATCAGGAATTGGGCCTCTTCTTTATCTGGAACCTCCCAAAGCCCCCTGCATGGTGAGCTTCCTAAAGAGTTCCAAGCAGCCCAAGGAGGGCAATCCTGTGAGGGACATGTGTGGCTCGGTGATTCCCAGATTTCTGTCCAGTCTCTATAAAAGAAAGTGTGGGCAGTTCTGGCTAGGATTGCCTGTGTTGGGAAGGGATCTTTATATGGTGTGGCTCTGAGGCCCCAGCAATGCCTGTTACTTGGATACCCTGAACCCCACCACAGATATCTGTATTTCTCCTATGGGCAAAGCCACATTCCTTAGGCATCGGCTGGGAATCACACAAGGGTGGGACCTGGGGTTTGCCCAGCCCTCTTCTCCACAAGCCCCCCATGTGTCCCCATGTGGAGAAAGAAACCAACCCTCTTGGCCCAAAGACCTCTCACTTCTTTACTTGAAAATACTCCTCAGCACCTGCCTGGAGGTGTTCATATCTAGAGAAGGCCAAGAAGGTATCACCTGTTCCATCCCATGTCCCCTACCTTCCTAGATGCCTGGTGGAATTGACTAACTTCCTGATAGTAATGGAAGCTCCTTAGGGCTGGGAAGTTTGTCTGCACTATTTCCTGAATGGTAGGCTAAGTGAATGCCAATGGTAGGTGCTTGGCATACATTTGAGTGATGAATGAACCCAACCACCTACTTTCTATCTATCTCCAGACCTGTGTCCCCTCAGTCCATTCCTGGGGACCCTGTTCTGACAACATCAGGGAACCTGTCAGGTGCAATCCACATATTCCTTCCCAAATGAAGAAACTGCTTTTCCTGAGGCCTCAAAGGAATAAGACCTGAGTCAGAAAACTTCCTGAAAGCATAGATGACAGGCCCTCAGGAGAAGCACAGTGCCCTTGGCAGCCTGCTCCACAGGACCAGGCCTGAGGAAAACACTCCTGGGGCTCATCCTCCTGGATCCTCCAAACACCCAGGCAGGACTCTCTGAAAATCCTACTGTCCACAGAGCTGACTGAGGCTCAGGTGATGCCCTGCATTCCCAACACCAAGCCTGGAGAAGGCCATGTCCCTGGTCTTGGAGGTGGTATGTACTTTTTACACAGCAGCTCCATCAACTTCTGGGTCATAGTAGAATTTTGGTAGTTGTGCAGATATCCATGCACAAACACTGTGTTCCCCTCAGCAGGTCAGGCACCAGACCGGTAATGGTGTCCTCCACAACAATTGCCCAGAATCTTTCTCCTGGCTGCACCTGCTCAGTGGTGCAACTCTGTGTTGTTCTTCCTAGTCTGGGGAACCAAAAAGGGACATTTCAACATGGAAATATTAGGAGACTGCAGAATGACTCCCTGCCATACAATCAAGTGAAATCCTAAGATTTTTCTTTTTTATTCTCAGGAGACTTAGGAGGGAGGTAGGCAGCCATCAGGAATTGGGCCTCTTCTTTATCTGGAACCTCCCAAAGCCCCCTGCATGGTGGGCTTCCTAAAGAGTTCCAAGCAGCCCACATGCTGCTGTTGGGCAAGGAGGGCAATCCTGTGAGGGACATGTGTGGCTCAGTGATTCCCAGATTTCTTTCCAGTCTCTATACAAGAAAGTGTGGGCACACACACACACACACACACACACACGCACACACACACACATGGTTGTGAGGGTCTGAGGATAACCAAGAGGGCATGAGAGTGGTGGTATAGCCTAAGCTCACCTGCTATGGGCTACTGTGTCACTTCCATGTTCCTTGAAAACAATTGCCCGGGGCGACTGGGCCAAGCACTGACCCAGTGCCTGGACATCAGGAAAGGCCCCTACTCAAGGCTTTCCTGAGGCCTGAGGGTCTCCATATTGGTACACAGAAACTCATGGCTCCGAGCTTAACTGTCACCACTCAAGTTAGCCAACTGGGCCTGTACTGGACCATTGGTGCCTGGCTACCAGGATTCCAATTTCTGTTTGCAAAGGAAGTGACCTCACTTCCGTGGGGCTCCTTTCCCTGAAGTAATTCCTCTCAAAATAGGAGCCCTATCTAATAGGCTTCCTTCTCCCTGTGCCACATGCACCATTGGATACAGGTATACCAACATACCCTAGCTCAGGTTTTAATAAAACCCTGGATAGAGCCAGCCTCCCAGGTATGGGGAGACAAGAGATGGGTTCAGACCATCCTCTCCTTTTGGCTGTGTGTGTGTGTGATCCTGAAGAAGTCATTGAAACTTGTAGGGTCTCCCCATGTTGCCAAAATGTTTCTGAGGGACCATTCTAGCATCTGCTTGCCAGGTAGTCATCTGGTGTGTGGGTCCATACATATCTATATTATCTGTGAAATGGTAGAGGCACAGGGTGATCATTAACAAACACACAGATACCATAGTCACAGAGAGGGGAGGGACAAAGGATGACACACAACTCTATCTAGATCTGAGTCCCAGAGTGAGATAGGGAAAGACCCTCTCCTCATGGTGGTGTCCCACTCTGCACCAGTGGAAGGTTGATGTGACTGATTTTCAGAGACTCTCCCTCTGTCATAGACCTTCCAGTGGCTTCTGCTGAGCTTTATACATGCCTCAAATGCCTCTTCTTAATGTAGGAGGTCTTCCTGCCATGGGAGCTCCTGAGAAGCACAGTGTCCTGGAACCCAAGGCCTGTAGTCCCCTGCTCTCTAGGTGGATACAAACCTGCATCTGGGTTCTAACAGACAGAAATTAGTGTGATCAAGGGAAATCACTCCAAAGGTTGAGTTATGGGAAGTGTCCTTTCTGGCTGGCTCATTCTCACCTGCTTTCCTTTGGTCTGTCTCATTCTTCTTGTAGAAAATGAAGCTGGAACATCAGGAGCAGCTCAGTGGACAGCCCTAGGGGCATCCATATCCGAGTTTCTTGACCAACAGAGAATATGAAGTATCAAGGCTCAGTTACACTGGATTCTGCCAATAAGATGGAATGGTCTCAGAGGCAGGCATATCCTTTTGGATGTGCCTTCTGAAGTCCAGAGCCCCTGGCTCCTGATAGACCTAGATATACAGGCAGCAGCTGAGCTGGTCTGGATCCCATTGCACAGAAACTGTGACATCATCGCTCTCTGTGGCTATCAACAGTGGGATGCTGACCTGCAGCACTGGACAACTAGTGTGGTGACTCAGCCCTTGGTCTCCCTTTTCGTCCTATCCTGGCCCAGTCCCTCTAAAGCCACACTGGCCTCCTTTCCAATTTCCCTGAATCACCTCAGCAGGTGAAGCTGAATGCTGAGAGCTGCAGTTATGGGTTTGAGCTGCTGAGTGCACTGTTGAGAGCCACAGCCAAAGGGGCCCCAGCAAACTTCCAGCTGCCAGCAAACTTCCAGCTGCCGGCTGATGATTGGCTCACAGCGGCCCCAGCAACATCTAGCTGATTGGCTCCTCGGCCCCAGCAACATCTAGCTGATTGGCTCCTCTGCGGTGATGCTCATTGGACTGTTTCCCTGCCCTTTCAGACCACGGAGCTGCTCATTGGGGGACTTTTTTTGGCTCCGCCCACGTGACCCAGCCAATCGGCCTCAAGAGCAGGAGGATTGTGGGAGGTGGAGAGAGGCTTGTGTGGGAGAGAGAGGCTTGTGGAAAGCCGGTGGTGGCAGTTGAGGCTCTGAGGATTTTTCCTGAGAGGCTGTTTTGTTTGGCGTGTGTGGTTCTAAAAATAAAGTTAGTTTCTTTTGACAAGTGGCTCCTGATTGTGCCCAGCCAGACTGCGGCACATGGTGGCTCGCACGGGGAGCGACTGAGGGTAAGTGAACTGCTCGCCCCTGAGGGCAGGGCAAGAGGATGGGTAGCCATTTTAAGATTCTTCTTTTGTTATTTTGTTTCACTTTTGTTTTAAGTTGCCTGTCCCTGGAGATGTGTAAGATGGAAGAAAAACCGCTCACATCTGAGGAACAGATAGGGAGAAAGGACGGATGGACATTTCAGGAGGCTATTATAATGATTTTGTGTTGTTCCAATTTTGTTTCACTCAGTTTCAGTTTTGTTAGGCGTTATCTTGTTGAGTTGTATTATAGTAGAAATACGGGATCAGAAATTAGTAAAAAACAAACTGAAAGAGTGTTAAGTAAATTGTTAGAGGAAGGAGGCATCTCAGTAAAATCAAGAACAATCAGGGCATACGTTGATACAATACAAAAATGTAGCCCATGGCTTTTTAAGGAGGAGTTGTTAAATATATCACAATGGAACCATCATGGTGAAGATTTAAAAAGAATAGAAAAGAAAAGCCCAGGGACTCTGCCAGTTGGCACATTGCCATTGTGGACGTTCATATCTTGTTTGCTTAGTCCAAAGCCTTCAGTTCAGACAATGGTAGAGGAAGAAGAAGACATAATGATTCAAGTAAAAGAGAAGGTCTCTCAAGTTAGTCAGACAGAGGAAAAGATTCAAGTAAAAGAGAAGGCCTCTCAAGCTAGTCAGACAGAGAAAGAAAGTGTAAAACAGAAAAAGCCATCAGGGGGAAAGTTACAACAGGAGACTGCTACTAACACCTTTCTATCACCAGAGGACGTAAGTGTCCAACTAACAAGGCCACCTCCATATGCTGGGAGGTCCCCAACCCCCGCAGTTGATAGTTGGGATCCTGAGACAAGATCTCAAATATTAACATGCCCTGTATTTGAGGCAGGAGGGCAGCGATTTTACCAAGTTTTAAATTTCAAAACAGTGAAGCAGCTAAAAGAGGCTGTAACAACCTATGGTCCTCAAGCACCCTTCACTGTAAGCATGGTCGAATCCATTAACAACTTGAACATGACGCCAGCAGATTGGGCTAATATGTGTAAAGCTGTGCTAAATGGAGGACAATACCTGTTATGGAAGGTTGCCAATGAGGAATTTTGCAAGGAGACGGCTAGGCGAAATGCAGCAGCTGGTTATCCTCAGAGAAATCTAGATATGTTGTTAGGAAAGGGACCTTATGAGGATCAGCAGCAACAAATTGCATATGATCCTGGTGTATACGCACAAATTGCTGCAGATGCAATTAAGGCATGGAAGACTTTACAAGGACATGGAGGTTTACAAGTTCAATTATCTAAGGTAATACAAGGAGCTAATGAACCTTATGCTGAATTTGTAGATAGGCTTATTCAAACAGCTACCAGAGTTTTTGGGAATACAGAACAAGCAATGCCATTACTAAAACACCTGGCTTATGAGCAAGCGAATCGTTGGTGCAGAGATATCATTAGACCATGGAAACATGAAGATTTAAACACATATATTAAATTATGTAGAGACATTAATGAACAAGAGCAAGTCGTGGCAGCTGCAGTAAAACAGGCTTTAGATGCCAGAGACATTAATGAACAAGGGCAAATTGTGGCAGCTGCAGTAAAACAGGCTTTAGATGCCAGGCCAAGAACATGCTACAATTGTGAACAAACAGGACATTTTAAAAGGAATTGCCCCATTGGAGGAGGGTTTAACAAAACTAGGTATCAAAGGAGTAGAATACCAGGTATTTGCCCACGATGCCGTAGAGGGAGACATTGGGCTAATGAATGCCGTTCTCAAACCACCATAGAGGGTACTCCATTATCAAAAAACGAACAAGGACCAGGTGTTTATCCACGATATCGTGGAGAAAGGCATCGGGCTCCATTGCCAAAAAATGGACAGGGGGGCCCAATGCTCCGGGGCCCAAAACCACAAATATACGGAGCACTGGAGGAACCCAGCAACCCCATCAGGGTAGTGCCCAGGACACATTGTCCATCAGATCCCTCATCAGACAAACCAGAGGGAGCGCAGGGTTGGACATCTGCGCCTCCGCCAGAGCAGTACTAACTCCAGAGATGGGAGTTCAAATCATTCCCACAGGGGTGAAAGGACCTCTTCCCAAAGGAACAGTAGGCTTATTATTGGGACGCAGCTCTTCTACTCTAAAAGGACTTATGATAAGTCCTGGGGTAATTGATCCCGATTATGAAGGTGAAATAAAAATTATAGCCAGTTCTCCAAAGGGTATATCAGTAATTTCACCAGGAGATAGAATAGCACAGTTACTAATAATACCCAGCCTACATGATAAATTTTCCAGTCGTACTGTAGAAAGAGGTTCCAAGGGATTAGGCTCCACAGGTGTAGATTGGGCTATGCTTTCTTTAAATTTAGATTCTCGCCCCATGCTAAAACTAAATATTCAAGGACATGAATTTAATGGGCTACTGGATACAGGTGCAGACCTTAGCATCATCTCTCGTCAAGAATGGCCAAAACATTGGCCATTACAACAAGCCACTCAAACGCTTCGAGGCCTAGGAGTGGCGACTAATCCCCATAGAAGTGCAATGGTATTAGATTGGAAGGATCCTGAAGGATGTGAAGGAACTATACAGCCATATGTATTGGATCATCTTCCCGTAAATTTATGGGGACGAGATGTCCTAGATCAATTAGGTTTGACATTAACAAATAACATCAACCAAAATGCACCCACTATTATGACTAGACAAGGTTTTAGGAAAGGAAAAAGATTAGAAAAACAAGAACAAGGTATAGCAGCACCAATACAAATAGATCAAGGAACAGACAGACATGGGTTGGATTTTCAGAAAGGGCCACTGAGACAATAAAAATTACTTGGAAATCAGAAAGACCAGTATGGGTTCCTCAGTGGCCCCTGACTAAAGAAAAGATACAAGCAGCCCATGACCTGGTCAAACAACAATTAGCAGAAGGACATATACAACCTTCTGTATCTCCCCATAATACTCCCATTTTTGTCATCAAAAAGAAATCTGGTAAATGGAGATTATTGCAAGATTTAAGAGCCATTAATAATGAGATGGTTATTATGGGACCTGCTCAATCAGGGATTCCTCAATTGTCTGCTTTGCCAAAAACCTGGTATGTTTTAGTTATAGATATTAAAGATTGTTTTTTTTCAATTCCAATTCATCCTGAGGATAGTCCACGTTTTGCATTTACTATCCCTGCACTGAATCATGAAGGTCCTGATCAGAGATATGAATGGAAAGTACTCCCTCAAGGGATGGCTAACAGCCCAACTATGTGTCAAATTTATGTTAACAAAGTAATCCAGCCACTTAGAAATCAAAATCCTGAACTACAAATATTTCACTATATGGATGATGTATTATTAGCACACAAAGATAAAAACACATTGCTAGAATGTTATGCCACACTTACAAACTTATTAAAAAATTATAATCTAGAGATAGCAATAGATAAAGTACAATTAAATTTTCCAATTAATTATTTAGGAGTTCTATTATCCTCAACCATGGTCCGTCCACCAAAAATTCAAATACGAGTAGATCAACTCAAATCACTTAATGACTTTCAAAAGTTATTAGGAGACATAAATTGGATAAGGCCTTATTTAGGTATACCAACAGGAGAGTTGGGACCTTTATTTGATATCCTAAAAGGTCCATCAGATCCAAATTCACCCCGAATGTTAACGCCTGAAGCAAGAAAGGCATTAAAAATCATTGAAACATATATGGAAAATATGCATTTGGATAGAATTGATATAAGTTTGCCTTTATTATTTATTGTACTACCAACAAAAAATATTCCTACAGGAGTATTTTGGCAAGAAGGTCCATTATTATGGATACATTTATCTTATTCTCCTAACACTATTCTTACTAGGTATCCTGAGGCTGTAGGACAATTAATACTCAAAGGAATAAAAGCAGCAAAGGGAGTGTTTGGAATTTCTCCCAATAAAATTATTACTCCATATACTATGAATCAAATTGATGAGTTAGCTAATGAGTTAAATACTTGGGCAATAATCATGTGCAAATCTAATGTTTCATTTGATAACCACTTACCATCTAATCCTTTATTGTCTTTTTGGTCATTGCATCCTGTAATTTTTCCAAAAATGACAAGAAAAACACCTATCATGAATGCTCCAAATATATTCACTGATGGGTCAAATAATGGTACAGCAGCAGTAGTTACCCCTGATCAAACTTTTACATTTTTAGTACCCAAACAATCAGCTCAAAAGGTAGAGCTTAATGCAGTTTTACAAGCTTTTGTGATGTTTAAAGATTCTGTATTTAATTTATTTTCTGATAGTCAGTATGTAGTTAATGCTATAGTATCTCTTGAAGATGCTGGTAGGATTTCCCCTTCTTCTACTGTTTTCTCTTTGCTTTCCACTATACAAAGTCTAATCTGGGACAGAAAAGATCCATTCTTTATAGGACATATCAGGGCACATACAGGATTGCCTGGAGCCCTTAGTTTGGGCAATGATTTAGCAGATAAAACTACACATGACATACATATTTTCTCTACACTAGAAGAAGCTATAAATTTTCATAAAAAGTTCCATGTCAATGCTAATACTTTACAAAAGCGTTTTAAAATAACTAAGGAACAAGCTAGACAAATAATAAAACAATGTCAAAATTGTGTGACCTTTTTACCACAAGTTAATCTTGGAGTCAATCCTAGAGGATTGATACCTAACCATATTTGGCAGATGGACGTCACACACTTGCCAGAATTTGGAAAATTAAAATATTTGCATGTTACAGTTGATACTTCTTCTGGATTTTTGATGGGCTCCCTTCATGCCGGAGAAAAAACTAAAGATGTTATAGCTCATTGCTTACAAAATTTTGCCACTGTGGGTGTTCCAAAACAGTTAAAAACAGATAATGCCCCTGGTTATACTTCTACCTCTTTTAAACAATTTTGCTCAACATTTGGCATTACTCATATAACAGGAATCCCATACAATCCACAGGGACAAGGCATAGTTGAAAGAGCTCATCAAACTATTAAAATGTACTTATTAAAGCAAAAAGAAGGAATTGGGAAGGGGTATATATTCCCCAAAGATAAACTTAAAATAACCCTTTTTACTCTAAACTTTTTAAATTTGGATTCATCAGGACTTAGTGCTGCGGAAAGGCATATGTGTCCAAAAAATGTACATAAGCCCAAGGTACTTTGGAAGGATATTCTAACAGGACAATGGAAAGGTCCTGACCCAGTAATTGTCTGGAGTCGGGGGTCTGTTTGTGTGTTTCCACAGGGAGAACAGCAGCCGATTTGGATTCCAGAGAGATTAACCAAGGTCCTGACCCAGTGATTGTCTGGAGTCGGGGGTCTGTTTATGTGTTTCCACAGGGAGAACAGCAGCCGATTTGGATTCCAGAAAGATTAACTAAAGCGATTTCTACAGACCAAAAAGAAGATGATTTGGCTCAAATCCATAACAACTGATATCCAAAACTCCAGTTTGGCTATTCTTACATCTGCAACAGAACCAGGATGCTTTTTTCAATATCTATTTTATTATTGCCCTTTGCCATATCATGAAGTTCTATTTTGTTTTTTGAGCTCATACAGACCTAGGTTAATGTTTTGCTGATCAGTTCTATTTTTTGACTATAGAGTTTTTAAACATTGCAATGGAGATTTCACCTGTAAAAAGTTATAAGGCCTTTACTATAATGTTATGTGTTGTATGTATTATATTATGTGTGCACACTTGTGTTTTGTGTTATATGTTTGAATGTATGTATGTCCATATATCATATATGATGAGCGCTCATGATAAAATGGATCCAAATATTTTTTTTTAATTCACGTGATTTAAATGGTTTAATTTAATTGGGTAAACAGCTGTTAAAGATTGTTTTAATATGTGAACACAAAAGAAGGTTAACAGATCTGTTTGTTTACTTTCACCTTTCCTTTTCATTATATTTAATAATTCTCTTAAAGATAATGTAAATTGTTAAGAAAATTGTTTTCTTTTAGTGCCTTCTGTAATGTTACATAATTTTTTCTTTAGCCATTATTGCCAGAATTCCTATCTTCATCCCAGTGCTGGTGAAGTCAAAGATAAAACCAATCTACAGCTTCTACAATAGCCATCACTGAACTGCTTGCAGAACTTGCCTGGACACATTGTGAGCTCACCTGTATGCATTGTGAACTATCTGTTGGTGCAGCGACTTGTGGTAGTGTTGGGGTATTTTTGCTGATGATGTCATCGGTGGTACAATTTTTCCAAAAGGAGCCGTCAATTGGCTTGGTGTATCTTCCTCCCTTCTGCTTGTCATGATCGTCCAGCTAAAATTTGGGGGCCAACAGAGGTGAGGCAAAGAACCTCACCCCCCCGCTGGTACAAAGACCTCTCCACAGGTGTGGCTGTATACTGGACCGGTAGTCAGTGACGGGTAAGATCCAATTGCAATGGTACCAACCTAAGGACCATATGTACTATTGGACAACCTAAGGCAGGCACGGTCCCTAAGCCACATGCTTGTTGTTTAAACAGAGAGGGGGAGATGTTGAGAGCCACAGCCGAAGGGGCCCCAGCAAACTTCCAGCTGCCAGCAAACTTCCAGCTGCCGGCTGATGATTGGCTCACAGCGGCCCCAGCAACATCTAGCTGATTGGCTCCTCGGCCCCAGCAACATCTAGCTGATTGGCTCCTCTGCGGTGATGCTCATTGGACTGTTTCCCTGCCCTTTCAGACCACGGAGCTGCTCATTGGGGGACTTTTTTGGCTCCGCCCACGTGACCCAGCCAATCGGCCTCAAGAGCAGGAGGATTGTGGGAGGTGGAGAGAAGCTTGTGTGGGAGAGAGAGGCTTGTGGAAAGCCGGTGGTGGCAGTTGAGGCTCTGAGGGTTTTTCCTGAGAGGCTGTTTTGTTTGGCGTGTGTGGTTCTAAAAATAAAGTTAGTTTCTTTTGACAAGTGGCTCCTGATTGTGCCCAGCCAGACTGCGGCAGTGCACCAAATACTTCACATGAATTAGATGTACCAAGCATCTTTTAGAAGAGGAAGCTTTTCATCTTTAGGAAATGACTAATAAATAACAATTTTATTACAATGGAAAAAATTAGCATCACAAAAAATGTATCAGAGAATTAGGTGAGGTGAAGGACAGCTGTGACCAGGAGCTGGCATTGGGTCATGCTTAGAAGATCACAATGTGGGAGTTGCCATAGAAGTTTCTAGAATTATGGTATTGTGAATCCTTCCAGAAGAAGTGGATTGGAGGTTAAGAAGCTGCCCATGCTGGTACCCACATCTGTGCAGAGCCACTTCTGCCCAATGGCTGTCAGTTGCCAGTAGCTGCTGCAGGTCTGCAGAGCAAGTTACTTGGGGCTTTGCTAAATTACTGAGGCTGCCTTTGACTTAGCTTCCTGAGTCACTGGGACTACAGGTGAATGCCAACACACCAGATCAAAATTAAAAAATAAAAAATAAAAAAAAGGATTAGGGTATGCAACTCAGGTGTTAAGTGCTACTGGGTTTAATCTCCAATACCAAAAATAAAACAAAAAAAATCTTCTTTAATTTGATGCAGTTCCATGAACAACCTCATATGCATTATTAATAGTTTTATCTCCAATTTTTAGCCACCCCCATCACCCAAGCTCATCCATACCCAGAATCTGACTCAGAAATGAACAGACTTCTAGTTGAAAAGATTAAAGATTTAAGGCCAGCAGTTGAGATGGTTCATTTTCTGAGAGACCACAGCCAAAATAAATAAAAGTGACATCAAATTTACCTCAGCTAGGTAGAACCCAAAAGAAAGAAAGGAAAGCTTCAGTTTAGAAGCAGCACAACACTAGCCTGTTTCTACAAAGATGCCATTACCCAGGATTCAGATCCTAAGGGTCACATGCATTACCTTTAACATTGAAGCTTTTGTGGTTTCGAATGTGATGGTTTTGTAATGACAGCCACTCTTGAGGCTGAGGCAGGAGTAATGCAAGTTTGAGTCTAGCCTGGGGAAATTAGGGAGTTCCTGTCTCCAAAACTTCAAAGTGCCTTGGAAGCAGCCCATAGGTAGAGCTCCCCAGCTTCAACCCCACTCCCTCTTAAAAGGAAGGAAGGAAGATTAAACAACAACAACAACAACAACAAAAATGATGCTCTGGGGGAACCACATGAACAATCACAATGAAACACTAATGAATAATTTCTTAACAATGATACTTTTACTTTTCTTAAGTTTAAATTCATTAGAAAGGAAAACCCATTCTACATTGTTCAGCATAACTTGGGCTGCGTATCTATCTGATGTGGGCAAAAAGTTATGAACGCTAAATCAAACAGATGTTGTCTGCAATATGAAGGCCACTGTTTGAAATACATCTTCCTGTAACACTGGTATTTTGAATGTTTTCGAGTGGGATTTCTTTCATGAAGACATCAGTGGAATCAAGTTGAATCAGCCATCTACCTACATACACACTTATTTACACATGCATCAGTCATCAGACTCAAATGGAGACAGTTTTGCTCAAAAGGAATATTTTACTATAATAGTGCAATCTGAAGTAGTTTTCATGGCTGAAAGAGAAGAGTATGATAAGGCACAAAGATAAAAAATGTGAGTTTGGGGTATAACATGGGAGCCTTTTCAGTAGTTCTGCTCATTGTTCAATCTCATTATCTATCTATTTATTTACTTATTTATTGTGGTGCTGCCTATTGAATCTCATGAGTGCTAAGCAAAAGCAATTCCACTGAGTCCACCAGCTCCTTCTTTCTTCTTTTCTTCCTTCCCTTTTTTCTTCTTTTGTTTGGTAGTGGGGATTGTTTAAATAAACAAATTAAATTAAATAAATAAGTAGATTTCTTCCCCTGAAAAATTTTCCATCCTCTACACTTATAGGGACATACACTGTCAGTCCTGAAAGTAGGGCTATTTCATGTACCTGGCAGGCTGATGAGGAATAAGTGCTCTCAGATTATTTTTGCAAATTAATATAGAATTTTAATATGCATAACTATGTTTTAATAGTTTGAATCCTCATGTTTTAATGTGCAGTAACATTATGGTGCTAATCACTGAGCATTGGTTATATACAAGATTACAATTATTATCCTGGTTTGTCTTAAACAGGCTTGGTTTTTGCCTTTTATCTTGGCATAATTATTAATAGTGCTTCCTTTCACTTTCAAAAATCCCCCTTTGGTTGACATATTATGTGCTCACTTAAGTTTTGTATATTGTTTCTGATTTTTCCCTATTATGAACAGCACTTTACTAAATATTCTTCCAGCCAAGTCTTTGTGTGGAATTTTTATATGACTTGGTCAAAGAATGTTTTACATTTTAGGTTTTTTTTATATATGTTGCTTTTCCTTTCAGAAAGATTATATAAATGTATGCCTCCACCGGAAATTATCAGAGAGTCATTTTCCAAAACTTTAACAAACTGGGTAGTGCTATTAATTTGTGTCAAATGGATAATTGTCCTCTAAGAGGAGGGGGTGAGTCCTTTGTGGGGGTCACCAGAGATATGTACATAATTAATTACCCTCAGCTAGCTGCCAGGAGCAACTGCTAACCATGGGGAACTATTGCACATATATTTTCCTATTTTTATTTTTTTTTTTGTGGCTCTGGGGATCAAACCTGGGGCCTCTGACATGCTAATAAGCATTGTACCACTGCTCTATATTCCCAGGTCTTTTGAAACTTTTTTTATTTTTTAGTCAAGTTCTCAATAAATGCCAAAGATGGCCTTGAACTTGTGATCCTCCTGCCTCAGTTTCCTGAGTAGCTGGGATTATAGATGGGAGACTCAATGCTGAACCAAGATGTTTTTTGTTTTGTTGTTTAAAACTGAAACTTGCTGACTGGTGGTGCATGCCTGTAATCCCAGCAGCTTGGGAGGCTGAGGCAGGAGGATCATTGAGTTCAAAGTCAGCTTCAGCAATTAGTGAGGCCCTAAGCAACTCAGCAAGACCCTGTCTCTAACTAAAATACAAAAAAGGGCTGGGGGTGCTGGGTTTGTGGCTCAGTGGTTGAGTGCACACCTAGCACATGAGAGGCCCTGGGTTCGATCCTCAGCACCACATATAAATAAACAAAATTAAGGTATTGTGTCCAACTACAACTAAAAACTAAATATTAAAAGTGGGGGCTGGGGATGTGACTCAGTAGTTAGTGCCCCTGGGCTCAGTTTCCAGTACCAAAAACAAACACCACCCTCCCAAACCCAAAGTACAACAACAACAAAAACTGCAACAAGTAGTTTATTGATTTTACAAGGGAACAGTTGTACACATCAGTAAATGACTCAATAAGAGTAAAAATAAAATGAGACTATCAAAATTTATAGAATACTCAAATTAAGTTACAAAGTCCAATGACCATAAATCTCATCTTGAGTTCTTTGACAAAACCAGGAATTATCACTCAAAATAGCAATATTTATCTGCTAATACAAGAAATAAAAATTCTTATTATTACTGTGATATTGCTAAACTTTTCAAAGATAGGAACTATCATGAAGTTTTCACATTTAATTTGAATATTGCTATAAAAGCTATGATTCAAACAAAAAAACATACCAAGAACAGCTCGGTCCCAAAGAGAGAAAAGAAAATAGAATGAATCAGCATGGAGCTAACAGAATTATCTACACAGTCACTAAGGTCAGTTCTGAAACTGTCCCATAAAGGCCTCAGAAGACTTACTTGGCCTGCTAGAGGGAAGCTGTGGCATGAAAGCCTATGTAAATCCTTCCAATAAATCGCTGCCTCAAACTGTATATCAGTGAGGGGCTGGGGCTGAGGCTCAGCAGTAGAGTACTTGCCCATCAGTGCAAGGCCCTGGGTTCGATCCTCAGTACCACATAAAAATAAATAAATAAAATAAAGGTATTGACAACTACAACTAAAAAAAAAAAAACCAAAAACAAATAAATAAGTATTTAAAAAAATTTATGGCAGTGAGTTCCTTCTTAGCTTCTTCAAGGGCTAATATGAGATTTTCCTGGATATCTGATACTATAAGGGCTCCACCCAGGTGGCCACTACTTTGCCATCTTTGAGGGTACTGTCTGCCTGGGACAGTTTCAAAAAATGTTATCTATCTGCACACCCTTGGTGTAGGTTCCAGGATAGCCTGTACTTGCCAAGACAGATATGGTGTGGCTTTCTAGCCAAAAGGGTAGAGAGATGCACAGCAGACCCTCTAAGGTTTTAAGAAATGAGAGGAAGATGGGTGTGATGTTGCACCCCTGTAATCTCAGTGGCTCCAGGAGGCTGAGACAGGAAGATCCCAAGTTCAAACCCAGCCTCAGCAATTTAGCAAGGACCTAAGAAAGTTAGGGAGACCCTGTCTCAAAATGAAAAATAATAAAGGGCAGGGGATGTTGCTCAGTGGTTAAGTGCCCTGGGCTAATTAACTGGTACCAAAAACAAACAAACAAACAAAAAAAGTGAGAGTATTATTTGGCACTCTGGCTCGCCAACACAACAATTGAACTTCAGAACTTTGGGACTTAAGCTGATGTAATTCTGTACTGCAATCAATAAAAATCTAAGATTTGGGGGTGTAGCTCAATGGTGAGCACTTAAGTGTCCACCAATGTACAAAGCCCTAGGTACAATCTCCCTCATTGCAAAACAAAACAATAAAAATCGAATGCCTATAGCGTATGTGTGATATACGACTACATGCAAAACGAGCAGCAAATCAAATTGTTTTTGTGCCCCTGGCTGCCACATGAAAGAGTGACAGGACCCTCAGTTACTATGGAAACACAAATAGAACTGACAGTCAATATGGTCCTTCTTACTTCATTGCAACTTAGAAGTTTTATGTATGGAAGCTTTTTTATTTCTTGAGTCTTTTGCTGGGCTTTGCTCAGACAATTCTTTCATGTACTTCTTCCTCTTTTTACAAAACCATTGTTGTATCTGAAAAAAATGAGGCAGGTGGGGTGATTAGTATAGGAATCAAGATGCTGGTTATATGCATAATAGTGCTACAGAAGTGACTTTATCTGAAGAAATAGGTTGTTATACCTGTTTATCTGTCATGCTGAATTCAAATGAGAGTGACAGCCTGTCTTGTACTGTGGGGCACGCGCTTAATTTAAACTTTGCCCAAAGAGTGTCCATGAGGGATTTGCTGACTGGTCTCTTCCTGGGACACAGCTCCTCATGTTCCTCTTCATTTTTCAGGTTGTCTTTTAGCTTCTCTTCTTCTTCTTCTCCTTCTCCTTCTCCTTCTGCTTTGGCTTCTTCTCTCCAGTTGCGCTCCTCCTTTCCTTCATCTTCACTAGGACACTCGGGTGAATGCTCTGGACTTTGGCTCCATGGCATAGCTGGTTCTTTGTGAGTGACAAGATCTGTGAATAAAACCAACAGACACATGAGAATGTATTTGATTTTTGTATCAATGTTGTATATTGGTGGAAAGCAGAGAGGAAAGGGAAAGTCAATTTTCAAAATATTTTGAAAATATGGAATATTTTCATAAAAGTTACAAATTAAAATTTATTCACTTATGTTTTCTTTATTCTTCACCCTCTCCTTTTTTTGTTTGTGAGTTTGTGTGTGTGTGTGTGTGTGTGTGTGTTTTGTATTACTAGGGGTCTAACCTAGAGCCCTGTGTATGCTAGACAAACACTCCACCACCGAGCTATCCCCCCAGCACACCTCCTTTTTAAAAATTTCCACTTTGAGACAGGGTTTCATTGTTGCCCAGGCTAGCCTGGACCTTGCTATGCTCCTGCCTCAGCCTTCCAAGTAGCTGGGACAATAGGCACACCTCCTCACCCAGATCTTTCTTTTCTGGGGATTGAACCCAGGGAGATTTTACTATGGGCTACATGCCTGGTCTTTTTTATTTTTTAGTAAGACAGGGTCTTACCTAAGTTGCTGAGTAAATTGCTGAATATGGCCTCAAATGTGATCCTCCTGCCTCAGCCTCCTGAACCAGTGGGTTACAGGCATGCACCACCACACCTGGCAGTTGTTGGATTTTTAACTAATGTTCATAATGGAACAATACATAAGTATTTTATACTTATTCTATTAAATAGGTGTTATGCAAATTACAAAATGTTTTAGTATTATCTCATGGATGCAAAAGTTTTGAATAACATGACTGAATAAGTATGGAAGGAGAGTTGAATGACATCCACATAACTCTAACAGTGGTTATAAAATGGGAGTGAAATGAAATGAAATGGAAGTGACTGAGGGACACTTTTGCACTGTACACCAGACACTTCTGTATTGTTTGACCCACATGCAATGTCAGTGCATTTGTTTTTAGGTATATTAAGGAAAACGATCACATCAATGAGCCCCATACAATACCTGAATGTGGAGAAGCACTGCAGTGCTTTAGGAAGCCTTTTTTAATTGTCTTTGTGCTGTGGAGATATTGCAGGCAGTCCATATATTGTGCATCTTGAGCTAAAAATTGTAGAACTGAACTCAGGGTCTCTTCAAAGCTCATGCTGTTAACAACATCCTCCAAAGGCAGATTTACATTTTGGTTCAGGCCAATCCAATTATTCTGTGAACTGGATATGCCTGTGTTATCTAAAATGAGAGTAAAGAATTTCTATGAGTTGGCTTTATTATTATTATTAACAGTATTATTATTCTGGGTATTGAACCCACTCCCTTCCACATGCTAGGTGAGTGCTATACACTCCCACTGATATATGCTTGGAGTCCTTTTTAAAAAAAATTTTATATTCATTTATGTTTTGCAGTACTAGCAATTAAACCCAGAGAAGTTCTACCACTGACCTAATTCCCAGCCCCTGCCCCATTTATTTTTTATTTTTTTAAATTTTGAGACAGGTTCTTTGTAAGTTGCACAGGCTAGCCTTAAATTTTCAATCTCCTGGTCTCAGCCTCCTGAAACAATGGAATTACAGGCATGTGCCACCACATCTGGCATCTTCTCTTTTTTTTCTTTTCTTTTATCACCATTTTGCCATTTTGATATAAAAGATTTGTAATAAAACCTGGAAAAATAATCAACTTGGGAGGCTGAAGCAGGAGGACCACAAGTTGGAGGCCAGCCTCAACAATTCGGTAAGAACCTGTCTGGAAAAACAAAAATAATAATGAGGATGTAGTTAAGTGTAAAGCACTGCTGGATTCCCCAGTACTAAAAGACAAATACATAAATAAATAAGTAAATAAATAAAATAAATAAGTAGATATGTGGATGTAGCTCAGGGATAAATCTCCCCTGGGTTTTTATTTTTGAGGGGGTACCAGGGATTGAACTCAGGAGCACTCAACCACTGAGCTACATCCTCAGCCCTATTTTGTATTCATTTTATTTTAAAAAAAATATTTATTTTTTAGTTGTAGTTGGACACAATATCTTTATTTTGTTTATTTTTTTTTATGTTCTGTGCAGGATTGAACACAGGGCCTCACACATGCTAGGTGAGCACTCTTCCACTAAGCCACAATCCTAGTCCCCCATTTGTATTTATTTAGAGACAGGGTCTTAGAGTTGCTTAGTGCCTCACTTTTTGTTGAGGCTGGCTTTGAACTCGTGATCCTCCTGCCTCAGCCTCCCAAGCC
>NW_026000144.1:495000-497954 GCF_001458135.2 Marmota marmota marmota
AAAAAAAAATCGGCCACATATGAGGTGGCAAGTGCATACAATCCCAGCAACCACGGAGGATGAGTCAGGATTGAAGTTTCAGACCAGCCTCAGCCATTTAGCAAGAACCTCAGCAATTGAGAGACACTGTTACAAAATTAAGAGGCCTGGGATGTAGCTTAGTAGTAGAGCACACCTGGTTCAATCCCCAGTCACACAAAAAATTTAAATTAAATACATTTGTTTTTTTAAAGGCAGAGCATGGTGATACATGCCTGTAATCTCAGTGACTTGCTGAAGCAGGAAGATCTCAAATTCAGGGACAGCCTGGATAATTTATCAAGACCCTGTCTCAAAAAACACAAGAGCTGAGCATGTAATTTAGTGGTAGAGTGCCCTGGGTTCAACCCCCAGTACCAACACACCTGCACAATTAAAAAAAATAAAGAACGAAAGAAAAAGAAAAGAAAGCAAGAAAAGGTAGGAGTCCAACCTCAGTTCAGCCTTGGGGAGCCAGGACTCATAGGAGAAATAAAAGGAAAAAGAAGTTTTTTATGTAGAAAACCTGGACCTAAAAAGTGAAGTCCCAGAAAACCTACTGACTCAGAGTGTCACTATTGCCAATTTCTAAATTTAGCAAGAAGACTGGGCCACATTAGAATCCATCAGTAATTCATTCATTTTGAATCCTTACTGATGGCTTAGTATATGCTCAGCTCTCTCATAGGTCCTTGGAATACATTAATGAAGAAAGCTGACTGAGACCTTACATTACAGTGAGAAAAAGGTGTTTACAAGATTACTGGATTTTCTTCAGAATATGAGAAGCACAGGACCAACTAATTGGAAGGAAATCTCATAGTGACTTTTAAATTTGGAGGTGGGATTCTTTTTCCCTAGAAAACTGGCATCATATAGATTTTTGTTTTTGGTTGGGCTGGTGCTTGAACCTAGAGCCTTGCACGCACATGCTAAGCACACATTGTACTAAACAACTCACCTCCTATCCCTAAAACTTCTTCTTTCTTTTTCTTCTTCTTCCTTTTTTTCTTTTCTTTTCTTCCTTCCTTCCTTCCTTCCTTCCTTCCTTCCTTCCTTCCTTTCTTTTTTTTTTCTTTTTTGGTACTGAGGATTGAATCCAGGGGCACTTAAATACTGAGCCAAATGCCCAGCCCTTTTTAAAATATTTTATTTTGAGACAGGGTCTTGCTAAGCTGCTTAGAGCCTCACTAAGTTGCTGAGGCTGGCCTTGAACATGCAATCCTCCTGCCTCACCTTCCAAAGTCACTGGGAATACAGGCATGTGCCATTGCACCTGGTTCTAAAATTTGTGACTTAAACCAATGCAGTGCTGAAAGTAGAACCCAGGGCTTAGTGCTTGCTACACACTCCACCACTAAGTCACACCATCAGCCCTATGGCACCATTTTGAGTGTGAAGCCAAGAAGATCTTCCTCTCTTTTTTCTTGTCTCCTATTTACATGCAGTTATCACCATTTCCTTGCAATGATCTTTGTGGGTGAACAGCAAATAGAGAATACTTGAGCCTTAGGAAGAGTTTTGTTTGGGAAATGACATTTCCAAGAGATTGGTGTTATGATTTAAGTTGCTCCAGTGCTCAAGCACTTCTAAAAAATGTCTTGCTACTTTTTTTTTTAACTTTTCTAATGTAGCTATATTGAGTTGGGAGTGTGATATTCTATGGAACTATGAGAGATGTAACATACCAGAATCTAAGCGGCTAGGTTGTAGCTCAGTGGTAGAGAAGGTACTTAGCATATACAAGACCCTGGGTTCCATCCTCAGCAAACCCCCCACATACATTTTTTTTTTTACTGCATACTAATTTAAGGTAACTTGCAACAATATTAGGTTTTTCTCATGAGTATTTAGATATTCTCTCATCTTAAAAGAACAACACTTGGGCTGGGGCTGGGGCTCAGCGGTAGAGCGCTTCCCTAGCCTGTGCAAGGCACTAGACTCAATCCTTACCACCACATAAAAATACATAAATAAAATAAAGGTATTGTGTCCAGCTACAACTAAAAAATAAATATTAAAAAAAAAGTTCCTGCACAGAAAAAGTAACAATTAAGAATGTGAAGAGAGGGCCGGGAGAAAATCTTTGCTACCTACTCTTCTGATGGAGGCCTCATATTTAGAATACATAAAGATCTCAAAAATCTTAACATCAAAAAACCAAATAACCCAATTAACAAATTGGAAAACAGACGATTCTCGAGAGAATCTATGCCACTCCTCGGTTACTTATCCTGAAGAATTAAAGTGATCATAACTGTGGTACATGCATACCCTTGTTTACAGTAGCACAATTCACAATAGCCAACCATGGAACCAGCCTAGGTGTCCATCAATGGATGAATGAATAAAGAAATGTAGTTTAGCTGGGTGGGGTATGCTTGTAATCCTAGTGGCTCCAGAAACTAAGGCAGGAGGTTTGAAAGTTCAAAGCCAGCCTTAGCAATTTAGTAAGGCTCTAAGCAACTTAGTGGGACTCTTTCTCAAAATAAAAAATAAAAAGAAAGGGCTGGGTATGCAGCTCAGTGGTAAAGCAGTCCTGGTTCAATCCTCAGCCCCCCACCAAAAAAAGAAGGAAGAATAGAAAATGTGGTATATATGCACATGGAATTTTACTCAGCCATAAATAAAAATGAAATCATGTCATTTATAGGAATACAAGTGGAATTAGTGACCCTTAGGCTAAGTGAATAAGCAAAACAGAAAGTAAAGGTCAAATGTTTTCTCTCATATGTGGAAGCTAGAGAGGAAAAAGGAAAAGTGTGTGTGTTGGTGGGGGTTGAGGGGGGACAGGGAATCTCATGAAAATCAAGGGAGAAGAGTAGAGGAAAGAGACCAGGGGAGGCAGGTGGGAAGGGAGTAGGGAAGTGGTAGGGAGTGACATTGGCCAAATTTTATTTTTATATTTATATAAATATAAATACATGATATATATG
>NW_026000144.1:508778-512563 GCF_001458135.2 Marmota marmota marmota
GATTCTAGCTCAGGGTCTCCAATGCCAAGTGAATAGGAAGGCTGAGCCAAGAGGACTACAAGTCAGAGGACAGCATTAGGAATTTAGTGAGAACTTAAGCAACTCAGTGAAGCCCTGTCTCAAAAGTGAAAAGGTCTGGGATATAGCTTAGTAGCAGAGTGTCCCTCAGTTCAATTTCCAGTACCAAACAAACAAACAAATGAAAAAGCAAAAACAAAAACAAAACACACATATACAGAGACACAAAATCCAAGAGAAATCTGAGAAACTCTTACAGGTCAGAGAAATCTAAGGAGATCTGATTATTAAATATACCCTGGTATCCTGGTTAAATTCTGGAACTGAAAATTACATTAGTTGAAAATTAAAAAATCCAAATAAAGTATGAACCTTAGTTAATAATAACATCTCAATGCTTGTTTATTAGTAGTGACAAATGGACCAAACTAATGTTATTAACAGGGAAATTGGATCTGTTGTGTCTAGGAACTCCCCATGCTATCTTCTCAATTTTTCTGTAACTCTAAATTCATTCTGAAAACTTAAGTTTATTTTTTGAAAAAACAAATTCTACTTCTGCATTGTAGTGAGGAGTTGTTGGATAATCTGACCTTTTCCCAGAGATAATTTACTTTCAATTTGGCAGCTGGAGTTAAGGTAGATTAAGGCACATTTTGCCTTAATACAGTCAGGGATTGGGTGGTTTTCAAAACTGCTTTTCAGGGCAATGGTAGAGTGCTTGCCTAGTATGCACCAGGCACTGGATTCCATCCCTAGTACTGCAAAACAACTAATTGCAAATTTTACAGAGCAACAAACTGCATTTTAGCCTGAGATAACAATCTATTTTCAGTTCTTCATTATTCCTAGGGCACTGGTGGGTTGGGTCCTAAATCCTCTTGCTCTGGGAGTCTTCTAAATCCCTGTTTTTGAGTTTTGGTCTTTCTTGTCACTTTATGTGCAGATTCTCAGTCTTACAATCAAGGGGTTTTATTTATTTGTTTTGGTACCAGGGATTGAGCCCGGTGGTGCTCAACCACTGAGTCACATCCTCAGCCTCTTAAAAAAAATTGAGACAGGGTCTCAGTAAGTTACTTAGGGCCTCACTAAATTGCTGAGTCTGACTTTGAACTCATGATCCTCCTGCTTCAGCCTCCAGATTGGCTGGGATTACAGGTGTGCTCCACCACACCTTGCTGCTCTCTGTGCTTTCAAATGGTTGTTTTTGTGTTTTACCCAGCTTCAATAGTTGGTCTCAGCAGAGGATTGATCTGACACTAGCTATTTAGCCACAGTCCAAACTGGAAGTATCTGCTTCTTATTTTTGAGTGTGCCTTTCATATCCTCATTGATTGAACAATTTTAACAACAGGATTTCCATTAGTCCTGGTGCTGCTTCTTAGGATCAGACAATAAAATAAATTTAATAGTGGCATTTTAAAAATCAGATAAAAAGTCACATAGATAATAGAATAATAAAGAACTAGTTGGGGAGTAAATCTAGAAAATCAAGAAGAATTCTACTGACACATCTTACATTATACTATGGGAAGGTAAAATACTAGTTAGCATGTTCCAAAGTAATCCCCAAAGTGTTGGCAGGAAGTGCTAACACTGGATCTAACACAGATGTATCTTTTTTCTCTAAAAATGATGATGATGATGATGATGATGATGATGATGATGATGATGATGATGATTGTTCTGGGAACTGAATCTGGAGCATGCTAGGCAAGTGCCCCATCACTGAGTAACATCCCCAGTCCTTTTTAAATTTCATTTTGATTCAGGGGCTCATTAAGTTTCCCAAATGACTTCAAATTTGGCATGATACTGTCTCAGCCTCCCAGGTCACTGGGGTTATAGGCTTGTGTCACTGTGCCTGACTACCTGTGAGAGTTGCCCTCTTAATTCTCAGCATTATTTATGTTATGATACTGGCAACATGTCTTAGTCTATTATTTATTGATCCATTTTGACAAAAAGAGATGTGAGTTAATTTGCTAATTAATTTTTAATATTTGTCAATTTGGAACCACTGATAATTTAAGGGCCTTCTTTAGGGCAAGAAATGCATGCTGGGTAAAAAGGAAGGGGGAATAATTCATCTTTTTTTTTTTCTTTTTTTCCAATACTGAGGACTGAACCCAAGGGCACTTTACCAAGGAATCACATCCCTATCCCTGTTTTTATTTTTATATTGAGACAGGGTCTTGCTAAATTAGTTGCCCAGGCTGGCCTCAGATTTGTGATCCTTTTGCCTCAGTTTCCTGGGTTGATAGGCGGAGTACCACTGCACCTGACTGTGGGAAGCCATTCTAGCACGTGATTTGAGTTACCGCCCTGGCTGGGTGAGAGGCACTTAGATACAGCTGTGTCAGAGCCTTCCCCACCCTGTCCCAGGTGTGAGGGCTTGTCCATGTGGGGGTGTGCCTGACCACTGACCCCAAGAGCAATCACTGACCCTGACCTTGGAATGCTGCCCCTCTTGACCTTCATTGGATGGAATTTTCCCTTGAGTTTTTGTTCCCCAATAAAAGCTCACTCCCTGGCATGTTCCCTCTCTCTTGTTTAACCTCCTACCGCATTAGGTGGTTGGAGGCAGGAGCTAGGAGGAGCCATCTCTGAGCTGGGTAATAAAGGTAATGAGAATTATGTCTCTTTAATTTTACAACTCACTAGATATTTTTTATGCTTCAAACCTCTATTATGAAGCTAGCATGCTGGTTGCGTGGCTGAACTGACTAATATTTCAGCTTTGGAGGTCATGAGCAAAAATATTAAACAATAGTAGTATGGGGTCCAGTGGTATGTTTCCATGGTAGAGCACTTGCCCAGCATGCATGAGACCCTGGGTTCCATTATCAACACACACACACACACACATAAACACACACACACACATACACACACACACCTGTATTAATGATAAAATTTACACAAAACAGCACTGCTTCAAGAAAGAAACAGGACTTTTCCTCAACATGTTTTACTTCTTGAGAGGTGACACCTATTCTCCATATCTAAAAAATACACCCCACGAGAAGGTGTACTCAGCTAGGTTAGTTGAGCCAGATAGGGAAGGCTTAGAATCTAGTCTGTCATGTTTCCTCACAGATAACAGTAGCTTTATCTGAGTCTCCTACATTAATCTTATGTTTTCTCTGTTCTGAAATCAACTCTCCCTTTCTGTATCTGCCATTCAGACTGAAAAAAATGCATAGTTGGGTTTTGTTGTTGTTGTTGTTGTTGTTACTGTCATTTGTTTGTTTGCAGTGCTGGGCATGGAACTCATTGCCTCCCATGTTCAAACAATTGCTCCAACACTGAGCTATATCCACACCCAAGATGCATGGTTTTATCAAGATTGATATCAGTTTGTGAAATTCTGAGTTGGAAGCAGCAACAGAGTGTTTGGCATGGCTGCCCGCTTCCAGGTCTTGGGACTGCACATGTGGCTGGGATGGCTCCTGTTGATCAGCCAGGAGGTGGTGCTGTGGGTGGTGATGGATTAGGCAGACCACCTCCAGGATAGGTCTGGGACTCTTCCACCCTCTTGGACAGCTCATGCCTTCCCTTAAGGACTATGGGATGGGTGTACATGTGAACACGCTCCACCCCTCTGAGCTTTATCTTGATTGGCTCCTGTGCAGTATATAAGCTCTGTGTACTTCCTTGTGAAATGAGATCCTGCTTCCACTCATCTCCCTGGTGCATCTGATTGTCCTCCCATGAGGGAGGGCTGGGTGCAGGCCGCCAGCCAACCTTTACCTCTCTTGGCTTGT
>NW_026000144.1:520552-551735 GCF_001458135.2 Marmota marmota marmota
AGGGGCTGGGCTCTTCTCACAGCCAGGGTTCTTCTGAGAATCGGGAAAGACCCAGGGAAAGGCAGTCATGTTGGGGCTCTTTTCTCTTGCAGCTGCCTCTCCAGGAAAAACCCTCAATTAAACACGGCCACACACCAGAGGCAGCAGGTCACCCATCTCTCAGGCCAGCACCCACTCCACGTGTGCTGGAAAGTTGACACTGCCCTAGAGCTCATGTCTCCTCTGGCCCCTCTACCTTTGTGAGCTCCTGAGGACTACTCAGTTCCAGATCCCCACCACGCCTCTCCTCTTCCTATCCTCTGGAATTTTCTGGATTTCTAAAATTTATTTATTTCCTTATTTATTTACTTCCTTGTTTATTTATTTATTTATTTCCTTTATTTATTTCCTTTATTTATTTATTTCCTTTTATTTATTTACTTACTATTTATTTACTGCCTTTATTATTTGTTTATTTGTTTATTTATTTATTTATTTATTATCTGGTTTTGTTTGAGTTTTGTTTAGTTTTTTCAGGTTCTTTCATTGTTGTTGTTATGATTATTTCTCTATAAGTTTTCCATGTTGAGATAGGTGTGTTAAAAACTATGGTAAATGGGAATCTTAATATTGGATAATATTTGAGACCATGTAGTCCTAATGTTCCATTTAATAAATGAGATTTTTTTCACATATATTATATCTGATATAATAGAAAATAAATAACTTTGAAGTGCCCTATGTTGAGGTAGAAATTAGTCCCATGTCTGCTTCTCTACCCTCTCCTTGTACCTGGGCCCTTTGTAGTGACTTTGTGCCCAAAAGGCAAGCCAGTTTCCCTTGAATCTGGGAAGACTTTTGGCTTGATTTGTCCAACAAAATGTGAGAGAAGTGAATGTTCATTTGCAAGTCAAGATCTTTTCACTCCTCTGAACTCTGCCCAGAGGTCATGTGAACAACCTAGAATAATCAGTTGGAGATTTAGAAACACATACTTCTGCTTCTCTCAGTCAAGTGGACAATAAGCTAACTGTCTTTTGTCTGACTCACTCAGGCCTCAGAGGATTTGTCAGCTGCTCACAGGCATGAGCCAACCTGGGAAAAATCACATAAGACTTAACCAGTAGAATAGTTGAGCTAATATACAGCCTCATCAGCAAAGTGGAATCATTGTGATTTAAGTCACTGAATTTGAGTTTGATTAGTCATGCAGCAAACAACTAATCCTGATGGTAAAACACAGTTATATTTGTGCTTATTTATTCTAATTTTATTTCAGCACTATTTTAATTAATTCCTTGAATTAAATTTGAAATGGTTTTGAACAATTTGTTACCATTTTGTTTGATTTTATTTATTTGACAGTTTGGAGGCTTTGCTTTAGGAATTATTCTTCTGCATTGGTTTTTGTCTGTTTTCAAATAGTAACTGCAATGGATCCTAATTTAGGAAAGAACATGGACAAATCAAAAGTAGCTCAATTAAATACTAAACAAATGCTAAATGGCATGAAAATATTTTTAAAATAAATCCAAGTAAATGACTATTTATCTTAGTGCAGTAGCAATATTGACAGAGAATGAAATTGAGAATATATTTGATACAAACAATATACCCAAGACCAGATGCTGAGAGCCATAGCCAAGAAGGAATGATGCATGTCAATTTCCTTGTCAGCCTGCCCAATGTTGCTTAGAGGAAGGACTCTCCATTGTGTAAATGGGCTTCCTTGGACCCAGGTCATTTGCAGTGACATTGCATGAAGGTTTCAGAGTTTTGGTTTGTAAGGTGACCCTACTCAGGGATTAGGGCGGCTCCAGGTTTAGGGTGGATCCTGCTAGGAATAGGGCGTATCCTGCTGCCTCAGGCGCCCGCTCCTTGAGTTCCCAAGGAGTTCTTGCAGGGATTCTGAGAGAATTGGTACCCAGAGCCCGGTGGAGGGAGTGTATTTTCCCAGAACGTGCGTGTAGAGTGCCGATGAGAGTTCGGGAATAAAGAGTTGCTGTTTGAATCTACAAGGCTTTTGTGGTGGCTCAGTTATTTTGTGCCCAGCCAGACTGCAGCAACCAGAAGTGAAATAAAATTTCAAAGAAAACAGTATTTACTGCATTTTGAAACAATAACGGGCAGCTCCATAGAAGACAGATGTAGATTCTTGAAAATTACTGCAGTTGTCAATAGTTAAAGAAGAAAATAAGAGTATTCAGACAGAAAAACAACACAAATGAAAGCATTGTTGTCCCATAAAGCATCTTCTAAAATTATCCTATGAACTACCAAAAATTTCCTACAGAGCTTAAACCCTGCCTTGGAAGAGTTAAAGTTTTTTTTTTGTTGTTTGTTTGTTTGTATATTCATCCATTCAGTAATCACTGAGAGTTTACTGTATGCTAGGCATTTTCCTGGTTTTTATTATATATCAGTGAAGAAAGAGGCAATGATAATTTTTATGGAGCTACTTCTATGTAATATGAATTCACCTTTCTAATGTTTTTCCACTTTTCTATCTTGTTTTCTTTACATTAGCTTCCCAAATTTAAATGAAATAGTATATAATAATTGGGTATATTTTTCATGCTTTAAACCTGCAAATAGTGATGGATGAAAATATATGAACACAAACTTGTGAATAAAAGTTTACCTGGAGAGTAATTTCACTCAGAATTGGCATTATATTTAGTGGTCAAATACACTCTGGTTTTACAGTATTCTAATTTTTATTTTGAAAGTTCCCTGAGCATGTTGAGATAGAGTGAAACTGAGTGCAGTCAAACTTCAGTTCTACTTCCACTAGTGGACTACCTCCAACATGTTGACAAATCATTCTGTGTTTCTGCTTTACTGTTTGAAAAATAGTCCTTTTGGGAAAACCACTCTTGCCACACTGTTGAGGCTCCAGGCAAGCCACATGTGTGAGGAAAGCCTTGGGACCCAGTCACCACCACATGCTAACTTACAGAGATCTCAAGCAAAAAACTCTGACCAGTTCAGTAGATAGATGAAACTAATTATTTAGCCCTCAACCCATGCTGGCTTCATGAAAGAAGGTACGAATCATGAGAACCACTAGGGAGTTTTAAATTAAAGAGACAAGACTCTAATTACCTTTAAAACCAGCTCCAGGATGGCTCCTCTCAGCTCCAACCTGAAGCCACCTATTGTGGTAGCGAGGTTTACTGAAGAGGCTAGTGAGAGAGAGAGAGAACATGCCAGGGATTGGACTTTTATTGGGGAACAAAAAATTCTGGGGAAAATCCCATCCAATGAAGATTAAGGGGGGCAGCATCCCAAGGTCAGGGGTGACTGTTGGGTCTTCGGGGTAGTGGCTAGACGCGCCTCTGCACAGACAATCCCTTGGACCTGGAGAAGGGTGGGGAAAGCTCTGACACAACTGTCCCTAAGCGCCTCTCACCCAGTCAAGGAGGTAACTCAAATCACGTAAGAGGATGGCCTCCCACATAATTATATAACTATTCATTTGTAATAGATATATATATATATATATATATATATATATATATATAGAGAGAGAGAGAGAGAGAGAGAGAGAGAGCGCGCATCTATTTTGTGTCATAATCATTCATTGATAAGAATACAAAGAAAGACCTTATTCTCACAGAATTTACATTCCCCTGGAGAGGCCCTCATAATAAGATTGGCAACAGCAACAATAAAAAAAATTAGCAAATAAAAATAAATAAGCAACTTAAATTAATGAATAATCCAGTTTCATTTGTTGTAGAGAAAGTAGATACTGCAAAGGGACAAAATGGGTAAACATGTTCTGAATAATATCGTTTTTGTTTTTATTCTGTTTAGCTTGTTTGAAAGGGGAAAAAAGCAGTCACAAAACCAAAACAAAATGAAAATTAAAGAAAAAAAATAAGTGAGGTTATAAGGTAGCAGAATGGAGTTTATTACAAAAAGTCAAATCATATTTCAGAAAATTGAGAAGAAATAAATTACATATTTTTAAAAGAGATTTAGAGGAAAAATTATTTAAAAAAATGAACATTTAATTTGAGCCTTCTCCAATTACTAGCACCTGTGGCTTGGCTGATATGAGGGAAGGCTGCTTGGCCATCCCAGGGTGGGGAAAGAATGAAGGAACTGGATGATAGAGAGTCTTAGGTTTATGCATTAAACTGTGAAATCAGAAAATGTGAGGATGTGTTTGGAGAATGATGAGGATTCAGTGTCCCTGGACCATATCTTTAAGTGGAAATGATCTTTTTTCCTTTATAAGAAAAATGGAGTGGTTCAGGCTCCTCATCTCTCTCTCTCTCTCTCTCTCTCTCTCTCTCTCTCTCTCTCTCTCTCTCACACACACACACACACACACACACACACACACACAAAAGCTGAGTAAAACAGAAATTGGTACCAGGAAGCAAAGTTGTTGCCATGACTAACCTGACCAAGTGTTTCAAAAATCTTTGGAGCTGGTTTGCTGCATGAGCAGGGGAGCGGGGATTTTGAATAGTTTAGAAATTCAAGTTGCCAAACCTTTAGATTGTTGTAAGTGGAACTTCATAGGGGATTCTGGTGGGAACTCACAAGACCAAAATACCCATTGGACATACCACGGGCAACAAAGGCTGGGCTTGTAAGGTTTCAGAGGAGGAGGACTCTATTGGAAATTGGACAAGAAGCCATTTATGTTGTGTTTTGGCAAAGACATTATCTACATTGTGTCTGTGTCCTGAGACTTTCTGTGAGTCTGAATTTAAAGGTGATGTACTAACTTATTTGGCAGAGAAAATTTCAAGGTATCCCAGCATTCAGGTGGTGATGTAGATATGGCTGGCAGCTTTTTGCCAAATTCATTGTGATATCTGAAGCAGAAAGAAGAGCAGAAATATTTGAAAACTGTCCCATTTGACCAGAAATGTGTGAGTAAAACTGTGGTTGAAAAATTTATGGTTGTTAAAGACATTACATTCAGTAAAGAAATTGTGACATTAAAGCAATAGGTATGTGTGCAGCTGCTGAATTTGGTAGGTCAGAACCAACAGACAATGAAGACACTCTTTATACAAGATAGCATTTATTTTAGGAACAATGTGGAAGCAAAAAAAAAAAAAAAGCAAAATGGTAGGCAAGAGAGGAAGAGAAGAAAATACATCATCAATTCAGGGGAAAGAGCAACCCCTGAAGTCACACAGCTGAGGAATCCTGGGCAGCTCTTCAGGTCCTGACTGGGAAGTCCTGGGCAGAGTGGCTTTTCCATGGGTGAAGCTCCAAAGTCTATTCCTCCTTAAATACAAGGTAGAACAAAGAAAGCTCTGTTTTTACAACCTGTGGGACCTAGTGATCTGCTCAAGGACACTTATCCCCACAGCCTGGCCATCTCCTGGAAGGGAGGGAGTGATAGCCTTGAGAGAAGTGAACAACTCAGAGTGTTCAAGAGTGAGCCAAAGGCACCCAGAAGGCCTCCTTCTTTAGATGATCCATGAAGGGTGTGCAAAGGTCATGGCTGGCACATGGAGAGGGAAGATCTTTCATATGTTCCTTAGTCCTTTAGAAATGCTGAAGACTTTATCCAGAGATACAGGAAAGTTGGCTTAAGAGCAGCTCAGGAATTGTTATGACCAGACCCATTTCAGGCTCAAGGGAGTAAGGTAAAAATTTCTTTGAAAAGAGACCAGTGGGGCACCCTGCTACACAGGGGAACTTAGGAAGCTGTTTCACTGGGTTCAGTTGCTCAGACACTCAGAGGTTCCTGTAGCCATGGTCCCAGGAGGCTTAGCTACTGACTCCTGCTTGAGGTGATGGCAGATCTTGGCATCAACCTCATGGTGCTTGTAAGCACAAATGAAGGCCATGGGAGCAGCACTCACAGAACAGCAATGCCTTTTACTTGGCTGTCAGGCATCAGAAGGGCTCACTTTCTGGGTAGAAAATGGCCTCTGTTTATAGGAAAGGTCTGGGTTTTTATAGGTCATACTGAAAGGTGAGTTAATCATTGGAGATGTTGTCAGAATGTGTCAGTTTGGGTGTTCAGGAAAAAAATTGAAACTTGTTTTTACTGGAAAAGGATGGAGGGTCTCAGTGCTTATCTTTTTGCTCCAGGGGTCATTATATTGTAAAGAATCAATGTTTAACCAGGGACTGCCATTTTAGGATTGATGTGTGCGTCCTTCTCAAAGATTGTCACTGGCATAGGAATAATTGGAAAAGAATCAATGTCTTTGCTTTCTTCCTTCCTCACTTCTCCCAGGTCACATTCTCTTGTTATTATTTTCCATCTCCTTCAGTGCTTGTTCTTCAGGAAGGCACGATGCTGGAGTTACAGGGTCTTGGAGGCTTCCACTAAGATTTCAAAAGAAGGTCAGTGAGATAGACAAATTGCAACAGGTTAGAAGTCCCTACAGGACTGCCCCGGAAACGGTAGTGCCTGAGGATATAGCAAGAAAGCCAAAGCTGCACTGGAGACCCCTGGATTAAGAGATGCCATTTACACGGGGTATCTTTGGAAGAAAGCTGTAGGAATTGAGCAGAAACAAGCCAAGAGAGAGATCATGTGGCCTGCAACCAGCAAGGCCACAGGGGCAAGGATCACCATGCTCTGTGCCCCAGATGCTGGAGGAGAAACTCCAGGACTTGTTTGCCCTGCTGGGTTTCAGTCTTTCTTTGGTTCCATTCCTTCTTTCTATATTCTTATTTCTTTGCTACATAATGAAAATATCTAGTGTGTGCCATTATATATTGGATATATGTGATTTGCTTTTGGTGTTTTACAGAGGCTCATGGTAGGAGTTTACCTTGAGGCTCAAGAGACTTTGGGTTTGGATGTTTGAGTAATGGTGGAACTCTTAAGATTATGAGATCACTTGGAAATAGATTAAATGCATTTTGCCAGGGATGGGGGTACCAGGGATTAAACTCTGGGGCACTCAACCACTGAGCCACATTCCCAGCTCTGTTTTTGTATTTTATTTAGAGACAGGCCTTTCCATTGCTGAGACTGGCTTTGAACTCACAATACTCCTGCCTCAGCCTCTCAAGCCACTGGGATTACAGGCATGCACCACCATGTATTTTGAATTGTGAGATGGGCATGAGCTTTTGGGGGACAGAGGTAGAATGTTATGGTTCTTATATGTGGCCTCATGTGTGCGATAATGCAAGAACATTCAGAGGTGAAATGATTGGGTTAAGAGAGTTTTTAATCTAGTCAGTGTAATAATCCACAGATATGGATTAACTGAGCCATAACTGTAGGCAGATAGGATGTGGTTGGAGGAGGTAGGTCACTGGGGACATGCCGTTAGGGTTTATATTTTGTCCCTGGTGAGTAGAGTGCTCTCTCTCTCCTTCCTGGTTGCCCTGTCTTGAGCAGCTTTCCTCCTCCACAGTTCTGCCTCACCTCAGACCCAGAGCAATGGAGGTGGTCATCTAGGAACCGAGACCTCTGAAACCATGAGTGCCAAATAAAATTTTCCTCCTCTGAAATTGTTCTTGTCAGGTCTTTTGGTCATAGCGGTGGAAAAGCTGACTAAAATAAAGGGATAACAAAAAGTAGATGAAATTTTGAGATCAGATGGAAGTCCACAAATAGAAGTCATTGTTGCTTCTGGATTAATTAGATTTAGTGTGGAAAGTGTGTACAAAGGGGAGGAGGTAGCTTCAGGGTTTGGCCACTAGGGGTCATTAGTCAAGGTTTTAACATATATTTAGGAAAGTGAAAGTCTATTCTTTGGCTTTGGCCCATAGATGTTCATTGATTAACTTCTCTCTCTCTCTCTCTCTCTCTCTCTCTCTCTCTCTCTCTCTCTCTCTTTAAGGACAACATAACCCGAATTTATTAACTTTAAGCAACAATAATTTAAGATACAAGAGTCTCATATTATAGGAATTCAAAGACTATACAATAAAAGGAAACTGACAAATGGTCAGCTAATACACAACCCAATCAGTTAACAAACAGGGCCAAAGATCAATACAAGTCATGCACCGTCTTCTGTGTAACACCTTGGGTTTTTTATCCCAAAGGTAGATTGATCTAAACTGGCTGTTAACTATACCTCTACCTGAAATTAACATTTGAATGGAACATATTTTAATAGAACCTACCAGCACTGATTTCCTACTGGTTAAAGAATTCACCAGGTGATGCTCATATTTAGCAAATGTTAGAATAGTTAGAACAATGTCTTCAAGAAATACTGGGTGATTTTTCCCCCCAAACAAATAAAACCTAAATAGACATAGAGTAAAACATATTTTCTAATTAAAGAGACACGTAAAAATGATCAAGTCTCAACAGTACCTATTTACAAAGTTAGAAATAAACACAACATCTAGGAGAGCCCATTTCAGTTCTGGTTTTACCACTATTAATAGAAAAGCTGAGTCAGGTCACTTTGTCTAAGGATGACCTGAAAAGTCATAATAGCATCTTAAATCCAAAGACCCTTTAAGTCTTTTCATACCAAGTAGAAATTGAGGAAAGTACAATATGAGAAACAATGATACTGTTCCTCACATGTCACTGGATCACTAGTAGTCACCCAAATCACATCTCAATTCCCAGTGACTTAAGTTAGAAGCTCCTTGCCCTGAAAGACAACATTCTTGAGCAAGACATGCTGACACCCTATCTAGGGTCCAGAATAAAATACACAAATTGTCTTCTACTGGCACCAGCTGACTAAAGTCTACATATGCACAGGACTGACTTAAAAATCTATTAAATACTTCAGTTCATTAAAGAAAACAAAATCTAAATTACATATGAATCAACAGAAGTTTAACTTTAGTTGTTTAGTGAATTTTGAATTGGCCATTAGTGGTAAATACAACACTTTGCATTTGTTGTAGAAACCAAACAAATCAGGCTTTTCCCTTGACAATACAATGATCATTTGTGTGTAAAGTGCCAGTTTTATTTACAAACTAGTTAATTAAGCTTTAAAGTCTTCTTTGTAGCAGTGAGACTGACACCTTAACTATCTGGTGGTTGTAACTGATGTTCAATCCTGCTGGGGCAGGCTTGCTTGAGGGTCCCTCACTTGGAAGCTGGGATTGTCATCATTAGTGCTTTGAAGCTGGACAGCTGCTTGCAAAAGCCAACAAGGATTCTGAGGTAGCTGCACAGTTTTTTAGATGCCATTAATCAACTTATGGACAATGGTATAGCTGGTGGATTCATTTTAGCTGATTTGGGGGGATGGGGGGTAGGTGATAAGGGAGGGGGAAAAAATCAGCCAAATAAAAGCACATCCTCTGTTCATTTAAAAGTTAGCATCCAAGGTAAAAGAATTATCTGTTGGATTCGACATCACTCCCATCCTCTGATACTTGCCTACTCTCTTCTCAAAGAAGTTAGTCTTCCCTTCTAGTGAAATATTCTCCATAAAGTCAAATGGATTTTCTACTTTGAAAACCTTGTTAAAGCCCAGCTCCAGCATAAGCCTATCTGCCACAAAGTCAATGTACTGCTTCATCAAAGTGCAATTCATCCCAATTAGCTTCTCAGGCAAGGCTTCTGTGAGGAACGCCTGTTCTATTGTGACAGCATTGATAATTGTTTCTTTTACTCTCTGCTCTGATGGTTTGTGCAGCAGGTGTTTGAACATCAGGCAGGCAAAGTCACAGTGTAAGCCCTCATCTTTGCTAATAAGTTCATTGGAAAATGTGAGGCCAGGCATCAGTCCTCGTTTCTTGAGCAGAAAAGAAGATTCCCTCCACAGCAGCAAAGGCTACAACACGTTCTCCATAGGTAGCCTCTTTGTCCCCAATCAAACGCAAGGCCCAATCGGCTTTCTTCTTCACACAAGGCATTGTTACAATGGCATTGAAGAGAAATTCCCTTTCTTTGGAGTCTTTAATGTAAGTGTCAATAAGGAGACTATACATTTCAGAATGTATGTTTTCCATGGCAATTTGGAAGCCATAGAAACTGCGGGCTTCTGTAATTTGAACTTCTTGGCTAAATCGCTCCACCAAATTCTCATTTACTATGCCATCACTTGCCGCAGAGAAAGCCAGAAAGTGGGATATAAAATATCATTCCTCAGGCTTCAGGGCTTCCCAGTGCTGAATGTCCCTGGAAGAGCCACCTCCTCGGCTGTCCAAAAGGAAGCCTCAGCTTTATTACACATCTGCCAGATACCATGGTATTCCATAGGAAAGATGGCCAAGCGGCAGGGGTTCTTTCTCAGTAGTGGTTCATCCTCCACGATGGGGGCAGCTACTTTAGTTTGGGCTCCACGGGATCCTGGAAGATCCTCCTCGCCGTCTTGCTGGCCAGGTCATCAGTTGCACTGAGGGCCGGGGCGTGTTCTCCTTGTCGGCCAGGCTGAGCCCCTTCAGCGGGGAGAGCTGCAGCTGCTGCTGGTCTGCGGTGGTGGCGAGTGGGGCGCGGACCCAGAGCATGGTGGTGGCGGTTGGCAGAGGTGGAGACAGAAGTGACCGACGTGGATAAGCAGGACCCTGAGCCTTCCCTTATCTCCTCCACCTTCAATCTACCAGCCTTTATGATTATGTTTAGTGCATCTCAGATTTTTCTTTTATATCCACGAGTGGAATTGCTGGATCATTTGGTTGTTCAATTTTTTTTTTTTTTTTGAAGAAACTCCATACTATTTCTCATGAAGGCTATATCAGTTTTCATTCCCGCCAACACTGTAAATTGTTCCCTTGAGTGCTATACTAAGTATCTCTTATCCTTGAGTTCCAATTCATTTCAATGAACATTTACTCAAATACTGCAGCCAAATATTTTCCCCTAATGGTTTTTAAACCTACTTAGAGATGGTTGTACATGAAAGTCATGTAGATTTTACTTCATTTATAGTTTGAGTTTTAGTTCCTTTATTGTTTTAGGGGATCACAGCAGTATAGTATCCAATATTAATTTAGTTAATTATTTAACACTGAAATATAAATGACAGTGATAGATTACTTAACTTCTTAGGTTAGCTTCACTGGAAAACTTTCTTATAGATACACGCTTTAGATCCATTTGCCTTTAGTCCTAAGAAGGGGGTTAAAAAGGTCAATGTGTGGAATAAATTCTGAGCTAAATGAATGGACTTACAGAGTCTTATCCTGAATCATTTTAGAATGTTATTATGATCACCTTTCCAAGAGGTGTGATTGCACATTGTCAGTTATGGAAACATTTCTTCAGATTTCTATTCTGTTAGTGTCATTACAGGTCTTATTCCAGAGGTGTCATAAACTTTAAAATATCACTATTATTATGTGCTGTTTTGTTTTATAATGATGTTTTCACTTAAGATGTTTTCCTAAATAATTTGTTTCCCATGTAATTTTCATAAGATAAATTATACTTAGATTTTAATATACTTATGACATGTCAAAACATATTAATAAGTATTATAAATTTTCAATCTTTTTTTTTAAAGAGAGAGTGAGAGAGAGAGAAGAGAGAGAGAATTTTAATATTTATTTTTTAGCGGACACAACATCTTTGTTTGTATGTGGTGCTGAGGATCGAACCCGGGCAGCAGGCATGCCAGGCGAGTGCGCTACCGCTTGAGCCACATCCCCAGCCCTAAATTTTCAATCTTGGGAAATAAAATCAAGATATTTTGGTCATTATACTACTTGAATTTATATAATTCAATTTGGCATTGAATGTTCAGGGTAAGTATATGTCTACTTTTACAGAAATTTTATTAATTTATAGTAAATTCAATATCATTACTTGTCTCCCTAGGAAAATGTGGCATAATTTTTAGAAAAGTGAACATTCAAGGGATCTAAAAACATAAAGATTTCTTTGTGGTTTTACTTTATTTCACCCAACTGAAGAGCTAAAGAAAACATGTCATTTATTTTTTATTAGAATAATGAAAGATATGATTACATTTTGGGTATAGTTTGTGAGCCATAGAAAGAAGGAGATGTAGAAGAAAGGAAGTGTTTAGAAAATTAAAATGGGAAGGCCTGTGAGAGGGTGAGAAGAGCCAAAAACCTGTATTAGTCCATTTTCTGTTGCTATAACAGAACATGAAGAGGAAAAGAAGTTATTTCTCACAGTTCTGAAGGCTGGGAATTCCAAATCCAAGGTGCCAGCACTTGGTGAGGGCTTCTTGCTGCATCATGACATGGCAGAGGGCACCACATGGAGAGAGCTCACTTTCCTAACAACCACTCCCATGGTAACAGTATTGAGCTAATTTGTGATGGTGGAGCCTGCATGGGTTAATATCTTAAGGGGCTTACCTTTGAATACTGTCGCAATGACAATTAAATTTCAGCAAGAGTTTTGAAGGGGACATCCAGACTATAGCGGACCCCTTCCCAGACCCCTTTATTTACAGATCTGGTGTCAGAGTTAAGAGAAAGGATTTTCATCATGTTCTTCCACAACTCAGTTGTGTGATAATACAGAATAAGACAGACTGTGAGAGTTGCACAGGACTTTAGGAATCATTTACTACACCTCATCTGAGCTGAGGATTAGAGGGATTAGCAAAGGCCACACTTTCTCTTCAGGATTAAAATTCACTTCCTTTCAGCTGTCCTGGTCTGCTTTCCATAGAATATCACTGTCTCTTAAAATGATATGTCTGTGTCTTTTTTCTTCACTTACAGAATGCATGGATTGGACATTCTGTAAGATTCCTTATAATTTTAGAATTCTCTGCAGTTGTTCACTTTATGCCCCTAAATCTACAGTTTGTACAATACACAGAATTAAAATCACAGAGATCTGTAATGGAAAGTAGAGAAATTGAGATGGGCTTCATAGTCAAGATACTTTATTTCTGACAGGTTTTAGTTTCTTTTCACAGATCCATTTGTTTTCTGAATTACAGATCTCAGAAAATACTTTCATCTTTGAGATAGCAGCACAGCTGTTTTCTTTATTTTCACCAAAAATTTTTAATCTGAGGAGAAAAAGAAAAACCTCTCTTACTGTTTGGGATTTTCTCAAACATAATGATTTAAAATTTTAAGATAAAGTTAATATAAATCTCTGGAACTTCATCTTCACTTGGAAAGAAACCTTCTAAGAAGAAACTTGAGAACAAACACAGATATATATATATATATATATATATATATATATATATATATATATAATCATTGGAAACTGGGAATTAAACCTCCCAATTCCATAGTACATTCTATGAAGTCTCTTGACTTCATTGATCCTCAGTTTTCTTAAATACATGGGTTCTAACAACATGTTTGGGTGAGGCACTGAGATGAAACATAAATGTATGACAATGCTTAAACAAAAGCCTATTTTGGTAACTGAGACCTGATGAAGAAAGCCTATGTAAGGTCTATAGAAGTGGATTCAGGGGAATGGAGATGCAGTTCATGTGCATGTAGTCAGGGTTCCTTTCATCCTCATTCCAAGCAGAGGTTGGTGGGTATCTGCTTCAACCTACTTTAGTTCCAACAACAATGGATATTGTGGTTTATTGTAGGTGGGGATAAGAATAAAATTTGAACAATGGGAGGGGCTAATATGGGGTTGGCTGCAAGGGAGAGGTGAATTTAAGGCTCACTTATGTTTGTCTCAAACAGAAGGTGGTAGCGGCAGTGGTCAGAGCTCCATCATGGCTTTTGTTTTTCTCCTTTGTTCCTCTTCTTCATGTTCCCATTGGGCCTGAGCAGCTAATCTGATTTATTCCAGTGCCAGCCTTCTGGTCAAACCGTGAACTTTCCTTAACTGGACTGTTGGAAACATGCCCTAGATTTTATGTCTCACATCCTTTGAAGTATTTCTTCAATTTGGGGGGTAAATTCTTTAAGGCCAATCTGGCCAAGTCAATGACTCTCTTTCAAAAGGCCCTCAATGGCTTGCTGGTCCTTCCCTAACCAGATGTCTGATGAATTCTCGGACATTACCTTCTTTAATTCCCAAATAATTCTATAGAAATATATTATCCTCTCCTTTCTTTCCCTTTATTTGAAAACAAGGTTCTGGAAAGTTGAAATCAATTCAGAATTTAACTGAATCCCCTTTTCGTGTACCATGAGGGCTTCTAAGGTGGACCTGATGACTACATCTCAAAGCTTCCAATTTTATCCTCAGGCTAAAGTAGGAGGCTCAACTGAATTTAATCCATCCACTGCATATATTTCTTCACAAACACTTATATGTTTTCAATTCTTATTTTTACTAAGACTACAATGAAATAAGCCTTTTACATCATAGCCCAGTTAAAACACACACACACACATACACACACACACACTAACTATATTTAATGAATCTAAATCAATCCTTACTATGTATAAAAAGATAAATAATGAAGTCAAATTTAATATCTTTTTAAAGGGACTTTAACTACTAAACTACATTCCTAGAACTTTTAATTTATTTTGAGACAGGGTCTTGTATGTTGCTGAGGCTGGCCTTGAACTTTCTCAGCTTCCCAAGTAACATGGATTACAGGTGTGTGCCAGCATATCCAACTCAAACTTAATTTCAATATAAATATAGAAAAAAAATCCTCAGAAAACATTATGAAAAATCAGCATAGATTTGATTAAACAGATATATATTTTCTTTTTCAAAAGGGTTAAATTATTTTTGAATAATCTTCATTTTAAAATCTAGTATTCAAAAAATGTTTTATAAGATGGGCTCTATAATGTCAAAATTTGCCAATTAAGCCAACATTCTTTTTAATGTTAAATATTGTCCATACTTAATATAACCTTAATATAACTTAATATAACTTAATATAACTTAATATAACTTAATATAAACCTGAATGATTAAAAAATACATTTTAAGTCTGAAAGTATGCAAATTTAATTAAATTGTTCCAGATCCACTAAACTAACACTCAATATCACCTCTTGAGAAAAACTCATTGGATGTTCCTTACAGAAACTTGTTTGGATCCCTACGTGCTTTTGCTTGTGAAAGAAAAGAATACTCTGCTCTTTGCTATACAACTATCCATGAATTCTGTTAAAAATATGTATTTAACACTGAAGGCTTTCTTGACAATGTCATTCAATAAAAAAATGAGATACTTAAGAGAAAATAACAATTGGCTTCTTTGTGGTTTATGCATATATTATCACATTCCCCAAAATAACTGTCTAAATATACTATATATTATATAACATAATATACTATAATATAATATACTATAATGTTTGCCTCAATGCAGGTAGTCCCTGTCCTGCATCTAAGTTCCATACTCTGATATTTATTAATTTTTCCTTTATAGTCTTTTATTTTTTCAATGTTGGTTGGGACCTACTAAATTGGATCATGATCCACTATGATGCTTTTCCATCACAATTTAAAAAATACTGCTTTTTAAATTCTATGTGCCAATAGTCTCCATGGAGACATTTCAAAAGAAATTTATGTATCCCTCCCAAAGAGTTAGTCCTTGTCCTTTAACACTCCATTGCAGATGCAAACATATGTTCTTATAAAGGGCTGGTACATAGTATACATAGTATTTTCCAATCAACTTTGGAGTTATTCATCTTCCCAGCCTATTTTGAACCTATGGAGAATGGCTAAGCCAAATTAAAACTATAAAATTCAGTTTTAAATATTCATTAATGTTACTACTTTGCAATGTGAACCTGATGTGAACTACATATTCAAATGAGCTCACCTAATACTCACATGTCATGATTTAATAAAGAGCCATTTATCCACTTCCACTTCTTCTCTGATAATGTAAAATTTAGTCCAATCCAATACAGATTTCCTTCATTCTTTATCAGGTTCTGAATGAATCTCTATAATTGAAACAAAATACATGACTTAATATTGAACCTGCTTATCTAACCATGATTTGTATTCTTCTCATCCCCTAAAATCTAGTTCAAGGATCACCTCCTCTCTGAAGTCTTTCCTAATTCCCCAACTCCCCAATGAGTTATTTCTTCCTTCTTTGTGATATTTCTCTCTACATATGTTTCTATTTATTTTTAATTATATTATATTAAATTGTTATATGACTGTTCAGTCTCCCAAATTATGAGCTTCTTGAAGTCAAAGTTTCCACTTGCATTACACAGAAACTTTGGCTGAAGTCCAGCTGTATTGATGCAGTCTTTAAAATGTGTTAAGTTATACAAAGAATATTAATTAACAATTTACCAATTCTTCCTGATCTTGGATGAGCAGCAAACTGGATTCTCCTTGGGAGCAGTCAGCTAAACTGTCATTCCAAGTTTTGGAAGAACTAGAAATAGTGAAGCATTTATCTTGGAGCTGAAGCCAATGTTTAGGGCACTGTAACTGACGTGGTGTCTCTATAGTAAAAACAAAGAAGAAATAAGTAAGTATTGTATTTCTAATCTGTCCCTGCTGCACCCCAAACAGCACATATACGCGTTGTTATAAATACTCAGAAGTCTTTGATTATGACTATTACCATCTAAGGGTGCTGGGTTTGTTGTTTGTGTTCAGCAAAGAATTGAAGAACAGGACACAGAGGTAGCAAGCAAGAAGTAGGTTTATTACAAAAGCCACAGAGATACAGAGATAGACTTCTCCAAAGAGAAGGGGTCCCAGAGTGGGGAAGAATCTGGTGGGGGAGTTTTTGCCTGTTCTTTTTTTAAGAGAGAGAGAGAGAGAATTTTTTAATATTTATTTTTAATTTTTTCCATCGACACAACTTCTTTATTTTATGTGGTGCTGAGGATCGAATCCAGCGTCCTGCGCATGTCAGGCGAGGGCGCTACCACTTGAGCCACATCCCCAGCCCTTTGCCTGTTCTTTTTATGTTTTCTAGAATGTCCTCCTTTCCTTATCTCTTCCCCATCCACTCACACTCCTCACTGTTATTGATTGGTGCTCCCTCTGTACATGCATCTGTTTTGTTTTACTCTTGATTATTAGCTGTTATTCTTAGGAAATTCAAGGCACAAAATTACCTGTTGTATAATTCCTCTTCTCTTGAATATCCACACTGCTCTTTTCCATTGGTGATTTTTGTGTTAAGGATATCACTTGTAAATAAAGGTGAAAATACATTAAGAGGGTTAGATACCCAAATGTGTGGTGGAATGGATATGTCATCACTTTAAGGAAAATAGGTTATTTCAACAAACTAATGTGAACAGATGAAACCAATTGTATTGTGGTGACCAAGGGTTCTAGTTTGGAGTCAGCATACATAAATAAACAAGAGAAAAACACAGAACAAGTAAACTCCTGCAGATATCAGGTTCTATATTATCTACTAGATAAGTCTGCTTAAGGAAATTATTTAAAACTGTTAAATTGCTTGTACTGTCGCCTGAACTCTCTCATCTTCAGAATGAGTGTAATTGTGGTTTTTCCGAGAGAGGGCTTGTCTACTGCCATCTGGAATTAAGTAGGTACTTAATAAAAGGTACATAATTAGAATTTTTAATTTTCTGTTATAACAATCATTGGTCACAACCATTATTGGAGCACATGTATGGGGTAATATACATAATCATGCTCAGAATAATTAGAAAGAGAAATGGGAAATAAATGTGAAGTTTCCAATGTGGACATGGGCTAAATGGGCAAAGTGTTTTCTTGTAAATTTTCATTTTGTTCATCTTTCAATAAATTTACAATAGCCAAATAATGATAAGATACACCTATATTTATGATGGAGATAGAGTAGATATTCTGAAGCAAATACCTTGCTTCACTTACCTAGAACACTCAACCCAATCACACTCAAGAGAAGAAGAATTATCCCAGCACAGCCAAGTTTCCAAGCCAGTTGGTGCCAAGGTGCACCCTGAGAGACATCTGGAAATTAAAACAAACAAACAAGCAAACAAAAAACTTGGCAAATTAGGTTGAGGACATGTGGCACAAAAAATCAAAAGTGGTGCTTTGTATAATCCAACATATAAACCGTGAGATACAAGTTGAGTATTTGGGGCAGGAAAGAACCTTTATCAACCATCTTCAAAGTAGTATTACACAGGATAGATTCTTAGATCCGACTGAGAGTTTGCTCATTGATAAAACAGGAATACTTGCACATATTTTCTATATAAAGGATTAGTATGAGAATCAAATATGATAGATGTGAAGACATTTTGAAAATTTCCAAGCGCTATACAAAAATAAATTGCATATGCTATTGTAGCCAGAAAGTCAAAGCATTCTAAGGAGAACATTTACTTTTTAGTTGTAGTTGAACACAATACCTGTAGTTCATTTATTTATTTTTTTATATGGTGCTGAGGATTGAACCCATGGCCTTGCACATGCTAGGCGAGCACTCTACTGCTAAGTCACAACTGTAGCCCTCAAAATATAGTTTCTGAGGCTCCATTTAGTGCCAAGTACTATGTTAGGTACTGATGAAATACAATAATTCCATTCTGATTTACTGTTCTAGAATAGTCATTGTTATGCTCGAATTCGGGACCCCCAAAGACCACTAGAGACCCAAGATTGATGTAAGCAGCAAAGAGGTGTTTATTGCAAGCTAGCTTGGTCCTCCGCGAGCACACACAGCAACTGGTGATGCTGAGAGGCCCGGAGCCCAGGGTTTGCAGCAGTTTTATACATTCTTTGGAGAGGGCAGAGACTTCACATACATCATAGCATCCCTTAGCAAATCATCACACACCGTGGGAAAATCAAATAACAACTCTAAAACATGATTAGCACATTCACTGGAGGGAACAAGTTAGGTAGGGGTGATTGGTCAGTACAAAAGGGATATTCGTTTGAACTGATTGGTTTGAGCCAAGAGGGGTGTATGTGCTGAACTACATGGTTTCCCAACTTGCTATCAACCACCATAAACCACTGGCATCCCAGGTATTTCCCTGTCTCATGCTGATTGGTGGCTGCTAGGGGGCTGCTATGGATCCCCACCTAGCCTGACTGAGACAGGGACACCTGGCGCAGCAGATCTCTCCTGTTATTTGTAGATAAACAACTCAGCAGGGTGGGAATGTGCTTAGGAGTGCTCTGTGGGACTTTCCAAGGACTAAGGTCATGTCCCTTCCCTGGACAGGCTTTGCTCTGAGATAGAGGCTGGTTTTTCAGTCATCTCCAAATCTTGCCAAACGTATGGCATTCAAGGAAGAATATTTTGTTAGTGAGGACATTATTTTCAGTATTTCAACTCCAGTAGTCCCTCTTATCTGAGGGAATATTTTAAGCCCCTTCAAGGATGTCTGAAACTATGAACAGTAACAAGATCTCTATTCACTGTCTTTTACACACATGCACTTTTCCATGTTAACCAAGCACTCACCACACATTATGGCTGTAACTTTTGCTGTTTAAAATGAGAAAGCAAAACCAGCTGAATTTCTCTTTCCTTCTTCACAATTTCATGGGTAGAAGATTTGTTATTACACAGATCAGCAACTTCAGAATAAGATATTTGTTCTTGCCTTAATTAGAGAACTTTCACAATACCATTTATAAGAAGCTCTTTATGGCTTGTCTTTAGAACAACTGAATTGTTCACACCACTACTTTTGCATCTGGGGGCCACAATTCAGATAAGGGTAATTTGAACACCAGAACTGTGACTAACAGGTGGGTCACAAAGGTGTGATTCATTTCCAGGGGAAGGATGGTTTAAAATTTCATCCTGCTACTGAGAACAACATGAAGTTGAAAACATGAATTATTTATGTCTGGATTTTTCTATTTAACATTTTTAGACCAATGTTGACCACAGGAAACTGAAACTGCAGAAAGCAAATCTACAGATAAGGAGAGACTGCAGTTGTTAAATGTAACATGTACTTATGCCTAAAACATTGCATGGTCTAAACAAAATACCTGACATCTTTGTTTTTCTAAGTAATCATATCAATAACTATATAATATCTCATGTTTATCAGACATTGAGATTATGTTAATTAATTTATGAAATGTGATTATAAATTAATCTAATGTCAATTTATTTTGCTTCAAGACAATGTTAAAAACAGGGATTTCATAGGGAAAAACAATAAAGAGGGGCTTATTTAAAAAATACAAATATAGAGAAACACTGGGATACAGCTTCCCAAGTTAAATCAAGTTAGCAGGAAACAATTCTGATAGTTTCTGTCTAAGCTATTCTGTTCAAACTTAGACTTAACTACCTCCTTTATGTGATTTAATTGTAAGATCTCCTCGTTTTGATTTATAATGTATTTCATAAGTTCCTTTGTATGTTGCTTTTTAAAATTATTATTGGGACCAAGATCACTAGAAGTAATGGTTTCTAATTTATCTTTAGCTGTCAACATATACATTTTCTATTTTTCTAATATTTCTTAGTGTAGATGATTACCTGCTTTGAGTTAAATGTTAAAAAATTTTAACATCCAATATGTATAATACTGTCTTTTGTTCTCATTACATTACATATTCCAAAAAGCCCTATATGGCAAGTTCTACTTTTTTTTTTTTTTAATACTGCCACTGGGGGAAATTGAGTTGTATAACTCAGATTGCACACAAACACTAATGATTTCTCCTATTAAAGTTATGACATTCACACACATGAGTTAGGTTTTTTAAAAATGTTCTCAAACAGAATTTAGTACAATCATCCCCCTTATCCTTGGGTTTCATATCTGCACATTCAAATAACTACAGATCAAAAATATTCACAGGCAATGGGATGGGGATGTGGCTCAAGCAGTAGGGTGCTTGCCTGGCATGTGTGTGGCCCGGGTTCCATCCTCAGCACCACATACTGAAAGACCTAAGCAATCTTATTCTGCTTGGGACCTCATTTTGCTCTGAAACTTAACCTCTGACCTACTGTAGTCCTAAAGTCAGGAAAATACTCCAGAAAAGCTCTGTGGAAACAGTTCGGAAATGCCTCAGATGGTGATCACCTAAGATAGGCCAACATAACCACATATCTGAAATTCCAGATGGCCCCCACCTAGGTGTGGTGATCCGTATCTAAACTAGAAGCCCTGCAGTTTGGCACTTACTCCCCTTGCTACATCCTCATGATTTAAACCAATCAGTTCAAATGAATCCCCCTCTTGTAGTGACCAATCACCCCTACCCAACTTGTTCCCGCCAGTGAATGTGCTAATCATGTTTTATAGTTGTTATTTGATTTTCCCTTGGTGTGTGATGATTTGCTAGGAGATGCTATGACGTATGTGGGGGTCCCTGCCTTCTCCAAAGAATGTATAAAACTGCTGTAAACCCTGAGCTTGGGGCCTCTTAGTGTCACCTGTTGCTGTGTGTGCACAGAGGACCGAGCTAGCTTGCAATAAACACCTCTTTGGTGCTTACATCGATCTTGGGTCTCTGGTGGTCTTTTGGGGGTCCCGAATTCGAGCATAACAATACAAAGATGTTGTATCCGCCAAATACCAAAAAATAAATATTAAAATTCTCTCTCTCTCCCTCTCTCTCTCACTCTTTCTTTTTAAAAAAAATATTCATAGGCAAAACATATTGCACCCATTCTGAAAATATATATCTGTTTTTTCCCTAAACAATGCACCTTAGCAACTATTTAAATAGTGTTTAAATTATCTTAGTTACTGTAAGTAATCTGATATAACTTAAGCATGCAAGAATATGCACATAAGATGTATACAAACACTATAACATTTTAAATGTGATTTGAGCATCCATAGATTTTGGTATATACAGGGATTCTCATATCAGTCCTCTGTGGATGCTGAGGAAGGGTTGTAGAGTAAAATATGACAAAGGAATGCTATGGAAGGAAACATTACATTAGACTCAAAGAATTGGAATGTAAGTTATCATCTGGCACTATTTGGCACCTGTTGAATAAGTGGAGGTGGGGATTGGAGTAGACAACTGGAGGAAACTCCAAGGCCCCAGAGCCAGTACTGGTCTAGAATTTCTAATAAAAGCTATTGTGACCCAGAGTGACTCAACCCAGTGAATAAGCCTAAAATAGCACTAGGATGGATTTCCTTCTCATTTTATATATGTATAGTATTTTACATTTCTGTCTTTTTTCTTCCTTACTCATGTCTCCTTGGAACTCCAAGTTTGTTTGCAAAATGAAGAAAATTTCATTCAGTCATTACACTAATGCTTATCACCTTAGTCTAGAATTGACTAAGAACAGAGTTTTTTTTTCCAAATCTAGCAGACCTGACATTTGAGACAATATGTTCAATCTTCATAAACCACAAATTTTCTCACTTGTAAAATTGGATAATACCTACACCACAGGTTTTGTAGAAAATTATATAAAATAATTCTAAAATTCTAAGTCTAGAGTCTGGGACATTGTAACTATTCAATCAATAGTAGTTTTTTGTTTTGTCTAAAAAAAATAGGGCAACTTAAGTGACTTTTAAATTGTGTTATTCATTCATGCTAAAATTTATGAAATCAAGTGGAGTATCTTATTCCTGCTCTCTGGTAGTAAGAGTTTCTGCTGAGATTAAATTTAATGAAGTTACAGCTGAGCACTGGAAGAGGCCAGGTGAAATTTAGTTACCTGAAGGTACCTGCTTAGGGCTAATTTGTATTTGGTATAAACAGTATATTATATCATATCCATTGTTCAAAACCTTTAAATAGCTTTCCATCTAGCAGACCTGAGTATACAAAATGGTTTGAAAATTCCTCTTCAATCTGGGTCAACATTACCTGATTTTCTCTCCATCTGCTCATATATGCTGCCTGCATATTCCTCCTACTTGATGAACATGTGTGTTCTCATCCCAAGTTTTCTGCATTTGCTCATCCAACTTCTTGGAAGGCTTTTGTCCCAGAGCATGGCTTTGTCCCTCACTTTCCTCAGGTCTTGACTTCCATATCATCTTCTAGTGCAGGTTGTTAATAATTTTTGTGTTTTCTGTGACACCATCTCAAAAACCTAAATACTAATTTGCACTTGAAACTTTTTTTCTCACTAGCACTTACCACCATCCAGTCTTCTACACAGACTTTGGCTTTTGTTTATTGTTTGCATACCTCCAGGGTAATAGAAACAGTGTGCAGCAAAAAAATTCTCTATCTTATTTTCTTCCCTGTCCTTAGTGTTTAGAGCATTCTTGGCATGTGCAGATGCTTCTTTGTGAATGAATAAATAACCTCTAGAGGCAATTTCCATAACTTTTACGCTTTTTTCTGATACATAAAGCCTTTTTGGCCACTTGACCACAAGTGAAACAGGTCATTGCTCACCTCTCCCTTTCTGGTTTCCTTGACTGTCTTGATCCACCTCATCACTGTGTTACACATTTGCCACAACACGAATAGTTTAGCCAAAGAGTCCATAATAGAACAATCTTCACACTATCACTTCGGTATTCTATAGTCACACCATTTGCTCTGGTTTATTCTACTATTTTTTTTTTTGAGATTTATATTCAGGGTGATATTTTGTATGAGAACAATTGTAATCAAAGTAGACAAATTTTCCAAGATTACAGAAGGTAATGTTTGGACAAAGCCTCAAAACATTTCTCTATGTTCAGTTCATTTTCTGATCCCCCTTTAAACAAGCCCACCAATCCACTTTTCCCATACCTGAACAGAGGAAAACAGAGACTTGTTTTGTCCCATCAGAAAAAATGACTGGCTCACTCATTTTCTCCCTGTAGTTATCAAAACCTTCTGATTTCCTCTTATTCCAAGTGTTGATTATAGTGCAACTTGTTTGATGACTGTAAGATTTTCTTCTTCATGACTTAAAGCTTTGATAATTTAATAGTTTCAAACTTATAACAAGAATTACTAAAAATTATGATTCATATGACTGCTGTAATATGAAATGAATATCAACTTGGAAATCAATTGTAATGTTATTGATGTCAATAAATTCAACTATACTGCAGAAGGTAATACTACATCACGGCAATTTTATACACATTTTCTGCTTCAGTTTCTAGCCTCCTCATGTGTCCCCAGGTCAGGCCATCATATTTTATGTCTCATTAGCCTTTCTATTTCTTTCACTAAGATTACTAAATCCCCTGACATAAAGAAGTGTGCCAATTTCCACAAAATTTAAATGGGCTTGTTGTTACTAATATGCTCCAGTATCTTGTGACCATTTAAGTTGTTATGCTTTTCAAGTTAGAAACTATTGGGTTGGAATTATACTTCAAGTCTTTGATCTTGAATATGACTATCTCTCTTCTCTTTGGAAGGAAGAGGGTGTTAATTACTAAGTCTGAACTTTGCATACTGACAGAAATGCTGTAGATGCAACTGCACTGCAATTTAATTGTAGGATTATTATTTTGCAGCGGGATTTAGAATAATCTAAGTTGTTATTACAGCAAGCTTACAATGTCTCTCTTAAAACTTTCCTTTGTTCGAATATGTAAAATATTATGTTTTACGGTCATTCATCTCAGACTCAATAAGCCACACGATCATATTTCATGCTGAATACCTTGATAAAATAAATTTACACACTTTTTTTTGTCAAAAATCATTATCTACAAGCAAACTATACTACACCTAACACTAACATAGAACAACTGATTTTCTTTCCAGAAATAATTTAAAACCATAAACGTAAAAGAAAAATCTAACTCTGATTATATTAAAGCCAAAAGGAGACATAAAGCCACTTACCTTGGGGAAGAGATAGAGGTATAGAACTTTCAGGACCTTGGCCCCTGGATAAGCTTAAATCAGCATATACCACCTGTCTGTCCATTGCAGACTGGGGAATATGGAACAAATTTGTGTAGAAGGGCAAGACTGAAGTTCTATGAAGCAAGTTCAGGAAAAGGAAATGCCCTATCTGAATGCTTTGGTGTTTCTATTATGTCCCCACCCCCCATACTTCTCTTTGAGGGTTTTCACCATAAACTATTGAGCTAATCCATTTACTGGTGTCCACTTTACTTACACATGTATTATCTGTCTTTTTAATTAATTGGTCTGTTCTATAACAAATATCTGGAAAGGCTTCTTTATTCTTGTTCCACTATTTTGGGGGCCAAGCCCAGAGTGAAGCAAATGAGGCACTTATGTAAGGTTCAAATATAAAGATATTCCCCAAGTACTAAGCAATTAAGATAAATAATGCCTAATACAAAGTACATAAATTCATACCAAAAAAAGTCCATAATACTATTTGAATTGAACTGAAGTTCTATGGTATTTCTAAAATATTTGTGCCCCAAAGAAAATTATGACATTCAAAAAAGTGAAGCTACCAATTTGGGAAAGAATTATTAATAATACAACAGAAAAAGTAATGAGAAGAAGATCAACAGAATACTCTTAACTTAGTTCTAAAGGCACACATAGATTAATAAATCTCCACATGAGGATAAGTATTTGAAATCTCTCAGAATTAGAGAAAGTGGAGGACTTGAGTCTGTGGCATTTTTCAACTACATCAAAGATTTTCAGGCCTAGGGCCTTAGAGTATGAACTTAAATGTCAGCAAATCTTCTTTCTTACATTACAAATGAAAAGGAAGAGGAAATTCAAGTATTTCCCCAAAGACATTTTCTGTGATCAGAATAGAATTATACTAGGTCCACAAAATTACCTGACAGTGAAAGCAGTCTTCAGGCCTTGAACCCCAGAATATAGGAAGGATCCATTCATAGCTGAAAATGTTTATTTTGTCAGTTATGGGGCACACACTTGTTCCCTAAAGATCATTATGGATCATTATTAAATGAGATGTGTGAGTGTCTCACAACCCACTTTTTAATGATTCAATTGAAATGCTTTTCAACTATCTTATTACTTGATAATGAGCAGTCATTTTACTTATGATAGCACAATGGCCCTGCTATATACCTCATCCAAATTTTTAAGATTTTTAGGAGTTATGGTACAATGTACTGGGTAAGGTTTGAGTATGAGGTGTCCCCTAAGAGCTCACTGTGAGACAATGTAAGAATTTTCAGTGGATAACTGATCAAGTTTATAAAATCTATAACCTAATCAGTGCATTAATCCACTTGAATGGACTAAATGGGTGGCAGTGGGCAGACAGGGTGTGACTGGAGGAAGAAGGTCACAAGGAGTGCTCCTTTTGTGCCTGATGAGATCTCTCTCTCTCTCTCTCTCTCTCTCTCTCTCTCTCTCTCTCTCTCTCCTTTTTGGCTGTCATGAACTGAGCAGCTTTTCTCTGCCACATTCTTCTGCTTCACTTTGGACCTAGAACTATGAAGGGAGCCAATCATGGACTGAACCACTGAGACCACAAACCAAAATGAACTTTTCTTTCTCTAAATTTTTCCAGTTAGGTCTGTTGGCCACAGTGACACAAAGCTGACTAAAACATGGATCAAATACAGAGAATAATTCTATGTATTTAGAGAACAATTGTAAAGCTTCAGGATATATAAGAATCACCTGCCAGGGGCCAGGGCTATGGTTTAGTGGTAGAGGGCCCACTGACTATGCATAAGGCACTGGGTTCGATACCCGGCACCACATTAAAAATAAAAACAAATAAAATAAAGATATTATGTCCATCTACAACAAAAATATAGTTTAAAAAAGGAATCACCTATCAACTTGCAAATAATGCATATTTGTTGTGAAACAAACCCAAATAAGCCCAATATACTGTTACACTGAGGTGGAGAATGCTAAATCACTCCAAGTATTTCAGCTTGTTTATGGGCCACACTTAAAGAAGCAATTAAGTGGCAAGTGAAAAATGAGGGATATGTTAGAAAGATCAGTAGAGTGACTGGAAGTCTGGGGATCTAGTCAGGAGACTAAAATAATGCATTTGGGGCACTGAAGTTCAACTTAAGGTTCTGAAGCATGACTGTGTCTTGTAGGCATTTACAAAGGACATATTAAGAATAACTGATGTAAGGTAAAATGTTCTTCAACAGAAGATTCAGACAGATGTTTGCAAATGCCTCTAAGCTCCAAAAATGTAAGCTAATTAGGAATATTAACCAATTCACTCATCCATATGTAGCATGAAACATATTATAGATCACACCTAAAAATAAATCCCTCCTGAGAATTCACACCTTGAGAATTTATCTAGCCCGTGTTAAATTCTTTTGAGCTCCTAATTGCATAAATGAATATTTTATTGCAAAATATATCAGAATTTAAGAATATTTTGATCTTGTCACTATAAAATATAAGGAGGGATTATACACACATAATATGATCAAAGGTAAAGAATTCAAATGGCAACTATCACAAGTAATCTTTGGCTTTCTAATGCAATGAAATAAAGTAAAATCAAGTATCTCAAGGAATAATAAAGACAGTTTCTGACCAAGTAACCTATTTTGATACTGAACTTGGCCAAGTTAACTCCAGGAGTTGGCACATATAGAAATGTGGAGCTTAAATATAAACAATATCATTCTTGATGTGAAAAAGTATAAAAGAGACCAGTAGATGGCCACAAAAATAAGAGGAATAAAGAAGTAATTTTGAGCAAGAATGTCAAAATACAAAAGCCAGCAAATGATAATTATGAGCCAAGAGAATGAATTTCAAGCTGTAAAATACACAAGAAAGGAAGGACATCAGAAGATGGCACACTAAGAAGTTAGAAGACCTTCTTCCCCCAGAGACACTGCATTGGCACTATATAGACAAGAAGGCCTCTGCGAGAAGTCTAAAGACTGGTTGAGAAGTTACAACACCAGCCTATCATAAAAATCAAGAAGAGATAACAAAGAAAATAGCAGAGAAACTTGTGACAATTGGCATCTCATTCATGCACCTCTCCTATGCACCATACTGTAGAGAAACTAGGAGGAACAACCTCATACGGGGGCTCCTCCTTCTCATTGAAAACAAAAATCGGCCTCAAATCCATAGTGCTGGCTTGTGTTCCCCCCTACCCCCAAACACAAACCTTCATGCTCTAGACAGTGTGATGCTGTACATCATAAGGTCTTCACCAGAGACTAAACTGATGGGAACACCAGAACTTGGACTTTCAGCCTCCCAAACTGTGGGATAAGAAAACCTCTTTTCTTTATATTTTCCCCAACCTCACTTTTTTTTTCACCATAGAAACCAAAAATGAATCAATACAGACGATATATCCAAAGTGCTGAAAAGCAAATTAATGTCAAACAAGAATACTGTATTCAGCAAACTATCCCTCAAAATAAAGAAGAAATTAAGACTTTTTCAAATACACAAAATCAGAGAGAGTTCATTATTACTAGACCTGCTTCAAAGGTAATGATAAAATATTCTTTGGAATCAAAACAATAATAAGCAGCAAAACAAAACCATTAAACTACAAATATGAGCAAATACCATAACCCATGCAATTATCATTTTGGTATAGAAGTTTCAAATGAGAAAACTATACAAAAAGTATAATTTTATGCTGTGCAACATACAAGAATTTGCAATTTCAGTAACATGAAGTGTTGGAGTGGTGGATCTGCAAAGTTGTACTGTGTTTGTATGTGATTAAATTGCTACCAGTTTAAAACAGAATATTATATCTTTAGGATGATTTAAATAATTGCAACCATAATCACAAATTATCTGTAGAATAAACAACAGGATATAAGAAGAAAATTCAAGACTATAACTACAAAAAATCAATAAAGCATATCAGTAAAAGAGTAAATGAGTGAGGAAAAAAGCCACAACCCTACATGAAACAAACAAAATGGCAGAACAGGTCCTTTTCCATGAGCAATTACTTTAAATATAAATTAATTAAACTTCCCAATCATAGGACATAAGCTTGGTGAATGGATAAAAAAGAAAGATCCAATTAAATGCTAAAAGATTTACTTGAGACCTAAGAATATATTGAATATTAAAAAAATATTCAATGTGAATTGTAACAAAATGAGAGGAAGATTGGTGTACTAATATCAGGCAAATGACCTAAATAAAAACTATTACAAAAGACAAAGAAGGACATTTGATAAAGAAAATAAGGCTAGTTTCTTAAGAATAATGTCAATTATGAATACTTAGGTACCAAAACTATGATTCGTGAATATAAGAAGCTGATTTTAAAAGAATTAAAAAGCTAAATAGATACAATACTAGAAGGAAATCCCAATACCCCATAGTCAATAGTTGACAAAAGAACCAGACAGAAGATCAATAAGGAAATAAAGGGCTAGAAGAACATTAGGATCCAACTGGACCTATCAGACAGGTACAGAATACTCCAACCACCACCACCACCAGAATATACATTCTTTCCTAGTGCACCTGGAACATTCTGCAGGATACAGCATGTATAAAGCCATGAAACAACATTAACAAATTTAAAAACATTGAAATGAGGGCTGGGATTGTTGCTCAGCAGTAGAGCACTTGCCTAGCATGTGCGAGGCCCTGGGTTCAATCCTCAGCACCACATAAGAATAAATAAAACATAAAATAAAGGTATTATGTCCAACTACAACTAAAAAAATAAATATTAAAAAAATTTAAATGATACAAAGTGCCTTTTCCAGTCATAGTGAAGTAAATTGATAATCCATAGCTTAAGAAAAAGTGGAAATTCCACAAATTTTTAGAATTGAAATAATTCACTCTTGGAGCTGGAGTTGTAGTTCAGTGGTGAGGCACAGGGTTCAATTCTCAGCACCACATATGAATAAGTAAATAAAAAAGGTCCATTAATAACTAATAAAAGTATTTAAAAATATAATTCATCCTTAAGAATTCAAAGGATCAAAGAATAAGTCAAGTGTCAATTAGGAAATAACTTGAGACAAATGTAATCAAAACCCAATATACCAAAATTCATTTGCAGTAAAAACAGTGTTAAAATGGAAGTTCATAGCTGTAAAGGGACAGATTAAAGAAAAGAAGAAATATCTTGAACACCTACTTACTGGTTTACAACTCAAGAAACTAGAAAATAAGAACAAACTACACCCAATTTTAGGAGAAGGGAGCAGGGGAAATAACAAAGATTAATAAGGAGATAAACAAAATAGAAAAAAATCAACAACATTGAGATTGTTTTTGAAAAAATCTACAAAATCTTTAAACCTTTAGCTATAGTCTGATTAAGTAAGAGAAAAAAAGAGAAGATTCAAACAACTGCAATCAGAAACAAACAAACAAAAAAGGATATTAGAACAAATGTCACAGAAATATAAAGGATTATATGAACAATTGTGTGATAAAACTGGATAAGTTAGATGAGAAGAAAAAATTCTTAGAAACAAACAAACTACCAAGAATAGAACATGGAGAAACAGACTATATGAATAGACGAATTATTAGTGTGAAGACTGAATCAATAAAGAAAAACTCCCACAAAGGGAAAAGTACTAGACCAAATGGCTTCACTGGAGAAATCAACCAAACTTTTAAGAAAAAATTAACATCAATCATCCTGAAATTTTCAAAAAAAAAAAAAAATTAAAGAGGAAGGAATGTTCCCAAGTAGTACTAAGAGGTCAGCATTATATGATACAAATTCAAGCAAAGACAGCACAAGGAAAGAAAGTTACAGACCAATTTCCATGATAAATGGATATGTTACTACATTGTTATTACTACAACAAAATATCTGAGACTGTAGAAGTATTAAAGCAAAGAGACTTATACTTCTGGAGATTGGAGGGTTGCATTGGATACAAAGTATCCAGGTGGAACAGGGCATCATGTGACAAAAGGCAAACAGTGTGCCTGTGTATGTCTCTTCTGTTCTCCTCCATCTTCTTATAAAGCTACTACTAACAATCGTGGAAACTCCACCCTGATGAACTTGTCTAATTTTACTCATCCCCTGAATGGCCCACTTCTAAATCATAGTTGGACTAAGCTCCAATCCTCTTGCAATGGGTATTAAATTTCAACATATCAACATTTGAGGAGCACTGAAACCATAGCCAAACCATAGCCATGCTGATGGATAAGTACTCAACAAACTAAGTTTAGCAAACCAAATTCAGCAGCTTAATAAAGGGTTATGCAACATGAGCAAAATGGGATTTATTCCTGGAAAGCAACAATGTTTTGTCACATGGAATTCAATGTAATACATGACATTAACAGAATGAAGAACAAAAGTCACATATTTATTTGATGAAGAAACACCATTGGACAAGATTTAACAAATTTAAACTTATTTTCATGAGAACTTATTTTAAACTTATTTTCATGAAAACACTTAACAAACTAGGAAAATAACCACATATAAAAATAATAAAGACCATTTATGAAAGGCTAACAATTAATATTAATGGTAAAAATGATAGCTTTCCCTTTAAAAGCAGAAACAAAGCAAGAATGCCTACTATCACTACATCCATTCAACCTGGTGCTAGAAGTTCCATCCAGAGAAATTAGGCAAGGTGACAAAAAGGCATAAGATTGCAAAAAAAAAAAAAAAAAAAAAAAAAAAAAAAA
>NW_026000144.1:551757-593301 GCF_001458135.2 Marmota marmota marmota
AGACAAAGTAATGAATGCAAAAATGCCAAAAAAAAAAAAAAAAAAAAAATGGTCTCTATCACCAGAGATGATCTTACACCTAGAAAACCCTAAAGATTTCACTCACATACACGTACACAAAAACTTCTATGTAAAAAAAAAAAAAAAAGAACTAAGGAAGAAATTCAACAATATCACTGTGACAAGAACAATTTTGCAGTAGAAAAAGTTTACTTGGGAGTTCATGGTTTCAGAGATCTCCGTCCATAGACAGCTAACTTCATTTCTAGGGGCTCAAGGTGAGGCAGAACATCATGGCAGTAGACTATGGTGAAGAGAAGTGGCTTAAGACATCACATCAGAAAGCAGAGAGAGGAAAGAGAGAGAGAGAGAGAGAGAGAGAGACTGACTCCACTTGCCAGATAGAGAATATATATCCTAAAGGCACTCTCTCCCCAAAGACCAACCTCTTCCAGCCACACCAATCTGCTTTCATATACCATTCAGTTAATCCCACCAGGGGATTAATTCGCTGATTGGGTTAAGGCTCTCATAACCCAGTCATTTCACCTCTAAACCATCTTGCTTCATCTCACACATGAGCTTTGGGATACACCTTACATCCAAACCATAATAACAGAACACAAAATCAACATGAAGTAATAAAGTATGTTTCTATACACTATTATGTATAATTATAATTCATCTATAAAAAATCAGCCAATGAATGTTAAAGGAAAAAAAAACTAAAAATAGAATTACCACAGGAGCCAGGATTACCACCCCTAGGTAGATACTAATAATAATTGAAGCAGGTTATCTCTGTTATGGTTTGAATATATCCTACCCCAAATTCATATTGAAATGTAATCCCATTATGGTAGTATTGAGTCATGAAAACTAAATCATAAGGACCTTGCCTTCATGAGTGGCAATACCTTACATAAGGGCTGAAAGTAGTTTAGGCTCTTTTTGCCCTTCTGTTTTCTGCCATGTGAGGTCACATCATTTATCCCTCATGCATTTCACCTCTTCCATCATGTGAGGATGCAGCAAGAAGGCTCTCATAAGACACCAAATACTGGCACCCTGATCTTGGACTTACAAACTTCCAGAACTGTAACAAATGAATTTCTGTTCTTTAGAAATTACCCAGCTTGGGATAGTTTGTTATAGCTCAAAAAGAGACTAAGTTTCAGAAAGGTAGTTTCATATCCTTGCTCATTGCAGCACTATTCATAAGAACTGAAACGTGGAGCAACCCAAGTTTTGTTCATTGGTAGATGAATGGAAAAAATTTAGCATCAACATACAATGGAATATTATTTGGCCTTAAAAAGAAAGGAAATTTTGACATTTGCTCCAATATGGATGAACCTTGAGAACATTATGCTAAGTGAAAAAAAAGTCAAACACTGTATGAACCTACTTCTATGAAATACCTAGAGAAATTTAATTCAGAGACAAAAAGTAGCATACTGGTTTCTGGGGGTTTGGCTGCAGTGGAGTGAAGAGGTATGTTTTAAAACGTACATAGTTTCAGTTTTGCAATATGGAAGAGTTCTGGAGATCTGTTTCATAGCAGTGTCAATATACTCAACACTACTATACACTGAAAAATGGTTAAAATGGTAAATTTTATTTTGTGCATTTTTGCCACAATAAAAGATTTACAAATGAAATTTTTCATAACTGAGGAAGATCTAGTGTTTTGTAATGGCAAATAAGGGAAGATAGGCACATTCTCTGAAAACACTGAAGATGTAAGAACAGTATAGTCCCAGCAGCTCTTTTCCTATTCACATATTTGAAAAATGACTCATTGAAGGAGTGCAATAGAACAATGGAGATGGAAGAGTGAGACTTTAAGGAGTATGTGGAAATCTCACCTCATTTGACATTGACCCATGAGTCTGTGTACACCATAACTAACTCATTCAAATATGGGATTATAAGCAAACAATTCCTTCTCTCTCTGTATTCCTACATATTTTGCATATACAACATCATATGTTTGCAATATGGTAACTTCAATTTATATTCATTTTGCTGTTACATCAAAAATTTCCCTTGACTCATATCTGTCTTTATAGTGCCAAAAATAATTGCACAAATCAAGTTGAAAGAAGAAGAAATATGTGAGGGAATATGTGAAGGAGGAAGGAAATGAAAATAAGAAGCATAAGATAAGTACACATTCTTATATATGGGGAATGGATATAAAACCCTTTCTCTTTCTGTTTGCTAGGGCTTACATAAAAGTATCACAGATGGACTGGCTCAAACAACAGAATTTCTCAGAGTTCTGGAGTCTAGACATCTCAAACTGGAGTGTGGGCAAAGTTGGTTTCTTCAGACACCTTTGTCCTGGGTTTTAAGTGGCCATTATCTCTGTATGTCTCCACATGGTCTTCCCTTTATGTCTCTGTGTCCTGATCTCCTCTTTTTTGGTGTGTCAGGATGCCAGTCATATTATGTGATAGCTCACCCTATCAGCCTCATTTTAACTTAGCCTCATTTTAAGTTAATGAAGCTGTTAAGGGACAGATTCTTTGAAGTCTTTTCAATTTACAGTCACATTCTGAAGTACCAACATATGAAGTTTGGGGGGAATGTGACATGATTTGGTTAATAAAGTATTCAAATGAATTTTACACACTTAAGCCAGCTTAATGATTATATTTGTCTGAAAAAGCTGATTTTTGTGTACACATGTGATTGGGTATTATAACTGAATTTACAGCTATTAATATAAGCAGATCCTACAGTAAAAGTTCATGGTTTCTGGCCAGCTGCAGTGACTCATGCCTGTAATCCCAGCAGCTCTAGAGGCTGAGGCAGGAGGATCGTGAGTTCAAAGCCAGCCTCAGCAAAAGTGAAGTGCTAAGCAACTCAGCGAGAGACACTGTCTATAAATAAAATACAAAATTGGGCTGGGGATGTGACTCAGTGATTGAGTGCCTCTGAGTTCAACTCCCAGTACCCCCCTATCAAAAAAAAAAAAAGTTCATGGTTTCCAAACACCACTGAATAGCCTTCAAGTTCTTAGAAATCCTTTCAAATAGATGATTCTTCTACAGCTTGTTCTGTAATAAATTATGTAATTATTCAGAACATTTCAAAATTAGGTTGACAGAAAAAAACATTGCCTATATGTTTTTGCTGTTTAAAGTTCATAAGTTTCCAACTGTGAACAAAAGGAGGTCACTTGCCTTTATGTACAACAGGAAATGCTTACCGCAAAAGCCTCCAGAGAAGTCCCAGAACAAGCCACCAAAAGGCTCTGGTTTTTAATATCATACAAGATAGAAAATTACATAAAACAATCCTCTATATTGTTTATCAATATATATTTATGGCAAATGCATACAAAGCAAGCACACAAATAATATGTAAAAATCTCACTAGATACTATTTCTGAGAAAAAGTAAAGGGGAAATATCTTTATTCAGATATATAAATTTTATTTGTTCATTTTCACCCTGACACATAGGAAACATTGGCAAATGTGTGAATACATGTCATATGGGGGAGCCATATTATTTTAAATTGCTCATTTATCTGTAGTTTATTTTCCTTTAAGTCCCAAGTATGTACTTGGTCATAATTTTATTTTCAATATTTTTGGTGATTTGCTTAATGAATTTTATAATCAATAATGTCTCATTTACACAAGCATCAATTTAAATTAATATGTGATTTTATTCCATTTACTGTTGTCGATATTTCGGTTTCTCCATAATTTTATCACCATATTTTTTTTGTGTGTGTAAGTGTGTCTGGGTGCATGTATGTGTTTGCATATGTGTATTTTAGTTACCTTTTGGTATGTTATCTCTGCTTTATATGTGTGCATTGTGTGTTGTTTCCATACACTTCTTTTCAAAATTTGAAAAGTTATGTTGCTAAAGTTACCACCTCTGTAACTATGTAAATTCTTATCTATTTTTATTACTTCCTAATATTATATTTGTATTCTATAGTTTCATAATTTAACAGGCAAAAATACTACTTACTAACTTTTGCATTCTATTCCATGGAATCATACTTTCTTTCTTTCTTTTTTTTTTTTTTTAGGTCAACTTCATACACACTTTTGACTTGAATGGACTAAGACATTCTAGCTCAATGAGTTTGCAGTTTTAGAAAGAGCCCTATACAACTGGCTTGGGTTGCACCTGTTAGTGGTGTCATAAGAATTCTCTGACCATAAGTTTTCATAGACTCGATTGTATGGGACCAAGCCCAGTTTTCCCATTTACTTTTTCTGTTAGCTTAGGCAAGATATTGAAACCCTTTAAATCTGCAGTTAGTCAGAACAAGCTGAGGTAATAGTGCTCTAGGAAAACTGAGACAATATTTGTAATAGAGCTTCTGGCCTATGGTAGGCCCATGCCTAGGATGCTCAATGTATATTGGCTACATTATCTTAAGCAGGCACTGTAAATTAATACATGTACAGAACATGTGGAACATTTCAGTCATTCAAAAAATATCATTCAATAAATTTGTAAAGTGGGATACAAAATCATATTCTCTGTCTCTCTTTCTCTCTCTCTCTCTCTCTCTCTCTCTCTCTCTCTCTCTCTTTCTTTCTCTCTAATCTGGAAGGAGTTTCTCAGTTTTAGTTCTATAAAGGAAGCACTAATGTTTATCATAGGACATAAAACCTGGTTTTAACAGTCAACAAGTTGATTTGTGTCTGCATGATGTGGAGTCAGGGAGCTAAATAGACACCTTGTCCTGGTTGCTCCAACTCCTAGCTTGTCCTGTAACCTGATCCTGGAGACATCATCTATTGAAAATCCCATAAACCCTTAATTCTCTCCATCTATTTGTGAGATGAATTTCTCTTTATTTATCATTCAGCTACACCAGAAGCAGGAGGAAAGACCCAGAACAGCTCACCATCCCTCCATTATTTTCCTAAAACACTCCTTCCCAGTCAGGGAAGTTTCTTCCCACATTTAGTCATCTTTGAAGCCACACAGTTGCTCCTTTACTTTTCCCCAGTGCCAGGCTCAGAAAAAGTCAAGCTTTAGGCAGAATAACTCTTCATCTTTGAAGAAATCAGAGTAAAGATTCTTAAATCAGTCCCAGGTCATTGGTCTGAGACCCTTCTTGGGCCTAATCATAAGCCCTAGGATGTGGGGTGTGAGGCAGGGAGGTGGAGCTTAATAACATGCTTGCTTCACCCTGGGGGGGGTATTTCCCCCTTCATATTGTGCTATACCCCACTTCCTTACCCAAAGCAAATTTCTACTGATCCCCGTTTCTCCTCCTGCACTGGAGGGTGATTCTTCTAGGGTCTATGGGAATTGGTTTCTTTTACCAATCTGGCTGCAAATGTTTCTGTCTGTTTCAACCCTGGAAGTTTCTGCAAGTTCCTACCAGCAGTGTAGGCCTCACCTGGATGGTTTTTCAAAATGTAGAATTCCATACCCATTGAATATAGATTTGAATTAAAAATAAGATCTCCAAGTGTTTTGCAAGTTTATTGATCTTTTAGAACCCTTATGTAAATAAAAAAATGATGCAAATAATCTGGTCCATTATTTTCACTTAGTGGGATCTCTGGCTGCTTACATGAGGAGGAGGATGGGTGATAGAGAGGGGGGACATGAACACTGACACGCTCCCCAAGAGTTCGTAGTTGATGTTTGTCAGTCCATTTGAAAGTATTTGTATGTAGAGAAATGGAGGAGTTATCCCCAGAATGAAATTTCTTTTGTGGATGTTCAAAGCATCTTTGTTTTCTTTTCTTTTCTACAGAACATGTAGACCAACAGTTCCCAGCAGAGGGCGCTACAATGTCCTTCATTTTGTACACACACCTGTATACCGAAGTCAGAGAGTTGAAGTTATTGGGGAAACATTTAAATCATCATTATTGTTTTTGATGAAACTATATCTGCATTATTTATGGATTGTTTTCTTGACTTTATCAGTGAGTGAATAACAACAGTAAATTACGTTTTCTAACTCTAAAATTCTGGCTTCTTTCACAACCTACAGTACCACTTGGTTGCTCTTAGAATACTAGAAATACCTAATCATGGACATTACCTACTTCCAAGATTTTTCTGAGCCTGGGATTCATGCTTAGAAAGGCTTCTGTTTAAATAGTCTGCCTAAATTCAAGTAAGTTAAAACAATATTCATTATGTTGCCTTGCTAACAGTCTGTGGCTTCTGCAAAATGTAACCCATACTACCTGGACTTTATTTATTTATTTGTGGTGCTTGAAATTGAACCAAGCCTTGTGCATGTGAGGCAAGCACTCTACCAACTGAGCTACATCCACAGGCCCTATTTAGACTTCACAGAGTTAAATAAAATATTCTATCTCATCTTTAGCTAGAAACGTTGAGGGAGAGTTAATAACAGGATCACTCTGAGCAAGATTTAAACATGTATAGGATGATCTGAATGGCCTTAGGTACCCTTAAAATTGACTTCACTGTAGACAGTTTTCCTCCTGACTGTAGGTTTCTGAATCTCTTTTCTTAGAGAATTTACTTTCTTAGAAAATTTACCATTGTAAATTCTTTTCCTCTTATATTTTGAAATGTAAATCTTTAGTCTTTGGACAGAAAGATTCCAGGAATATTTCTCTGCAAGCCATCCCTTTGAAATATAATCAACAAAGATAGTATCTCTATCTGTCTGTCAGTGTAAGAGGGTAGAATCTGATTTACATAAGTCCCAGTCAGTCAACGCAGATGATCTAATCATGGAGCCCTTTCTCTAGCTGTTAAAATTATCCAAGACTTTTCCATAAGTACCCCCTAGGGCTTGTGGACTCTACTGTCATTTGTCCAGTGGAGTTGAATTTCATCTTTCTCCCCTTTGCTCTAGCTAATCTCTAGGGATGGAATGCTGAGATCTCCATGCTTTACATTCTCAAGGAACCTTCCCAGACCCTTCAGTCTAATGTTGCTTCCAAGATGTTCTATCCCAGCCATGTTTGTCATGCCTAACACTCTCTGAAATCACCTTCACTTTGCTGCATTTTTAGTATTGCCCATTTCATAGCTGCTGGAATGAGAGTTCTAAGACAGCAGCACATTTCCTGTCTTATTCACAGCTCTTTAAAGCCTAGTACCCAGCAAGCACATAATAATATATATGGATAAAATAACTGATTTGCATTTCCAAGCGATGTGACAGCACATGATACACAGTAATAAATAGTGCATTTTGTTTTGTGAGTGTTTGATATTTTTCAGTTTAGTAACACAAATATTGTAGCTATCTAGACTTTTACCAACTAGAATTGATTTTATGAATGACCCATTTTTTTTATAAAGACAACAGTTTGCTCTGTAAAGTTCTGCAGCTTCAAAGAAAGCTCTCCTCTTTCAGAATTAATTTCAAACCTAATAGACTAGCATGAAACTAAAGGAAAATGGGAGAGTCCAATTGTGGTGTAGACAGTGACTCCTATGGCATAGTAGTAGATCTTACGTGCTTTAGAGTCAGATAGACGGAATGTTGAATCATACATAGCTGTGCGGTTATTATCTGTGTAACATAAGAAAGCTATTAAGCATAAGCTTCAATTTCTTTCATAAAATGAGGCTTTGTGTCATTGTTGCAAGAATTAACTGAGATAAGAATATCAGTATGAACATTTAATAAACAGCAATCAAACTTCTATCTGTAATAAAGTATCTGTCTTCCCTCCAATACATCACAGGCTGACACTTTTATAAAACACAATAAAAAGGAACTGTTACAGAAATAAATTTTTCAAAAAGAAAAAAGAAGACCAAGAAAATAATCCATTTTAAAATTAGATTCCATAGTCATAAAATTATATTTCAACAGATATGATCAGAACAAAAATACAGGGAGAAAGGAATATAAAACTATGTTATGAAGAATTACTATTACATTCCAGATTTTAACATTCTGAAACTATAACTGTTCCTAAGTTGGAGTGAAGTTTTATTTCTCATAATAAATGCATACCTCTGTGGTTTTAATGAATTTTATTTTATTTATATCAGTATGTGAAGTTTTAATTTGACAAATGAGTTTGCCCACAGAAGTAATAGTTTCTTTTTAAATTTTAAAAACTTTTAAATTATTTATTTTAAATTAAGAACTAAAAACTGTACATATTAATTTGTACTATGTGATATTTTGATATGTAGATACAATATTAAATGTTTAAATCAGCTTCAACATGTTTATCTCATCAACTTTTGTGGTGAAAATTTTCAAAATACTTTTAGCTAGTTTTCTGAAACATTTAATTCATTATTATTATTAACTATAGTCACTCTCCTCTGCAACGGTATTTGTTTCATTTCAATGCCACTCATAATAGAGGAACCAATTTCAAATATATATATATATATATATATGTATATATGTCTCCACGAGACTAAAACAAGATGCTTTAAGATAATTTCAACAAGCTAAGATTATTTATCTTTAAATCTTATTAAAAGTAATTTGAAATAATACTATATTTTCAAATTTTGACTTTAATAACTTATTAATTACAACTTACAACAAATTATCTTTTAAATTTTATAATTAATTTTTACTGTCTTAAGAAAATGAGAGACCAGCAGAGGCGGTGGCCTGAGCAGCCTCAGCCTGTGCCCTCTCCCTCCTGCCCAATCTCCCTCCTGCCTTCCCCCACCTGGGCCTCTTTCCTCCCTTTCTCCTCCAGCCCACCCTTCCTTTTCTACCCTCCCCTGTTGGTGGGTCCCCTGTGCCTTCCTGCTCACTCTAATTGTTCCTCTCCTGGCCTCCAGCCTTCCTTTCTGGCCAGCTCCCCTCTTTCCCTCCGCAGTGGTCTCTCATCTGCAGTTTTTGGCTTTCACCCCCACCAGTGACCAAAGACTTGACCACTCAAAATCCAGCTCTCCATAATGCTGCTCACCGGTGTGATTGAAGGTGGATTCAATGTCACTCTCACCATTGGGCTACTTATGCATGGAAAGGAAGCTGGCAGTCTCATGGGAAAGAAAGCAGAATCAGTTAAGAAGATGCATGAGGAGAGTGGTGCCCATATCAACATCTCAGAAGGGAATTGTCCTGGGAGAATTATCACTTTGGCTGGACCCACTAATACCATCTTCACAGCCCTTGCTATGATCATGGATAAACCAGAAGAAGACATCAACAGCTCTATGACCAACAGCACAGCTGACAGTTGAACCCCTATCACTCTGAGGCCCTGCAAGTCAGTTTGGCTCTCTCATGGGAAAAGATTAAGGAAATTATGAGAGTGTACAGGGGCTCAAGTCCAGGTGGCAGGGGATATGCTCCCCAATTCATCTGAACCGGCCATCTCTACTGCTGGTATTCCTCAGTCCATTATTGAGTGTGTCAAAACAGATCTGCAATGTCACATTGGAGATTCTCTCCCTGTCCCCGCCCCAAAGAACGTGGCCGTCTTCTATTGGCCCAAGCCCTTAAATTCTCCCATCATCTTTGCTGGTGATCAGGCTTATATTATTCAAGGATGGTGTATTCCACAGCCAGATTTGGCCAAGCTGCACTAGTTGGCAGTGCAACAGTCTCATTTTCCTATGACGCATGACAACACCGGATTGAGTGGCATTGGATCCAGCTCTCTGAGGTGAAAGACTATGGGCAGGTTTGTATGCATCTGCTCAGACTACTTCTCATGAACTCACCATTCCAAACAACTTGATCAGCTGCATAATCGGGCATCAAGGTGAGATCCATCAGATGTTTGGGGCGCAGATCAAAATTGCAAACCCCGTGGAAGGATCTACTGATAGGCAAGTTACCATCCCTGGATCTGCTGCCAGCATTATCTTGGCTCAGTATCTAAACAATGTCAGGCTTTCCTTGGAGATGAGTGGCATGAGGAACTGCTAGAACAATGCAGATTCATCCATAATCCCTTTCTGTTGTTCACCATGATCCATCTGTGTCAACGATTCCAGGTTGTAAATAATTTGTAAATTTTCAGTTTCTACACACTTTATCATTCACTTATGCTTTTTAAATTAAAGCATTTTAATTCTTTGTTCTGCCATCAATGCTGAGATGTATATTTAGTTTTATAAGCTTCTCCTTTTTTTTTTTTTGGCTCATGAATTTTTCTGTTTGTCATGGAAATGTAAGAGTGGACTATTAACACATTTCAGTTTAGTGCTGTAATGTCAGGAATTAAAAAAAAAATTAAAAGGTGGAATGTAGCATCACACTTTTTAGTATGGCCTACTGTTCATGCCTCATGTGAAACTCATGCCGATAGTGATCCACCACTGACTAAAATAGTATTGTGTTAGTTCATATCATGTTCAGTAAAGTGAGTCCACAGGCTTGGACATCATGAAAATGTCAACTTGTTATTTATAGTTACTTTCAATTCTGTATTTAACTCATCTTTAACTGGTAATATAGTTTTATGGGTTGCCACTGGTCCACAATTATACTTCAAACTATATCACTCTAAGGCAAAAAAAAGAGATAAATAAGTTGTTATTTCTATGATAGGATCTTTTTTTAAATGGACTTAATACCTTTATTTTATTTGTTCATTTTCCTTAATGTGGTGCTGACATTCGAACCCAGTGCCTCACACATGCTAGACAAGCATGCTACCACTGAGCTGCTACCACTGAGCCACAACTCCAGCCCCTGATGAGGCTCTAATTATCACAGTAACTCTGGATATGTTACTATATAGGCAGGTCAATAAAATCCCAGAAATGTTTTTTCATTCAATGAAAGAAATTTTAGTTTTTATGTACTCTTTTGTAGGCCTTTTTATTAATTTCACCATCTAGCACTTTATATATCACCTTTCACACATATGTTTGCAATTTGTTTACTTGATTAGATCATAAGAAATAAAGCAGATTTGAGCCAGCTTCCACAACCTTTTCAAATAATTATTTCACTCAAAATCTATTTACATTTTGTGGGTCTGTCATAAAAAAATCTGTGATCACATGCTCATTTATGTACCCTCCTCCTTATAAGCAAAAGATTATAATACATGAGGTAGAACGTTGCCTTTCTTCTGAGGACAAGAGAATTCTGAATGCAGCTCCAGGAATTAATATTGCTATGCCCATGAAATAAATTTTTTTCTGAATATATAAAATAGGCATTGATTAAAACTGCCTTCCCTGATGATGTTCCTGAGAAGTGTAGTCAACATGCAAAGCCTGCAGTCAGATCCTTTATGCCAGTCTTTTGGAGTTTCAAAAAAGACAAAACAAAAAAGGTTGATTTTAAATTATTGTTATGCACTCAAATTCAGTTCCCATAGACACTTTTCTTTATAAAAGACATGCTATACTAGGTATACATATACAACTTCATTATTTTTACAGAGAAATGTATGAGTTTTCTTATTTCTGAAAAAAAAATCTTACTCAAAAAAGTGAAAAATCCCTAATATGCAATAATTAAACAGGTATATTTATATGTATTAAATAATGAAAAGTATCTTTCCTATTTCCAAAAACAATCAGGAGAGGAACGAATAGCTAAATACCATTTTTTAAAATGAAAAACGGGGACAAAATTCTATGTTCCAAATAGCTAATGAGTTCAACTATTGGATAAAATTGATATTATACATACATATAAATAGTAAAATATTTCATAGGGAATAAACTAATAAATTTAGTTTTTAACATCATATTTACTTTCCTTTACCTCCCAAGAGAATAAAAAATTACAGCAAGTCATTGAGGTGCTACTTCTGAAATGTGACAGAAACCAGTGCATTGCCACCGAATGAAATTGTAATCTGACTGTATCCCATGGCAGAGGACATCTGTCTTTTCTATGTATAAGCAGCAGCAAACTACAAAGTGGAAGATGATTAGAGGTTCCTATGTCACTGGGCTGAAAACAACTCACTGAAAGACATCTGCTTTTCTTTCTTTTTTAAAAGTGTAATAGGCTTTATTTTAGAGTAGTGTTACAATTTGGATATAGATAGGCTCCTGTGTCAAATTGTCCCCAGTGCAGCAATTTTCAGAGTCCAGGAAGTGATTGGATCATGAGGGCTCTGATCTCATTGAATCAGTGATCAGTTAATGCTATTAAGAAATGGGTAAAACCACAGAAGAGATGACCATTGGTGGCTCTCTCTCTCAGTCTCAAGGTGAGTAGCTGTGCTCTACCAGCAGTCTGGCTTCATCAAAGGCCCATAGACATGGGGGTAAGTGACCACAGACTGAAACCTCTGAAAACCTAAGCTAAAATAAAAATTTCCTCCTTTAAATGAATAGCTTCACAGTCTAAAATGTAATCCCTTGTGCTCCACATACACATCTTTCTCTGCTCCCAGTTCAGAAATCTGGCCTGGATCCAAGCCTCTGCTTGGTTTCCCTGATTCCCCAGGGTCTGCCCCCAAATTGGGACAGGGGTGTCCCCCCACCATTCCTCATCACAGGGTTAGGGAGTCCAGCAGATCTAGGAACAGGAGCTGCCAGACAGAGGAGGGTTAAGTGTCCTTGGCCAGCCTACAAAGCCTTGCCTTCCTGTTTTCCAGTTTCCAGGGTTTTCTCCTCATCCAGAGACATGAAACACAAAAATATGGAAACCGAAAGCAAACCCACCACGGAGTGCTGGTGATACTGGCAGGCTCAGCCCAGAGGGCAGAGGCCTGTAGCAGGAGTGTGGACCAAAAAAAAGGTCAGGATGAGTGACTTGGACACCTTAGGCTTACCTATTCCCCCTGTGTCTGAGGATCACTTCCTTGATTGCATGATACCTGAGCTTGAAAGGATATTTAGATACATTTTATCCTTTCTCTAAAAGCTGATTTCAGAAGATTAAAACTGGCCCTTTTTATTTCATCTTGGAAGGAGAGAGGTCTCTGAAGTTAAAATAAATAAATAAAAATTAAAAAAAACATTTTAGAAAAGTTAAAAAAGCATTTTAAAATCTTAAAGCATTCATCAGTTTAACTTATTTTGTTTATGTTCCTCTTAATTTGGTTCCCTAGTTCTTCTCTTTTGAAATGTTCCTTCTCTCAGAGCCAGAAACTTGTCAGTAAATTATTCTGATAATTTGCTTGAATAAATAGTTTCAAAGTTCCTCCCAGGGCGGGCTTTAGGTTTCACAATGCTCTTCAGTTCCTGCTCTGAGCAGCTGTGCTCCACCAGCATACAGTCTTCACCAAGAGATCACTAGAGATCTCCTCCCCTGTCTGAGCACCAAGATGACAGCTGCAGAGGCTTCAGTGGAAATGTTAAAAACAGACCTTAGATTCACAGATGGCCTGGAGAAAGCAGGACCTGGTAAAGTAAAAGATGACATTTGAAAAATACTAAAGGGGATATTTTTACTCTCCAGCCTCCAAATCACAAAGGGAGCTGAACTTCAGGCATGTTAGTATTTTACAGACTCCATAGAAGGTGATATGTTGCAGGGGGGACAGGGTGGGTGGGAGGATAGATATAGAATTGTTATATTAGTTAGTGTATCATGGTATATGTTACTTAAATATTTCTGAAGCAAGATAAATGAAGAGTGAAGTTGATTACAAGAGGAGGAGGAAACTGTTTCTTGTGTTCAGACCTCTGGTACTCGCTTTTGCCTATGTCTCTGGCAATTTACACACTGTCAAGTCACACTGTGACTTTCAGTAATATGCTCTTTATATCCCAGGGTGATGGCAGACTCCAATGCCAATGACTGTAATACACTTACCAAGACAATCTACCCTGCGAAAGCTGGGACATTAAGTTTGCTTATCCTTTATAATTAAAGAGAAATGTAGGGATTTCAGGGTGAGGGAGGGAATCTGAACTGTTCCACCAGCAAATCCTTTGTCATTTTCACTTTATAGTAAAATATATGAGATGTTATATGTGAAAGAAGAACAACATAATGGATACTTCTATTGCAGTCCAGAAAAAGGGAAGTGAACCTAGCAAAAACTGAAGTGAAATACCTGTTTTTCTAAAAGAAGAAAATGAACTAAACATATGTATTTCCTTCCCCCCGTTAGTTTATTAGTTTATTTTCTTCTTTTGTTTGAGTGCACAGGATTTTGGATTTCCTGGAAAATGAGGTGGGTTCAAACTTAACAAAAAAGAAAATTCTTGAGGAATATTAATGTTTATCAGCTAAGCCCATAAGTGTTTCCATAAGTAGAACTAAGTATTTCATCAAACATCAAATTGGTCAAATATTGACCAGTATTAACTATTTCAAATGTGAAACTTATGTTTCTAAATACAAATGTTACAAAATTGCTACTAATTTGTAATTTCCCCATTACTAAAACTTAACTGCTTTTATAAGATAAGTAAGTTGTTTGGATCATAAAACTATAAAGTTAAAATTAAACCAGAAATATGGTTTATTTTTTTTTCCTCTGAGAGATAAATTCTATTCTGTTTTCTAACTAAGAATTTGAAGGTTATCAGGACAAAGTATCTCTTGGAAAGAGATAAGAAAAGTACACAGTATAAGGAAGGTAAAAGAAAAATAAATATGTACAATTACTGTGCATTAATTAAAAGTAAAAATTCAATGTCAAATATGAACATCAAATGGAATAAATGCCAAGTATTATAAATAAGTATCTTTCCAGCTGTTAGTAATATGTAAGAAAGTTCTAGTGTTAAGTCCTATTGGATATTTGAAATATCTGGTAGAAGACATTTTAGGTACCTGTTTTTTAGCATTACCCTTAAAGTCTCCAGCTTTTTGACTTTTAGCTTTTTGATTGATCCATAATAATAATATGCACTTATAAGGTACACTATGTTGTTTGATTCTTGTATACATTGGTAATAATAAAGTCAGAACAGTTAGCATACCCATCACTTTAAACTTTTGTGTTCTTTGTGATGAATATATTAAAAGTTCTCTCTTCTAGCTATTGAGAAATATACTGTGTTTTTGTTAACTATATCCCTCCCCTCTGCTATGCCATTGAACACCAGCAGTTCTTCCTCCTATCTGTAACACTGTACATTTTCCATCTTCTTCCCACCACTCTCCCCAGTCTCTGGAAAGAGACATGAGCATTTCAAAGTTATTGCAGCATTATTCACAATAGCCCAGATATGGAATCAGCTTAAACATACATCAAGGGATGAACTGTTAAAGAAAATGTGACATATACACAATGGGTTACTATACACTAACAAAAAGGATGAAATAATGTAATTGGTGACAACATAGAGGAACCTAGAAAACATTATTTTATGTGAAATGTCAGGCCCAGGAAGATAAACACTGCAAGACTTTGAACATATGTGTAATATCATGGAAGTTTTGTATTTTAAAATAATAGACTTTAAACTCTTTAGATTACAACCAAAGAAAATGGATCATACAGGGACCAGCTAGAAAAAAAAAATAAGAGCCAGTATTACTTTCTTGGAGTTGGAGAGAATATTTAAACACAATGCAAAACCCAGCAGTCATAATCAACTCCATTCTTTTCAAATTTGAATGAGTTGCTTTAAATTAATTCAAGGACTATGTATGTGGGGGGGATGATGGGATGAATAAGAAATGCATATGAAACAAGATTGCTTATATGTTGATAATTTTGAAAATTGTTGAAAAGGTAATAGATACTTAGGCACTTATTTTTTTTTCTTTTTGTATATGCTTGAGGTTTTTTTTAATGTCAAAAAAGTAAGTAAAAAAAGCAAGAAGAGAAACATTATAAGGAAAAGGAGAAGAGAAAGGAGGAACTTTTAGAAGACTAGTCAGAGGGGCAAGTTGGAGCTTTACGGAAATTCAAGGGATTTTTTATTCTATCTTAATGACAATGAAAAATATACGAAAATTAGGATGCACTGAGTTGTTAAGATACTTTTACTATAGAACTAAAAATAATGAATGTTGAGATTTTTATGTCAACCTAAAATCCAAATGACATAACACTGTGCTTAAAATCATCTAATCCTACGTATCTTTGTCCTTGTGAATGGTTTAAACTGAGGCTCCCTGGTTTCTTTGGAGATGAAATGATTTGCATCTGTTCTTCACCAACACTTGCTGTTGTGACTTTGTTTAGTTTTGTTTGCCACTCTGAGAATCATATGGTGATTCTCAAAAGTCTTTCATCAAGCATTTCTCAAAAGTCTTAACATCAAGCATATTTTATGTGTTTATTTACCACTATGATATTGTCTTTATTGTTGTTACTTTGTAAGTCATGAAATCTAGAACTCTGATTTCTGCAAATTTGATCTTTTTTTTCAAAATAATTTGGCTATTAGTTCTTTTACCTTTTCACATAATTAAAAAGTGACCTTCTTGATTTCTACGAAAAATAAAGTAAATCATGCTGAAGTGTTTCCTGGAATTGCACTGGATTTATAAACCTGTTTGGAAATAGTTTGAATATTCCATCCATGAGTTGAATATTCCAATCTATGAACATCTTTTATTTCTTTATTGATTTAGATCTTCTTTGAGCTGTTTATTATTTTTGAATATAGTTTTTATTATACTGATTATGAACATATTTTGATAGGCTTACAATTAAGTATTTTATGTTAACCGGTGTCACTACAAATGGTACTGATTTTGTATTTTAATTTGCATTTGAAAATTGCTAGTATATGAAAATTGAAATGATTTTTAAAGATTAGCATTGTATCCTACAGTTTTGGATACAATGTAATAAATTTCCTTTATTACATCTAATAGCATTTTGCTCGATTCCTTGAGGTCATCGTCACAGACCAGGCTGAATGGGATACAGCTGCAGGGAAAAAATGCTGCTCTTGCAGAGGGCCATGATGAGCACCATCAACCAGACACCCATGGTGCTGCAGGTGCGGGGCCTGATGAGCTCCCAGGTGCAGATGGGAGGCCACCCTACTGAGGTCCTGTGCCTCATGAACATGGTGCGCCTGGCCAACGAGGAGTACAGAGGCGCGCCTGGCCAACGAGGAGTACAGGAGGTCGTGGGGGACCTGCAGGATGAGTGCAGCAAGTACAGCTCCTCAAGTCCACCTGGATACAGATGGTATCCAGGTGCCTGACTACAGCAAGATCCTTGTGGAGTTCACCTCTGTATGACTACCAGAAATCTATGCAGGACCTTCTCAAATTCACCAATAGCGACGTTGTCACAAAATACTGCGACCGCAACTCTTACCACCAGCTAGACTTATGGTAGAGGTGGCCTGGGGAGGGTGGAGGCAGGGCTGGTTGGAGGCTTCTTTCCCCACCTGTCTTCCCTTCCCCCGCTCTGAAGATGATGGGAAGAGAAGTGACAGGGAAATGACAGCCTGACAGCCAGCAGCAACTGGAATGGCAGCAATTAAGTGTGGGGGGTCGAGGGGTGGGAGGTTAGGGAAGGGAAGGGACTGAAGTGCACACAGGCCCACACAGACAAGCGCCCACACAGACAAGCACCCACACAGCACAGAGGGAGGGGGTTGGGATGGAGAGGGGCTGCACAGCAGGGCAAGTAGAACCCCCAGGGCCTCTCCCAAAATAGCCTCCCCACCTTAGACCCCTTTCTCCTCCCCATGGTAGGAACACACTGTGTTTATATTTCATGGCCAAATTATTTTGGATTTTGTTGACTGGCCCTTAGTGCCCTGCCCTCACCCCTTTGCAGGACCACAGCCCCCTCCCTCTGTTCCTCCCTGGTCCCAGCTCTGGTTTTCCTTGTTTCTTAGTTGGTTCTCTTTGGCCTTCCCCAAGAGTCTCCCACCCCCACAATCCCCAGGCCCCTGTCCCTCTCTTCCTCTCTGGGGCAGTTTCATATTTGCTATGACAATTTTGCTCATTAAATATTTTGTTGAATTTTTAAAAAAAAATTTAAAAAGTAAAAATTTTCTCATGTTTTTGGTGCATTTCTTGGGATGCTCCTATGTCCTCTCTTTTCTTATTCTGTTAAAATGCTACATTACATCCAGTCAAAATGGCAATTATCCAGAATACGAGTAACAATAAAAGTTGGCAAGGATGTGGGGAAAAAAGACATTCCTGGTGGAACTGCAAACTGGTGCAACCACTCTGGAAAGTAGTATGGAGATTCCTCAGAAAACTTGGAATGGAACCACTACTCCTTCGAATATATCCAAAGGACTTAAATCATCATACTATAGTGATGAGGACACGTAAATATTCAGAGCAGCTCAATTCACAATAGCTAAAGTATGAAACCAACCTAGGTGTCCTTCAACAGATGGATGGATAAAGAAAATATGGTATATTTAATACGATGGAATATTACTCAGCCATAAAGAAGAATAAAAATATGCCATTTTCTGGAAAAATGGATTGAACTGAGAATTCTCGTGTTAATCCCCAAAAACCAAAGGCCAAATGTTCTTTCTAATATAGAGATAACTCACAATAGATGATGGTGGGGAGTGTAAATTCATCATATTGTACAGAGAGGAATGGTGGGAAGGAAGGAGAGATAGAAATGGGAAAGAGAATAGAATGCATTTGCTATAACTTTCCTATGTTCATGATTGCTGTAACTCCACATCATGTACAACCACAACAATGGGAAGTTCTACTCCATGTATATAGGATATGTCAAAATACATTCTACTGTCATGTATAACTAAAAAGAACAGATAAAAAAATTAAAAAGGAAGAAATTAGGCAATAAGTTGTTTTACTTAAAGGGCATGTGAAAAAAAAACACTTCTCTGTAAAAAAATAAATCTAGCCTTTTAAATAGAAAAAAAGATGAATTACTTTTATTTATCTTGTAATGTATCCCTTAGTATTTCTAGCCAGGTTATTTATTATGGAGGCAAATCTGGATTGTTTATATGTCTCTTCTTCTTCATGATTTGTCTTACACTTTCATTACCTCTTATTCCAAAAATTGAAAAATCCTATAGAGAAAAAGTTCCATTTCCCTTGTCTTTAGCCCTCTGGATATTATTGATGGACAGGATCTTTTGTAGAAGAGACTTGCACTAGGAGAGTACAAACTAAACTTGGAGTTGATTCTGTGGCTAATCAATTTTTTTCCTCCCTAAGAGTTTCATGAGATTGTATTTGGTATTTATGTTTTGCAGGTAAAAGTCTTCAAGGAAAACTTCTAGCAGTTATATATCCTGTAACTCCTATCAAAATTTATTTGTGCTTTTTCATTATCTCAATCCTAATTGCAAGTGTCATTACACTTTCCATTATTTTGTCAGGTAAGTTACTTTTCCTCCAAACTATGCAATATCTTGTACACATTTATATTGCCAATAAATATTTATTTAATTTTGAGCTCTGTTATGTGTCAGGCACTGTATAAAGTGCTTGAGGTATATCAGTAAATAAAACACACAAAAAACAATCCCTGCTGTCTTCAAAGTTAATTTCTAGCAGGTGGATACAGGTAAGAATAAGTAAGGGTAAGAGTGAAACAGGTTGTAATATTTGTAGGGTAGCAATGTGATCTTCTTTGGGAAGTTATTTAGCAACATTTTGAAGGGAATGGAAAAATCATGGTTTCCTGTGGAACTCTTCCAGACAGAAAAATGTAAAGCGAAGCCCTAAGACTTTGGGAGTGTGCTGTAGATAAAGCTGAATAAGAATGGAGAAGAGTAATATAATAGGGGAAGGTACAGCATCCCCCCATTACCTGTGGTTTCAGTTACACATGGTCAACTGTTTTCCAAAAATATTAAGTGGAAAATTATCAGATTGACTGTCATGGTATCTGTGTTCTACTAATCCTTATTTTACTTAATAATGCCCCCAAAGCACAAAAATAGTAATATTGGCAATTTGAACATACCTAAGAGAAGCCATAAAGGCTGTATTTTAAGTAAAAAGATCAAACTTTACCAGTGGTTGCAAGTATGTATAGAAAAAAACTAGTATATATAGGGTTTAGTATTATCCATAGTTGCAGACATCCACTGGGGACTTGGAATATATCCTCCATGGATAGCAGGAGTCTTCCAAGCTATTTAAAAACTGGCTTTTATTCTGAATGCAACAGAAAGAGAGATGTGGCAGCACTGAACTTTAATGGCTGAATAATTGACTTCCATACTGAGAATACACTGTTAGGGGACCAGGATAAAAGCAGGAAGACTTGTCAGGAAAATCTTGTAGAAATCAACTTGAAAGAGGATGGCTTAGGCCTGATGATAACAGTGGAGGTGTGGGCAACATAGATATTTTAGAGGTTGAACCAACAGTATTTCATATGAGATTGGATATAGAGTCTTGGGAAAAGAAAGGTCTACAATAATTTTAAGCATTTTCTTTTGAGCTGTAGAAAGAACGTAATTGTAATTCACTGATATGAGCAAAGATATGGGTGTAGAAATTCCATTTATGTGACTAATTCCTGAAATTTCCCAATTAGACTTTTCATTCCTTTAAAGAAAAAAGTGAGGTGTCTACTTGAAATATTCTCAGGTAGAGGCATATCCTTTGACCTTAAGTATTTATATCTTATACTTAAGCAGATTGAGAATACAGGAAAGTGAGGGGAACTACAAATGTCTGAATATCATGCTGAGCAAAATAAGCCAATCCCAGAAAACCAGAGACTGAATGTTTTCTTTAATATGAGGATGCTAATTCACAATAATCGGGGAGGGGCACTAGAGAAAAATAGAGTTACCTTAGATTAGGTAGAGGGAAGTGAAGAGAGGGGAATGGAGGGATAGGAAAAATAGTAGAATGAACAGACATTATTACTTTATGTATATATGTGACTGCATGACCAATGTGATTCTACAACATGTACACCCAGAAAAATGAGAAATTATATCCCATCTATATATGATATATCAAAGTGCATAAATGCATTCAATTGTCATGTGTACCTAATTAAAACAAATAAAAAATTAATTTAAAAAATTCATCCTTTATACATACAGGCAATAGGTCACCAGCTTTGCTTAGGATATGTTAAAGGACTGCTCAGGTAGAGATGATTTAACACAAGAAAATATGTGTATTTTGGTTTATAAATTGTTTTTCAAATTATTGTTGTTCCTACAACTTATACTATTATACTATCTTTTTTTTTTTTGGTGGGGAAGATTGAACTAAGGTCTAAACCACTGAGCCACATCCCCAGACCTTTTAATATTTTTATTTAGAGACAGGGTCTCAATAAGTTACTTAGGGCTTTGATAAGTTGCAAAGGCTGGCTTTCAACTCACAGTCCTCCTGCCTCAGCCTCCCAAGCCATCCTACAACTTCTAAAACATGACCTAAAATAATTTAAAAAACTACATATTAGCTGACATTTTTCATCAGATATTTAAATAGTTGCAAATGATGTAACTTCTAGCACATCGTAAATGTTGGCGTATTAAAATTCATCTTTATATTGTCCTTTTAAATATATCTGTTGGAATATAAATTTTGTCATGATTTGAAACACACTATTATCTATTTATTTATTTATTTTTGTATAAAGATCAACTATGGGTCTGGGAGTGTAACTCAGTAGTAGAGTGATTGTCTAGCTTACGTGAAGACTTGGGATTGATTCCCCCACCATAAAATGAATGAATGAATGAGTGAATGAATGTATTAGTGAATAATTAAAAATTGATAATAAAAAAATACATGAACCAAAACTTTCTTAATCTTAGAAAAGTCTAGTTGGTTTGTTTTTTTCAAAAGTATTTCTCTTTTAGAATTTTATCATAATGTGAGAATGTCTTTGTATTTTTAAAAGTTTATTTCTTCATGTTTAATATTTTTCATTCACTTAATATGTATATATACATTGAAATTTCATTTTTTAAAAATCATATGATAAATTACCGGGTGAGGTGGCACATGCCTGTAATCTCAGAGGCTCAGGAAGCTGAGACAAGAGAATTGCGAGTTCAAAGCCAGCCTCAACAACAGCAAGGCACTAAGCAACTCTGTGAGACCCTGTCTCTAAATAAAATACAAAATAGGGCTGGGGATGAGGTTCAGTGGTCAAGTGCCCCTGAGTTCAATCCCCACTACCAAAAAAAAAAAAAAATCATATGATAAGCCTTTCTTAAAATAAATTTTACAGATTATTTAGAATTATAACTTTAATAACCATTTAATATAAATTTTGATAATTATCAAAAGAAAATGTAATTTATATATTAAAAAATTGTGATTTAATTCATATTCTGCTCTCAATAATTTGCCATAATGTAATATTATGTATAGCTCAAAGTATGAATATGTAGTAGTTGGGGAATATGACAAAAAAAGTATACTAATTCTTCTCTAAATACCTGCATATAGTGTACTTAATTCTGATATTTGCCCACCATATTAATTAAATTAAATGATGTATAAAACCTCAGAGACTTTTCCATTAAGAAAACTAATCCTCTGATGAAATTTTTTTCTATGAACATGAGAGTTGTTTAATCTACTAACCCCTCTCCCAAGATTTAATTGGAATAGCAGTTAGCATATAATTTTAGTTTTTGTTAATAAAAACATATATTAAACATTTTATATGAAGAAATAAGAAGAGAATTGACTATCATTGGAGTAAAAATTTCATAAAACTATTTAATATGAAAAAACATATTATTTCATTAAATTAGCCTTAAATAGCTCAATTAATAATGCACAAGTCTAAAAACGTCAGATAAATGTTTTGCCAAAAGTTTTATTTATTGTCACCTAAAATACTTAACAGTCTCTGGAAAATAATTGTTATATTAAAATATATCAGTGATACTGATCTTACAGCTATTTGCTTTTATCCTATTAACTAGTGACTCATTCTAGGGATAAGAATTAAGAATAGTTGTAAAGAATTGCCTACTATTAAATCTAAGAGAAAATAAGTTTTGATATTTGATAGCTCTTACCTGACCTCTTTTTGTTTTGTTTTCACTAAACATTCCAAAAAGCAATGCATAATTTTTAGACATTAAGGGAGGGAGAAGGTAGAGCTATGGAATGAAAGTATCTGTTCTTCCAATAAGATGTACCCTGAAATCTTGTTGGTTTCAAGACATCTAACAATGGCCAATGGCCAAAATATTTTTACCTGCACAAGCAGTGGAATTTGGGTTTCCTCTGCGTGGAGTGGGCTGGCTGGGGCATAAAGCTAAGAAAAGAAGGCGGTGGAAAAAACCACAATACACAGAAAGTAATTTTAGAAAGCGGGGGTGGGATGGCTTCTTGACATTAAGGGCAGAGTTTCCACACTGGGAAAAGACAGAGCAAGAGCTGAGAGCCCTAGTTTGGTTTATTTGTATGGGGTAAACATCAAAGGTTTTTTCCATAGAACGTTCTTCTGCCAAATAAGGTATGAAGTGGGCTGTCCAGCCCCAATGGGTTGTGCCTAATTCTGGAGCTACCAGAGGCAGTCCACTAGTAGAGGGAGGGCAGAGATCTCAAGTCTACACATTAGAATGCAAGGATTATTCCCAAGGGCAGATGTAGGTCCCCCATGGCTTGGTACCAAGTAAAAGACCACTCAAGTAGCTTCATGGGTGGCGTACCACATTTACATACATTTAACAGAACACACACACACACACACACACACACACAAAATCAGAAAATTTAGGAAATCCTAGACTGTACTTTTGGTATTAAAAACAGTATTTTGAACAGTGTCAAACTTTGTGTACTGGAAGCTTTGCATCCCTGAAGAAATGCATAATAGTAAAATCCAGGACAAGGAAGGAATTTTCCTTTCTGTTGTTAAAAAGCAGGGAGGATGACCCCAGAAATGGGAGCAGATTCCCAACTTGAAGGTCACTGGACAGATAATGATTACACTTGGGATAAGACTTGATGATAAGTCAGGAAAGCAACAATCCATATGCTTACTTCAAAATAGACCATGGGATTGTAAACAGAAAAAAAGTAAATAAAAGAGATGAAAAAGTTGACTTATTGTCATTCCTTTTGGTTGTCTCAATTTTAGCAAAAAAGACAGAGCCAATCGTACAGAACCTTGTGTTTGCTACCTGCCCAAAAGATTGGATTGGATTTGGAAACAAGTGTTTTTATTTTTCTGAAGACATAGGGAATTGGACATTCAGCCAGACTTTTTGTGCTTCCTTAGCATCCAATCTTGCTCAGTTTGAAAGCCAGGAGGAACTGGTAAGAAACGTTTTTGGATCACTTTTTTCTTTAGAATTCTTTGCTCTCTGAGTGGTTTAGACTGCATAAAGTTAAAGCTGAAATATGAGAAAGGATCCCATCTCAGACAGAACTTGGGGCATGAGATACATATTAGTGTATGCCATTTCTTGAGGACATATTCTTGGCCTGGAACTCTGCAAGTCATTTCAGATACATTGATATACTAACCTGCAAGATTAGATATACTGTTCTTTTACTCAGAAGTATGCTAACCAGATAACTTGTCATCTTCATTGACACATTGTTGGATATTGAAGGTGGGCACTAAAAACATTGTGCTGGAATGACAGCCATAGGCTGTGACTTTCCCAAATTTGAATATATGGTCATTTATGAAGAAATATAGGATCACAGATATTAGATGACTTAACTGAGAATTGAGGATTGGTCTAACTTGGAAGTCTATGTTTCTCAATTATATCATGCTGCCACCTCTAAAATAGAAGTCTCTAGAGAAGATAAAATCAAGATCTTTCTGAAAAACAGAAACATGTTTTCACTTTCTGTGTTTTATAACAGAGTTTTCTGAAAAGATATAAAGGGCTTTCTGATCATTGGATTGGCCTTAACAGAGAATCATCACATCACGTTTGGAGGTGGACAGACAACACTGAATATAAAGCTTTGTAAGTTTTCAGATTTCTTTTTCTTCCATTGAATTCATGTGTGGTTATGTGTGTAACTTGTGAATGGGATGAGAAATGTATTCACAAGGAAAGTGAATTGTACTAACAGATAAGAAATTTGAATCCTGCACTCAGCAGTAGACAGTGTGCTGAGTATGCTCAAGGCCCTAGATTCAATCCCCATTAAATTCCACATTCCCTAAAAATGATAATATTTTTATGCTCTTCCATTGAGTACCTGTTCTTTGGAAAGAACATCCCTAACTGTGATTTCACTTGACATCTTTAGCAGGATGACAGCATCCCACATAGTTCTTGCTTTCTCATGCACTGATTTAGAACTTTGCTGATAAACAGAGAGGGCTGTAAAATCCTAGGAAGCCAGTGTCAAAGGACTGATATCTGTAAGACTCTCAAGTCCACTCTTTCCACTGCTGCATCCATTCCTAAGAGCAAAGTTTCCAGAGAAACATGGGGAATATCTTCTAATGTTTTATTATCAGAAGGAAATCAGTGCATAAATCCACTTGAAGGATTAATAATTTTAATGGATACTTGGTAACTGTAGGCAGGTGGGACACCGCTAGAGGAAGCAGATACATTGACATACTAACCTGAAACATTGGATTCACTGTTCTCCTTCTAATCAGAAATACAGTAATCAGATAATTTGTCATCCACAATGGCATGTGTTGAATATTAAAAGTGGGCATTAAAAGCACTGTGCTGGAATGACAGGCCTGGGCTGAGACTTTCCCAAAGTTGTATATATGGCACACACTTGGGGGTGTGCCCTTGGGGACTCTACCTAGTTCTTGGCCCCTTCCACTATGCCTGCCTCTGCTCCCTGAGTGTCATGAGCTGAGCAATTTACCTCCGCCATGCCCTTCTACCATGATGCTCTTCCTCACATCAGGCCCAAAGCAACAGACCTAGCTGACCATGGACTGAAACCTCTGAAACAATAAGAAGTCCTACCTCCTTTAATTTGTTGTTTGAACTATGAACATTTCAATGGTGGTGTTTTGAAAGTAATCATTACATTGGAATGGGTAAAATATAGGGGCACAATCACTTTCATCAAAAAAATTAAATTCTCTTAGGAATTTAGTTCTAAGTTATTTTTTAAAAAATTCATCCATTTATGAAACAATTGGAGAAAAGACGAAAAAAATAAATAAACTTCAGGGAAGTCCACCAGTGACAAAATTTTGGTGACAGCGGCAAGCATCAGTTAAATACCTAATCAATAACATAAGTGGGTTTGATAATAGATAAATGATAAACTTGTGTTACTCAAGCAAAGACCCTGAGAATGTAAAGGAAACTAAATGCAGAAATAATGTAAACTACCAATGACTGACACATTTCTCTTGTTCACATTCAAAAACATGGAGGGTTTATGCTTCTCTATTATAGTAGAGAAGCAAATGTGGATGTCCAACCTATGAATATTTAATATTTTTGTGTCTGGTTTTAGGTTTTCCATCAGAGGAGATGGCGAATGTGCCTACCTGAATGATAATGGAATCAGCAGTGCCAGGCAGTACACAGATAGGAAATGGATTTGTAGCAAGCCAAACAGCTATTTCCACAAGTGCCAAATCATGTCAAGTTCTTTAAAATAAAGCAGGATGGAGGGATGTTTTGTAACTCGTTATATACAGTTGCTGCTCCACTTTTGTTTTCACTTAGCACTAGGAACATGCATTCGCAAATTTATTGACAACAACAAAGTGGCAAATTATACTTGCCCTGTCATAGTACAGGGATTTGGAAGGGTATGATTCTAAATTAGATAGGTGTTTTGGTATGAGTTCATAACTTATATTTTGAACCTGGAATATAATCAATATCAGTGAACTCTACTTCTATGAACTGATATTAAACTTTTCTTATATAGTCACTACTTGCTTTGAATGCATGTGGCAATAAAAATGAGTAGACAACTGAAATTATGCAAATTATTTAATAGTCAATGAAAAAATTATAATTGGCTTGAGACCTTTAACATTTTCTTAAATCCATTCAAAATTTTCTTAATAATAAATCATTATTATAATTATTATTTTTTTGTGTGTGGATTGGGGATTGAACCCAGGGCCTTGTGCATGTAAGGCAAGCACTCTACCAACTGAGCTATATCCCCAGCCCTAAATGAAAATTTAATAAGTACTAAAATTAATATTTATTATATATTCTAAAATATTACAAGCAGTGACAAAGTGTTTTTTGCACTTTAATTTTCAATGTTCATATTGGCATAATAAATAAATGCTATACTATATTTAAAAACAAATGTCATTTGATTTTACCCTTGAATTGAAAATCTTGGTTGAATTTAAAATCAAACGACAGACAATTACTTGAACTCTTCATTTACTGGATACCTAATTTCAAAATGGTTTATTTATTATTCAGTTTTGAAAACAAAATATGCTACACTGTACTGATGAGTCCCAAAAAGGACGAAATAACAAGTTACAATTCATCCCTTCCATCTTTCCTACTTTATTGATATGTTGATTTCTCCTTATAATTCTTTTTAAATTTAAATATCTCTATATAGAAGCTAAAGGGGGAAAAGAGTTAAGGAAAAACAGGATCTCATAAAAATAGAAGTGAGACAAATAAAGGAAGAGGATTGAGGGGGGTGAGGGGAGGGTGTGGGGAAGGACTAGGGAATTAAATCAACCAAATATGCTATATTCATGTAATTCTTTCACTGTAGCTCTAATAAAGATTTATTGGCTTAATTGGTTTACAATTTATTTTATTTAGGGTTTCATAATCTAATGCATAATGTACTTCTCTATCCCCAGAGACTAGCACAGCATGTAAATACAGATGTGTTCAAAACAAACCTGTGAAATGAAGCAGTGTCTTCATAACTATGAGATTCTGTCTTATTGGCTTAGTTTCAGGTATTTTTCTCACAAAAATAAAGTTAATTTCCAAAAAAAAAAAAAGAAAGAAAAGATAAGCAGATTTTATATTGATAAACAGTGTGGGACTAACTCACAAATGAAATTTGAGTAAAATTATGACACTTATTGACCTAGTATTCTTTTTTAAAACTAGTTTCTAAACATTATTTGCCACCTATGATTTTGATAAATTGTGTAGCCCTCTACCAGAGTTTCTTCATATGAAAACTCAATATACTAATTTCAGCGCCACTGGTGAGTTGTAAGACTCAAATAAAATTGTGTATGGAACTTTCTTGCTAATCTGTATACCTGACTTATGTTAACTTTTTGATAAAACTGTTCTTTCATTATTGCTCAGTGGAAATAAAAGTAAAACTAACACCAAAAGTTCAACCTTCAAAATGATCCTGCTATAAGCAACAAGAAGTCCATGTGCTATTCAAATAAAATTTTATTAGTTCGGGGAATTCACCACTAGTTGAATTAATCATTCAAAGCACATGTGGGAAATTCTTCTTTACAGGAACTAGCCTGCACAAGTAAATGCTTTACAACATATTACAGACGCAGTCTCAGGTACTTTGGGACTCACCCATTTTCCCACATTAAATCCATTCTGATTTATTCTTTACATTGCAACTGAACTAATATTCTAATCCAACATATAATCAGGTCATTCTCTGCATAAAACTTTTCAAAGGTTCCTATTTTGCACTTAGTATACAATTTAAATTTGTAATTATAATCAAGTCCATACAATGCCACTGGTTTTTTCCCATCTTCTTCTCTCAGTCATTCCCTTCATAATCTTCTAAATTTGACACAAAAAAATTAACCAAAGAAATTCCATCTCTAGTTAATTTTCTGCTCATGTATAGAACCCCAGCTTCTGGAAGGGTCTCAAAAGAGGCAACTTGTTAAGCCAGAAACTCCACTGAACTATCATGTCTATTTTCTATTGATGTTTTTATAATTCTTAAAGTAATCAGGTCATGGCTACCCCAAAGTCATTGCTTTAAAGACTCAGTAGCAACTATGGTTCCAAAGACTTAGGGATCAACTTTAGTTGTGGAAAATAGAGTTGCAAATATAGAGAAGTGGTTTTGTTCTGCTCTTCCTTGATCTTTGTTTAATCAACAGTTTCTACCCATGTGCTTTATGACCTCTATGTTAGTTCATATTTCCCCATCCCTGTATTACTTCCCCAATCTAAATCTCATTATATTGTTTCTCTTAATCAATTTTCTCATTTCCCAATCAGAATGTAGCTACATGCAGGAAGAGCCACTGTGCCTTTTCCTTCATTATGTTCTTAGCATTTTGTGTAGTCCCTGGTAGATAATAAGGGCTCCATAAATGTCTAGTAAATGAATTAATCTATTTGAATACAGCTTTTTGTCATATTTTTAAAACATCATATGTAGTCTTAATAGTTTGGGGCACATTTTCTTAAAAACATGCATGTTAAGATGTTTCTTAAAAACATCTTCTATGGCATGGAATGTACTTCACAGACTTCTGGGTGTCTTGCTTTGTGTCAAGGGAAGTACAGCAGTGATACAAAATCTCCCCCAAATGCCCAGAAACATTTAAGAGTTCCTGATATTGGGGGATAGTTTCAAGCTTTTCACTATTAAGTATAATGTTAACTATCGGTTTTTATTTCTTTTGTTTTTTTTTACATATTCTTGGTCAAAGTGAGAAAGTCTCTCTATTTTTAGTTTCCTGTCCTTCTTTTATTTAATCATGGTGTTGGGTTTTGTCAAATGCTTTGCATTGGTATGATTAAGTGATTTTGTTTTTACTCAACTGATATCATAGGTTCCATTAACTGGTTTTTGAATGTTAAACCAGCCTTGTATTACTAAGGTAAATCCCACTTGACTGTGGTGTATAATTTTTCCACCCACTTACTTTGCTAATTTGTCATTGAGGTTTTGTATCTATATGTCATGAGATATAATGGTTTGTAGTTTTCTTTTCTTGTAATGCCTTTATCTGGCTTTACTATTAGGGTAATGTTAACCTCACAGATGGAGTTAAGAAGTATTCTCTCTCTGTGTCTATCTTCTGAAAGCCCTCATAGAGAATTCTATTTATGTCCTTTCTCACTTTCAACACAATTATGCTCATCCTTTGTTAAACTCTCTTAGTCACTAAGTTGCCAAATTCCACACTAGTGATTATAGAGTTTAGCTTGGAGCACAGATTGAGTACAGAGTAAAGAATGTGGATTTCGACTGCTTGGGTTTGAATGCTACCTCTATTACTTATGAAGCTTTGGAACTTTGGACAACTCTAATTGTGTTTCACTTTACTGAGAGTTGTTATAATGAATAACAGAATTGACCTTTGTATTATTTGATGCTAAAACAAGTCTCAGGAGATAAGTTGGTGGAATAAAACAAAGCTGGCATTGAGGAAGATAGAAGAGACTTGTCTGCCTCAAATTGCCATCCGTAGGGGATTCAGGGGAGTCAACCAACAGATTTTATGAGATGAAATGGAATACTGGGACAAAAGGCAGGAAATATACAACTGAGATTTAGTTAGGCTGTGCTAGCCAGAGAATTGTGTACAATTCTGCTTTTTCACTGTTGTTGGTGTCTGTCCAGATTTTGAGAACAGTTTCATTTTCTATTCTGAGCATAAGGAAACTGGGAAGCATAAAAACAAAATACCAGGAAATTGGAAAGCAAAAAACATGTTTGGGGCTGGGATGGTGGCTCAGTGGTGGAGTGCTTGCCTAGCATGTGTGAGGCAATGGGTTTGATTCTCAGCATGGCACGTACATAAAATAAGTGAATAAATAAAGGTCCATCAACAACTAAAAAAAAAAGTCCAGTCTTTTCATTTTTAAGTCACCCAATTACAGTATGTGCAGGCTTTCTTATCTAATCTAGAGGCTTATATTTGGTTTTATTTCCATAACACATCTGTTGCATGAATAAACACAGAACAGATGGTTCAAAGTACCGGAGTCTGAAATAGAACTAGATGTACTTCATGCTTTTACATTTATGTCAAAGTGGATTTTACTGTCATATATAATTTAAAAGAACCAATAAAAAAGTAATAAAAGTTACTAAGTGACTATGTCACACTGAAGGCACAGAAGAGTCATGGACATGTTTTCTAGTTCTTCTCCCATGTTTCAGTCTTTCTTTTTAGTTGTTGTTGGTTTTTATTTTAAAATAAATTGATATACAGTATCAATTCTTAGTGAAAATGCCACAGAAGGACTTGAGCTATAAAGATCCCTTTAGAGCCATGCAACCCTTCTTCCAATTCCACTGCCAAACTGGGTAGGAACCTGAAATCTGCTCCCTGTTAATATGTTCAGAATTAATATTTTTTGAGATAATATAGAATTTTGCATTTGCAAAAAACACAGTCATGTATCACTTAAGGTTGGGGATACATTCTAAGAAATGTGATGCTAGGTTATTTCATCATTTTACGAATATCATAGAGTGTATTTATATAGAGATGGCCAGGACAACACTAGGTGATGTGATTCCATGGGACTACTTCATAGGTGCTGTCCATCATTGACCAAAACACTGTTATGTGGTGCTTGACTAATACAGAGAAATCCCATATACTTTCCCACCGATTTCCCCCAGTGGAAACATTGGCCACAATATAGTGCAATATCAAAAACATAAACAGAAAACTGACATTAATACAACACACCAACATTATTCAGATTTCTCCTATTTACCTATACTCATTTGAGTGTGCTTGTGTATTTAGTTGTATATGATCATATCAAATCTGTAGATTCCTGTGTCCATCAATCCAGGCAGGATACAGAACAGCAGCCAGGCTTGGTGGTGCACACCTGCAATCACAGCCACTCTGAAGGTTGATGCAGGAGAATCACAAGTTTAAGGTGAGACTGTGAGACTTATTGGGGATTGAACCCAGGGCACTTTACCACTGAGCTTTTTTTTTTTTTTTTTTTTTAATTTTGAGACAGGGTCTTGCAAAGTTGTTGAGGCTGGCCTCAAACTTGTGGTTATCTTCCTTGGCATCCTGAATTGCTGAGATGTGAGGCATGCACTATCATGCTCAGCTATTATTATTATTATTTCACAGTGCTGGGGATTGAACCTGGAGCCTCGCACATGTTAAGCAAGTACTGTACCTCTGAGCTACATCCCGGTTCAATAAAATTTTCATATATGTAAACATATAATATTTATACATATAATCACTATATATATATGTATAGATATATATATAATCAATCCTTGATAAGAATCTTGAGCAAAATAGACCATCTCCATTTGATGATCTTTGTTCAAAGAACTTAACATTATGTGACTCAGGTGAATATTAACTTTTGTTTCAAACATGTCCGTGGTCTCAAAAAACCTGCTAGCCAGAACTTAGTCTTGCATGATGCTTGATAGAGCTTGAAATTGCACACTGTCTTCTTGTTCCAGTACTTTATAGTTTCTAAGGTCAAGGGGTTGGGTATAGAACTATGCCAGTCATTAGGTTGTTCCACCTGAGGGCTAAAATGCTCCCACACTCTGCTTTGTGATATCTGGACTCTGCAGATTTGCTTTGCCAGCTGGTTTCCTGAAGTTTCTGTTACAGGATGTGTGACAGGATTGTAGATAGCAGTCTGTTCCCTGCTCTGAGTTACTCCATGATATCTGTATGATAACAGTAGGCCTCAGGCTGTGCCTAGCCCTGAGCTACTCCATTTTATAAAGCAGAAGTTTGCCATGAGTTACTGAGGTAGAATGGCTCTATACCTTGTTTGTACAGGTAGACAACTACCATCTGAATAGCACATCCATAAGGCACAAACTGATAATAATGCTAATAAAAATGACCACCCATGAACTTATCAAATTATTCAGAAGCACCCCCATATCAGAAAAACCAGGCCTATGAGCTTATCAAACATAAAAGACCACTGAATGGAGCAACCACAGCCAAATGAGGCATTGGATGTAGCTTAATGAGCACCATGCTTACAGACCTAACTTGGGTTTTTTAACTTACTCTGCTTTGTTCCTATAGCTCATTCGCTTTGTGTCCTGCTAAGCAAAGCCCTTTGACTGCTTAGGAAAATACCAGAGACTATGAACAACAGCAACACAATTAGGCAATTGTGGGCAGCATTTCTTCACTCTTTCCCCTAGGCCCTGTAGTTTCATGGGCCAGTAATGAAAGCTAGTTTTACTTGCTATGCAACATTGAGAAACCAGTTTCCTTGACTATGAAAGGACAGAATTACTGGAAACCATGTATAAATTATGGGTTTGTTTGAGACATCATTAGTCAGGGAGGCTACTTTTCTGGGAAATGCTGGCTGAAATCCCCCAGTTCCTGAAAGCTGCGATCATGCTGGCACAGTGCCTTAGCTCACAGTCCTAAGTTCAATTGCAGTTACTCAGAGATGGGCGTAACCTGCCAAGCCCCAAACAACTTGTTTTTCCCATTCTTATTCTGTTTTCCTCAAGAACCCTGGCACACTGAAAACTTTTGATATATGTCCCCTTAAATAAAGGATTTGGGATTTTTCCCTTGTTCAGTTCCAGTTCCTATCAGGGCTGGAAGACCCACCAGGCACCTCTCTTTTAAAACTATTTTCTCTCTGTTGTCTTCTGTTCCTTATTGATTATTTTCAGACTTTTTATTTTCCAAGCCAGTTCACATCTCCAAGCAGAAATCTGCTCTACCAGGGTGCTGATAACCCCAGCAGATAATAATTAAAGAATAAGTATTAATATTAAGTAGATGAGACATGTAATGGAATTTTATATTTAGACTGAATTATTGTTCATTTCCTTATATTTTCACTTTTGTTTCCTCTCCTTTTTCTGTTAACCTTGAGCCCAAGGCAGGGCCTTGGACATCCTAGGCACTGATAAGATCTTTAAGTTGTTATCCAAAATACTGAAAGGCACTGGTTCTGGTCAGAGCTCAAATTCTTTATTCCTTCGTATAAACTCCATACTCCACTCCCTTGGTGTAGTATAGCCAGGCAGAAGATCACTTTTCTCTTGCCATCCATTACAAGTACAGGCTGCAGTGCTCTTTAAGTTCCCCTAATAAGTGCCCTGGCTTTTCACCCTGGAGTTCAGTGCTTTCTCCTTTAGAATCCCTAGCAATCCCACATCAGTATGGTTTGAGGCAGTCCCTTGTGAATATTCTCCCCCTGCCAGTTCTAGGGTATTTCCAGCTTTGGGTTGTATGGGTAGAAATACTTTATTAAAGGTCAATTTTTGAGAAATGCTCACAACTGTAAAGAATGTGAGCTCTGTTTATTCAGATCCAAGTCTTCACTGATGAAGGAGAAAGTTCAGTCTAAACAGTATTTACCTTGAACTATAGTACATTTTAATCTCTGAAAATAGGCCAAGAGAAATAGTTGTAGAGAAAACAAAAAAATTTCTGAAAAATGCCAGAGAAATCACTTCAGGAAATTTATGACTTGCCATTTAAATAAACATCTTAAACTTTTGAACTAAAAATTATGAAAATCAAAAGAGAAAATAAATAGCTTGCTTGATTCAGAACAATGGTTCCTATTCATAATATCCATTGCCCTCAAGCAAGGTAACACAGTATCTTTGTAATATTATCTGAAGACTTTCATGCTTGAGATGTGGAAGGATTCTTTATGAATAAAAATAAAAGCTTCAAAAGAGCTAAGTTTTTTCTTGGTGAAAATGGGGAGAGATTAAAAAACTGGGGGAAGATACAGAAATGGGGAAAGAGGAATCTCTAAGGCTGAGTTCTAGAGGGTGGAGGGGAAATTAAGGAAACAGTTGTTGCTTTGTAGTGAAGAAACACAGAATGCCTCATGGAAGATATTTTTAGAGAAATGATGCATTCTATGCACTGTGAGCTTCCCCTTCAAACTTCTCCAGATACCGTTGTGTAGCATGTGTGTAAGCACATGTGCTACTAATGCTCTGGAATGAATCTATTTGTTATGGGAAATCAGAATGGTGTTGAGTCCTGCTTCAAAGATGTCACAGGGTGAAGGTAAGAACTACTTATAGGAATAGCTAAGAACCAATTTCAGTCAGTATTTTGTCATAGGACCAAGAAGATACAACTATATGCCCTGTGTGAAAAGCAGGTTACTCCCTGCTTGAGAAAGAAAACAAACAAGAAAAATCTCCTAGTAAAGTGATACTTTGTTTTTCCCTTTGAATAGCAGATTTTCTGAAGTTTTTTGAAAGTAAATTTTTGACAGTTTTTTTAAAGTAAAAGTCATTTAACTTCCTGCTAATAGAACCCTAGAAGACCTAGGAAATTAACCTTTATTATACCTCTGTTTAATACATCTATGGAGTAAAAAGCCTGAGAATTTCCTGTCAAAAGAAAGGAATGAAGAAGATAGTTCTAGAAAAGCAATAATAAAGGGAGACAGAATTTTTGTCAGAGGAATATGGGGTAAGGTTATTTGGAAAAGGAGTTTGGATTAGCTTTCTATTACTGTAACAAAATACCTGAGACAATCACCTTAAGAGGGGAAAAGTTTATTTTGATCCATGGTTTCCATGGTTGGTTGGCTTCTTTGCTTTAGGGCTTCTGTTGAGGCAAAACATTGGGGGCTGGGTGCTTGTGGTTGAGCAAACCTGCTCACCTCATGGTAGCCAAGAAGTAAAAGAGAGACAGCATGAGATTCTAATCACACAACCTCCTTCAGAGGTGTTCCTCCAATGATATAACTTTCTTCCATTGGGCCTACATATTAATGTTTCTACCACTTCACTTCCCCATTATGCCACAGGAAGAGGACTAAGCTTTTAGCACTTGGGTCTTTTAGAAATATTTAAGATTCAAATCATAGCTGAATTTATTTGGAAACTACTTGACTTCCTTGTGACTGAAAAACTACTTCCAGACTCTTCTCGCAGCTTTTTGAATTTTTCATTATTAAAAAAAAAAAGAGGGGGGGCTGGGGTTGTGGCTCAGAGGAAAGAGCACTCGCCTAGCCTAGCATTTGTGGTGCTGACGATGGAACCTAGCACTGGGTTCGATCCTCAGCAGCACATAAAAATAAAATAAAGGTATTGTGTCCATCTACAACTAAAAAAAACCCCAAATGTTTAAAAAAAAAAAACTACTCAAAGCCAGACTATGAGTGATAAGACTTCTCAGAAATTCACTTCTCTATACTCAGAAAACCCTCATCCACTTCCTCTACACCCTGAACTTCCTCTCAAATTATTCTGTAGTCAATATTCAGTTGGCTGGAGGAACCTGTCTGTTCCAGTTCCCAGAAAACAAAAGAGTGGCAAGCATATAAACAGCTTACAGAATGACTCAAAATACCATTCTGTTTTAGGAAAAACATGGTCCTGGGGAGTAAGAACCAGTTGACACAGGCAGAGGGTGCTTTATGACTTAAGAAAGAGTCAGACAGATCTGGAACTGCTGAAAGTCTAATTTATTGGGGATTTACAGATGGAGGCATGTCTGGGCATGGGATAAGTCAGGCAGATTTCTGCTCCTCCAGCCCAGTGGGAGGAGTTTATAAGCTGAGCCAAACATAGGTGAGCTGGCCAACCAGGATGTATCTGGCCTTTTTCAAAAGTTATTAACGGATTCAAAAGTCAGTTAAGAAACATTTCCAGCATTAGTGCCTAGAACACCATGCTTCCTGGACTCTTAATGATTTTGTTTGCTTTGTATGGCTTGGGATATGTGCCTGGGACAATTGGAGGGACAAATGCTGATTATAACCACTACGGCTGGAGTCATATCAAGCTGCCTCCCTATACCTTTTTAAAATGTGTTCTTTTTTTTTTTATGTCACAGAAAGGAATAGCATTAGAATATATTTGCAAAGAAAATTCCTCTTTTAATTAGTAAATGAAGATTATGGGCATTTTTTTTTCATGTATTCAAGTCTTTACCAATTCATTTAGATGCTAGGTAGTCATTGCATCTGCAAGTTTTTCTTTACAGATTGTTCTGCTCTTAGGTTTTATTTCATCTCTTCGAAAATCATTATCAGACTTCTCATAAGGCTTTATCTCTGATGGACAAAATTGAGCTCTAGAGACCTCTAGTGGAAAAAGGCAAATAAGACAATGAGAAGAAAGCATGGTGTGCCTTGAGTGAAACTCTGAAGAATGTTGGGTTTCTACAGCCCTCTGCACCGTCTTTCGGGGTTCTCTCCACCTCCTGGTTCATACCTGAAAATCTTGAGGCTCCTGACCTGTTGTTGTCCTCTGCCAGGCTTATCTTTTTTACAATGTCACACATCTCATATTTTTCTTTATCATAAGTTATTCCACCCAACCTCACTAGTCTTGTGTCCTTTTATCTAAAAGCTGATGGGAATAAAACAATCAAGGTTTTCAGGCTAATTTAAATCCTAACTAAATCAACCTAAAGAAGTGTTTAGAAAACTTAAGGATTCCTCTGGGTTAAATATACAAGCTTTAGTCATAACTGCACTTCCATGATTGCAAGTAGTATCAGCCATTTCTATGCTCCTTTTACAGCAAACATCTTCAAAAGAGTTGTCTATCATATTCTGCTTTTCATTCACTCTTCTTTCATTGTGTGTGTGTGTGTGTGTGTGTGTGTGTTTTGGTGGGGAGGATAACCACTTTACCATTGAGCTATATTCCTGGTCCTTTATAAGACAGGATCTTGCTAAATTGCTGAGGCTGGCATCCAACTCCTGCCTCAGTCTCCAAAGTTGCTGAGATTACTGGTGTTCACCATGGCACCAGCTTCCTTCCATTCTTTGTTGAACCCACCTGGGTAATTGTGTTTTTTTCTTTCTACCACTTCCTCAAAATTACTCCTGTCAAAGTCACCAATGTTCTCCATTGAGTCAAAATAAGAATCAGAGTGCCTCCTATCTCAACCTCTCTCTGGTCTCTGCCTCCCTCACTGACATGCAGCCAGCCTCACCCCCACTTCCCCATGAAGGTTGGGAGGAGGTAGCAAGAGGTCTGTACTCCAGGAAGGAAAATGGGTCAGAGTTGGGGAAAAAATTCACAGCTCAACACTCGGGAAACCCCACTTGCAGGTGAGGAGGAGGCACTGGGCTGAGATGATACCATTTTCTCTATTCTAGTCCTGGCCTAACGGTCCAACTGCCAGTGCACTGAGATGGTAAGGATGGGGGAGGACAAAACACTTGCGAGGGCACACAGCTCACTGTGCTTGTGCTGCAGGGAGATAAAGCACTGGAGAAAAAAAACAACTACAACTGTGCACCACTTCCTCCAGCTTAAACTGAATGTTTCTTCAGTTGACTGTTTTTCAGAAACCTCTACTTTCATCATGGAACAGAAAGAAGCACGATAGGGATGTTACTCATGGGAAGAGGGGTTCATATCTACTACCATCTGAGGTAACCTTCTGCTGCCCTTAATATTTTTGTGTGTACAATACCCTAAAATCCATCAAGCTGCAAGGTTAATCTGCAGTCAGCTGTAAAGATAATACTGTTACTTCTAAACCAAATTGTCCTGATGAAGTGGAGAAGATAATTTTCAAGATGAAAAAAATGGATCAGGTAAAAATCTAGCCCTATAATAGTAGAAAACTATTTTTAAGAAAACACAGAGGGGCTGGGAATGTGGCTCAGGTGGTGGCGCGCTCACCTGGCATGCGTGCAGCCTGGGTTCGATCCTCGGCACCACATACAAACAAAGATGTTGTGCCTGCCGAGAACTAAAAGATAAATATTAAGAAGGTTCTCTCTCTCTCTCTCTCTCGCTCTCTCTCTCTCTCTCGCTCTCTCTCTCTCTCTCCTCTCTCTTAAAAACAAAACAAAACACAGAGTTCTGTCTCTTGGGTGGATTGAGGTGGAGCTGCCTTCATCCAGGAGAAGGGACACCTTCTGTAATTCAACATAGGATGGTACCTTATTTTACAGCAGTACCCTCCCAACATGCACACAGACATCCAGGGGTGCTTTGTCTCATTTGTACAAAGGACAAAGCTAGAAGAGATTTTGTCCCCAACTTTCAGAGTTCACAGAAAGCAAGGATCCAACTCTCTTCAGTCATATCTGGCAAGACACCTGCAAGTCATAGGCCCCTGAGGTTTACTTGAAGTGGGTGCCTAAACAATGGCACCATAAACTGTGAAAGGGTCATGGGGGTGGTTGATTATATAAGCTCCACTTAAGACTGGCAGGCCTCCTCTGACTTTGCTCAGAAAGGAAGTGACTTTGCCAAGAGCATCCAGCACAGAGGCCTGGGAATTATGGTGGAGGGCACAGGCTGCCTGGGGGGAATCCTCAGCTCTCTGCATATTACCTTTTTGACCCTGGGATGCTACTCAACCACTTGAATTACATTTTTGTCTTCTATAAAATGAGCCAAATAAATAACTGTAGCTATCATCTACAGACAGTTATGTTTAGCTCTCAGGCTTGTCCAAAGGCTGAAATCACCCAGGAGTCAGAGTTTGTGCTTCAGTGAAGGACTACCTCAGAGTCCCATGGGAAAGGAGGTCACCAGTCACCTTAGACTACTTACACCTCAAAGGCCAGACAACTGGATTGATAAAAATCCAGTTGCTTCTTATATAAAGAATCATCCATTTTAAAGATGACTACAAATATAAGCAAAAACCCTCAAGAGAAATTACAAGAGCACACATACGGAGAACTGGAATTACTCACCTTACAACAAAAATCTCACCTTGGGAATGGAGGGAGCATCAGCAGCACAGTGAAATGGACAGTTACACTATTAGACCATGCAGTGGCTGATCTTCTGAAATATACTCCATATGGATTAGAGACACTGATACAACCCCATTTGTGCCAAATTTGTGGACACAATCAATAATTTAGAAATTAAAACTTAGATTGAAGATTTGAAACTTCCTCCTCCTGACCGAAAAATAAATAAATAAATAAGAACCATCTGCATTCACCAAGAGAGTCAATACTGCTCCTAATACTGTGAAATAGTGTGTAGGGGTTGACAGTTATCATGCTGCTTCCCCCAAAGCAAACTTTTTATTTTTTTATATAAAAAACTTTGTTCCACAACCTCATTAAAAACAACAATGATGACATCTGTCAAAAACTCGAAGACATCTCTACTCCTCTGAAAACTGAAAACTGCCTCTTCTCACTAGTCAGTCAGTTGTGCTAAATCTGGACACTGAAAGTTTTCAGTTCCTCCTTAGTGTATCTGAGTTGTACCTCTTCTTTTATTGTAGTGAAAAGGTCATAGTCTTTCAGTTAAACATATACGACTCCTTGTGAGTCACCTAGTGACTGCCAAGCCTCCTGTCAGTACAGAGGAAGGGCTGCCTAGTTCTGTCAATAAACTAATAGACATCCCAAAATTCAAGAAAATAGCTCCTCTTATAATGAACAGTAATACCAATCACTGAAGCCAGCTGCTTGACCATCATTTATCCAAACTTATTTACATTCCCAGGATAGATGTGATAGTTTTCTGCCTGAAGTCCATTCTGGAGAGATTGCTGCCAAATTGAATGAACTTGCTTGTCCTTGAAATATACAGTATCTATGAATGGATGATCAAGATTAATATCCCCTGATGCATGGGGTAGCTATTAAATGTTGGATTTCCATCTTTCTAACCAGCCACCAAACACACACACACACACACACACACACACACACACACACTTAGTATTAAAATATAAGAATTTGTGCTATGACTTTTAATACCTAAAGAAAATATTTATAATTTATAGTTATCTTACTTAAGAACTTCATGATAGGGTATAATTGATTTTCTTTTCCTTCAATAAGAAATAATCACCTTTTGTTGATTTCATTTGTTGCTTTATTGATCACCTACATGTTCTACAATGGTGACTTCAACAAAAGGATAAAGAAAGATTATATTTGTAAGGTACATTAATAGCTAAGTAAGCATACATCTGATATTTGCTATCGTATTCCTATTCTTTACATACAAATGTTTATAAGTTATGTTAAAGATTATTTTATGGTGAAATAAGGATTTGCAAAACCACACATGTAAAATAATGGATTTAGTTTAACTCTGTTTTCAGTGATGAATTATTTAGTGTGGAAGTTCAATTTTATATTTTATTTATTACCAAATTAGTATATAATTAATGGAAATCTCAAAGTTCTTAAAATATTATTAATATGTAATATTTGATTTTTATAACTTAAGAATGTGAATTCCATAAGGAGAATTTGAAACAAATATTTTCTGTATTAGAGGTTCTTATGAATTCTATGTAAGAAGTTTTAAAGAAATTTTTGTGAACATTACAATATTATGATAATTATATCACAGTTGATATGAAGAAAAGAATAAGGATCAATTTTTATTCATATAAAAAAATGGAAAACTATTTGGAGTTTCAGAAATTCTGGTGCTTATTGTAGTAAAATGATAAAGTAAAATCATTGTGTACATATGCAATGAACACCAGATGAGAGTCCTGGCAAATAGCACAAATCTAGATATTTTAAAAGATAAAGAGAATAAATGTTTTGAAAAATAATTTTTAAAATATTAGCATCTGGTCTTACATAATAATTTCATTTTATCATTTCATTAGAATTTTTGAAACATACTTACAAACATTCATTAAAGGCAGGACTATTAAGAAAAGCAATCCTGCCCCTGTGCCGGCAAGGTAGACGGAACTGTGACCACCCACAGAACAGGCCCAGCGGCCTGCTGAGGGGCAGAGCCACCCCCCACCCCCCGCGCCTGCCAGGTAGGCAGAACTGTGACCACGACAGAAAAGGCCCAGTGGCCCGCGGAGGGGCAGAGCTGCCAACCACTCCTGCAAGGTAGGCGGGCCTGCGACCCACCCGCAGAAGAGGAGCAGCGGCCTGCTGAGAGGCAGAGCCGCCCCCTCCCCCCGCGCCTGCAAGGTAGACGGAACTGTGACCACCAACAGAACAGGCCAGACCTGCAACCGACAGACAGAACAGGCCCAGTGGCCTGAGGAAGGGTAGAGCCGCCCCCCCCCGCCCGCCTGCC
>NW_026000144.1:593981-641404 GCF_001458135.2 Marmota marmota marmota
GGGAAAAATAATACAAGGGGGACAAATGAATGTTAGTAGAGGGGGCAGAGAGAGAAGAGGGGAGGGGAGGGGAGGGGAGGGGGGATAGTAGAGGATAGGAAAGGCAGCAGAACACAACAGACACTAGTATGGCAATATGTAAATCAATGGATGTGTAACTGATGTGATTCTGCAATCTGTATATGGGGTAAAAATGGGAGCTCATAACCCACTTGAATCAAAGTGTGAAATATGATATATCAAGAACTATGTAATGTTTTTGAACAACCAACAATAAAAAATTAAAAAAAAAAAAAAAGAAAAGCAATCCTGGGCAGGGGTTGTGGCTCAGTGATGGAATGCTTGCATAACACATCTGAGGCACTGAGTTTGACCCACAGCACAACATGAAAATAAATAAATAAAGGTATTATGTCCATCTATAACTAAAAACATTTTTTTAAAAAAATAAGAAAAACCAAAACAAAACAAAAGAAAAACAATCCTAATTTGTTGGTTTATGATCACTCTGGCATCTTGTTCATGCCTTGCAGATTGAATCGGTTACTTAATCTCAAAGTTTTTATCAAACAAGCAGGCTGGGGAGTTAAGTTGGATTTCATTAAACCTACTGAGAACTGAACTACTTAATTTTACTAAGCCACTATGGAAAAAGTTTCTTTCTGATGTAATAAAAGCAAGATATTAAAAAAAGAAAAAAGAAAGAAAAATGATCACTTATTCAAGCATCAGCAGCATTTGACACTCTTGATTAGTCCCTCTTTGAAATTCTTTCTTTCTTTCTTTTTTCTTCTTTGGGTTCCAGGGATTGAACTCAGGGGCACTCAACCACTGAGCCACATCCCCAGCCCTATTTTGTAGTTTATTTAGAGACAGAGTCTCACTGAGTTGTTAAGCACCTCCCTTTTGCTGAGGCTGGCTTTGAACTCAATGATCCTTCTGCCTCAGTCTCATGAACTCCTGGGATTACAGGTGTGCACCACTGCACCTGGTGAAATTCTTTCTTTACAAGCCAATATATTTCTTTCTGGATTCTTCTTTCATTGTTTGCTTCTCAGGTTCCTCTGCTGATACCTTTTCTACTTTCTGGTCTCTAAAATATGTAGCACCTCAGCCCTTGAGATTGGCTTACCTGGTTCTTCTATGAGTTGATGACAGTCACATTTGTATTTGCCAGTCCTAGCACTAACAGCTAGATCTGATGTTGGTAGGAGTAGATATGGCATTGACAGTTACATTTTGAGTGTTTCCTGTTGAACACAAAGACTGTCAGAGAACACTATGTCAGGTCATTTTGTGACTGTGATAAAATGATACCAATAGCCCCTCCTAACAGAACAAGATAACAAAATAAAAGCTAAGACTGTTTCATAACGATCTCAAAACACAACAAAATCAAATCACAAAACTCAAAAATACTGATTTCTGTCCCTCATGCATGCCCCCTATACCCTACTAATATGACTGATGCTGTTCCTTTCAGATAACAGCAACAGCTTTAACCTTACTTTATTTTTACCTCTTTTGAGATAAGCTTCCTTAAGGAAGCTTCCTTAATTCCTGTCATTGAATTACCCTTGCTTCCAGACAGGACTCAGTACAACACACTTTCTTGAATCCTCTCCCAAATCACCTCTATAAGCCCAAATGCGGTAGTCTTTTTTTTTTTAATTTAATTTAATTTATTTTAAAGAAAAAGAGACAGAGAGAGAGAGAGAGAGAGAGAATTTTTAATGTGTATTTTTTAGTTTTCGGTGGACACAACATCTTTATTTTATTTTTATGTGGTGCTGAGGATCGAACCCAGCGCCTTGCATATGCCAGGCGAGTGCGCTACCACTTAAGCCACATCCCCAGGTCAGTCTTTATAAAAAGACTTCTCTTTCTGAGAAGCCCACGTGATTCCCCAAGGAATAGAATCTTTATTATTACAAGGAGAAATAAAGCATATTTATTTAATTGTTGATGAGTTTCAGCTCATCTTTGGGCACAGGTCATCTTTTGGCAGGTGCAGAAGTTACATCCATCATAGGATAATCTGTCTCTAATTTCATTACTTGCCATTAAGAAATAAAAAAAATTAATTCATATTTTACTATAGCTATAATCTTATAATATTCTATTATTCAAATTTTTCGTAGTTTACTGAAATTTTTAGTCCACTTATTCCTTGCTGAATTATCTTTGAAATGGTTGCTGTTTATTCTTGTTATCTCAATAATTATGAATACTTACTGTTCACTTTGCAAATTTGGAGTTAGCTAAAATAAGAACTTTTCAGATTACATTTCTTCTGTTTTGTCTCCTAACATTATTTCTCTTTTGCCCAGAGAAGTGTGTTTATAAAATGCGTATCTTTCTGTCTTCTCATCCTTGAGTGGAGATAGAGCCTGACATGGAATAGGATATCATTAAATCTAAAGGGATAACCCTTCATTTCTAGGCATGTTCATTAAAGAACTGGCAACTTTCAGAACACAGATCTCTAGTATAAAACTAGAGGGTAGATTGGTGATACTACAATTTCTAGTTCCTGTCAGTTTTGCCAAATACTGCTGTCTTCACCCAATGTGTAAACTCTGGAGGCCAGTGGAAGAGGATCACAAAGCTCACTCAATTTAGAGTATAGGAAGGCATGTGGGGCAACAGGTCCAATCCTTGTATTACTGCTCTTGCAGGACTCTAAGAAGGTGGATCTTCAAACCAAAAGTGATGCAATAGGGCTTTTTGCTGAGCTTGTAATACCAGCCCTCTAGATGGAGGTGCGGGCTATCTTCTAACCTTAGTTATAATTATACAGCTTCTTTTTCCTGTTTATAGAGTTGTGTTGCAACCAGTGTGCACAAGTGAAAGGAATCCTTACCTCAAGCAGAGGATCCTTCTGTCTGCCTGTACTGTTCCTGGTGCAGTTTCTTAAATTAATATGGCTGTAACTTCTGTGCCTATTTTAGAGACTGTCATTAGAAAAGGTCAAAGTTACTTTTTAATTCCCTACAGGTAGTAGAATTCCTACTGACCACTAGAAAATGTTTTAACTCTATCCCATCAATTAATACAGCTGTAGGAATTTCTTCTACATTTTGACACATATACATTTTATAATTTACAATACCATTATGGACTTTATCCAAGTAATATGTATAGAGGAATATTTTAATGATAGTTTTGAAGGCTAAGCAAACCTTTGGAATTTTTTTTTTCATTTTAAATGTATGCTTTCATTTGCCTTTAAATTTATTTACTCGATCTCAGTTATGAAGATCCATCTATGACCACACTTGTGAAAAGAGGAATATTTTCAGGTTCTCCTTAAATACTGTCATTCCATTTAGTCTTACTTCACTTGGATATTAATGTCTGTACCTCTCACCAACATATGCATTGAAGAGGGCTAGTGTTCACCATTGCCTACAAGGGGGGAAAAAACTACTTCAATTAAGAAGAATTAAATAAGTCTTTAATCTTCTTAAATCCCAAGAAAGGGGAAATAGTTATGTTATAGGTACTCGCAAATATAAGTTGATGTCACTTGGGGGAAGCATAATACATTAGATAAAACCTGACTTTGACACATTAAGGATTTGAATACAAATTTACATAATGTTATTAACTCTGTAATTGAAACAAATCAGGTAAATTTTTCAAATCAGTATCAAGTGGAAATAGCACTATCTTGACTATATTTCATGAGAACTTTAAGAATCACTTAAAAACCGTTATAATATCGTCTACTTCAACATGTTCTCATTCCAAAGGTTCTTATTCTCCACATTTACATTTACAAAATCATGGAAGATGACATGCCGTTAAAATCATGGTATTTGAAGGTAAATGGATGGAGTTGGAGAATATTATTCTAAGTGAAGTAAGCCAATCCCCCAAAAAACAAATGTTTAATGTTTTCTCTGATATTTGGATGCTGATCCATAATGGGGATGGGGAGGAGCATGGAAGGAAGGGAGGAACTTTAAATAGGGCAAAGGGTAGGGATGGGAAGGGAGGGGGCTAGGGGGTAGGAAAGATAGTGAGATGGACATCATTATGCTAAGTACATGTATGAAGACACGAATGGTATGACTCTACTTTGTGTACAACCAGAGATACGAAAAATTGTGCTCTATAGGATGTACTATGAATTGAAATGCATTCTGCTGTCATGTATAACAAATTAGAATAAGTTAATACATTTTTTTAAAAAGAAAGCAATAAACATTAAAAGCAGTAGTTTAGTTCAAAAATAGAAAATCAAAAGAAGAATCAAAGAATGAAACATATTTCATAGATGGATGAATTAAGTTAAAAAAAAATCAAGGTACAGTTGTGCTAAAAAATTTTGTGGAAAAATAATAACCCCTATAAAAATCTCACCATTTTTTCCTTCTAAGAATTGCTGCATTTAAAAATTGTATCTTAAATTTTAAGCATAAAATAAACTTGTTTTTAATTTTTTTGTAGTTTTTTATGATGAAAACTAACTCCTCTTCCCCACATGTACATTAAATAATGTAATTATTATTAACTCCTACTTTTATGTTGGTTTATATATGAAACCTCTTTCCAGTTCCAATTACACAATGAAGAGCTCCTCTACATATTAAGGTAATTTATTAAGAAAAAATAAAATCAGACTTAAGAACTGCTAAAATAGTTCAACATAACTTAATACATTTTCCTTAACTCTCTGCTTCCTCTTTTATTTAGCACTCTTCTGAATTTTATTCTAATTTTCGTAGTTTTTTATCTGCTTTTTTTTATAACTTGGCCACTTAACTCTTTTATTTTATGTTTTCCATATTTTTATTGGTGTATTATAGTTCTACATATTGACAGGATTATTGTGACATATTCAAATATTCACAAAATTTAACAATATAATTTGGTCAACATCACTGTCCAGCATTTACCTCCTTCCTGCCCACCTTTGACCACTTGGTCTTTTTCTTCTACTGATCTCCCTTTACCTACCACTTAGCTCTTAAATGATTTATTTTTAACTTTATTCATTAAATATTATGGTTGCATTTATTATATATCTGTCTATTGATCTGTCTGTCATTTATCTGTCTATGCAGTAGCTTTCTTCTTTCACATGATTATTTTGTTTATGAGATCCAACTATACCATAGGTAGCTGGATATATCATTAGTTTCAATTACTCCAATAGTTTTCTAGCCTTCTTCTTTTTATAGACAAATCAGGTGTTTCCTATCGTTCAGGTCTTTAAAAGAGACAACTACAATAATGTTCTTATGTGTGTATCCTGGTAAATATAATCACTAGTCATACTCTAGCATTTCTAAGAAGAAGATCTTAGAATTGCATATTTCTTGAGAATTCTTCTCAACTTACCTACTTTACTAGGTAATATTAAACTGTCCTTGAAACTGATTGTCTAGTCCCACTATGATGGCCCATTGTTCCTATTGCTTCAACAATTCCATTGACATTTGGTAGTATCAGGATGTGTTAAACTGTGCCAAAAGTATTTAATGCTATTATAGGTTGGTAAAATTTTTCGTATTTTTCTAATTATGAATGAAGACAATCACCTTGTAAAATGTGCAGTAGTCATTTGGACTCTCTTTTTGTGAAGGACTTTTCAAGTTTTTATTCATTTTGCTTGTGAGTTGACTACTTCCTATAGTTTGTTGGGGGTTTTATTTAATATACTTGATGCTAGTATATTGTATATTGTTAAGTGTTGCAAATATATTTTCTAATTTGTTGATTTTAATAGTTTTATGATTTTTAATAAAAGAGTCTTAATATAAAAAAAGGCAATTTTACAATTTTATTTTTAGTGTCTTGTGTAGGAAATCTTTTTACCTAAAGTTATTGAAATATTCTCTTAATTTTCTAAGGATTTATTATTTTGCCTTATAATTTTATATCTAATCCACACATAATATCCAGAACATTCTTTTTAAAATAGACATTCCACATAATATCCCAAATCTACTGGTTTAGAAACTTTAGGATTGAGGACCAATAATCTAAATTTTATAAAAACAAAACAAAACAAAACAAAAAACTGATGACAAATTCAGAACAATGCTTATGTTTATAGTAGATTGCAGTTTCAAAATTATAAATTTGTGCTCATTTCATCACCTCCTTGCAAATTCAAATTCTATGGTTAAAACACCGTAGCTATTTCAACATTTTATTCAATATATATTGCCATATGCTACCTTCTAAATAATGTGGGGTCAACAACTCAAAATTATATGTTAAGAGATTTTCATCATAATTGAGAGGCACCATTTAAAAAAATGTTTAGTCCTATAAACTCATAGTTTATTCTCAATTGTATTGAGTTTTCATTAGCACAATAAAACAAAGGACAGTTTTACAACATGTGATCAGGTGCAGCAACCAAATCCTATAAAGCTGTGGCTCAGCCCTGCTTTTCTCTGATGAGAAAATTGTTAACAAGAGATGTTAATTTTGGCTTTCACAGAAATTGGCCTCAGTTCTCTGAGTACTGCTTCCTTCCTTCCAGCGCCGCGGTTATAGCAAGTGGTTAATTTGAAAGACTTAGCTATTATTCTAAATCACTCTAATGGCAAAGAATCATACCATTCAGCCCTGCTAGCCGGTCCCTGAGTCCAATACCATCTACTTATTTGTTTTCTAATGATTAACTTTCCTCTCTAGTTTTTAAGCATCATGGGGTCCTCCTATGTCTGATTCGTTCCCAGTTACTTAAATCTCTATAGCGTACCCATTGATAATTAACATTTACTATCAACCCTACATTGGGATCATATTTTTCTGTCCAGTACCAAGGGGGCAAGGTGGGAGTTGGCTCTGGTCTGGGACTAGGAGGGGGACACCAAAACCTACCTCCAATCATGTAGACCGGCCCATAGGGCCCCATGACTGTTGGCATAGGCCTATATTTTTTATTATTCTTTTCCTTATGACCTACTTTAGCAGGAAGGGTCTTTGGGCTTTCAGGAGTAGTTACTTGAGGCTTATTTAGATTAATTTTAACAAGGTTTTCATAAACTTCCTTAACTGTTTTTTCCTTAGGTAGTTTTGCTATAAAGCTTAACTGTTTATGAGAATTGGCTGCATTACTGCAGTTGTTGCAAGCTGACCTATTTTCCAGGATTGTTATGTTTACCTGGAGAGTAAAGTTAATTCCCCTAGACTCAATGGTCATATGAGAGGTGAGTAATATTCCAATTAAAATAAAGCCAAACAAAAACCATTCAATTCCCAAAAATATGCTGCGCTCCCCCTGAGGTCGGTCGCCTTGCGCCGTCCACCTCAGGAAGGCCTTGCAGTTTCCTGGGTCGGGGGAGGGGCACAGCACCTCACTTTAGGTCAATGATTAAATAAACTGTAATTATACCTCTATGAGTGATGCAAATTGTAATTCATTAGAGAAAAATATAGGTAGCATAAATTTTTAATAATGTTTTGATGGGATATATTTAATTATTTTGATATATTTATAAAAAATAAAATGACATAACTTTGATAGTCTTGTATTTGAATATAGGACCAGGGTAACTCCTCATAATGTACAACCACAAGAATGGGATCCTAAACTGAATCAGTTATACTCTATGTATGTATAATTTGCCCAAGTACATTCTACTGTCATGTATAACTAAAAAGTACAAATAACTAAAAAGTACAAATAAAAAAAGAATAAAATGATTTTAAGGCATCAAACTTACTCCTCATCTGATTAAAATAAAAATAAATTCAAAAATGAATGAATGGGATATGATCTAAGTGTTGAAATAATAGCATAATAAATTTCTTAGGCTTCAAATTGTATGTAAACCATCATGAAGAACAGTTGAAGCTTTTCCTTCCTTAGATATTTTAATATCTAGTATGAGTTCAGTGATTCTCAGTAAATTTACATTGGTTCACTGAGTCATTAATTGACTCAGGCTTCTATCCTACTATTTTTTCCATACAAACTACCAGTAAAAAATATTGATTTCTGCTTCAGAGCTAAAAAATTCTCTAAATAGAAAATATATATGTATTATACATATAATTGCATATATAATTATATGTAGATTATATATTATGTAGCAGAAATATATTACATATGTATTTATATATGCATATATAATTATATATAGATTCTCTTTAGAGACTCTTTTATATCAGTAATATATGTACTATATATGTATAGTGTATAATGTATCATATATATGTGAATATATAATATGTAGATTTTCTCACACATCTATAAACTCAACATTGTACAAGCCACTTTTATTGTCATGAGAGCAGATTATTTATTATTATGTTGGCTTTCTGCTCTATGTCATTGGTTCTCTTCATTATAAATATACACATATTTCTTTCCCACACTGCTATGGCCTCAAAAAGTATTTATAAATATCTTTGCACTGGATTTTTTTTAAAAAATGTCCTTTTAGATTTATTTGCATTGACAGTGTTTTCTTTTTTTTTTCATCTTTGTGAGAATGAGGATGTTAATATTGTAATACTGTTTGTGAAATTACTTCCACTGGATATAAGAACTTCCTTTAAACATTTAAAACTATTTTTCATATGTATAAACAGACCATAGTAAAAGAGAGGGTGACCAACTCAGATTCTACAATGCCTAGAAAAGCCATCAGCTGCTTTCCTTTTAACTCACACCTGTAGTTGGAATTCCTAGTGATTAGTTAAAATTCCAGCCCCAAAAAGTCAAAGGTAGAATGTTTTCTCTTTTTTTTTAAATTTTTTTTTATTATTAGTTGTTCAAAACATTACAAAGCTTTTGACATATCATATTTCATACATTTGATTCAAGCGGATTATGAACTCCCATTTTTACCCCATATTTTCTGATGTTTTAATTATGATTTGGTTTCTACTTTAAGCCAAGATGAAGCAATATCGAATGCATTTAACCTTTTGTCTGAAAAAAAAATCTCAAAATGCTCAGACTACTCAGCAAATGGAGAAACAGTTCACAGGAACACAGCCCATCAGCCACTGTATAATCATGACCTCTGAGAAACGGGAAATAAGTAAGGCTTTCCTTTCAGCTTACCAAATTAATAATGTGTTCAGGCTTTTGTGTGGCAAGGGAGACTCCAGACAAGGCTAGCCCATTCTGGCTTTCTCCCTGAGTTAAGTAGAATCCTGTTGACCAGATAAACTGAGGCTGTTAGATTTTTCAGGACAGAATACAAGAGAGGGGAGAATTACTGCAATATTTTTGATGGTCATATTTGTAAGTGTAATCCTAAATGTCTTTTTTTATGCTTATTAACTATTTGTATATCTCATTTGAAAAATGTCTATTTTGTATAATTTATATATTTTAGATTATATTCTTTGATTTATTATTAAACTGTGAGCCTGCTTTATGTATTCAGAATAAAAATACTTTATCAAAAGTGTAATTTACAACCATTTCTCCTAATCCATGGTATGTACTAGCTGACACTTATAGAATACTCCATTTAGTAACTGCTTAATAAACATTCTTTTCAAGTGAATAAACTAGTACAATGTGTAATGCAGATACAGTACCAATTCTTCAAAATTTCTAAAAGGAAACGAAAAGAGAATATTTCCTAACTCTTTCTGTAAAGTCAGCATAATTATTTATACAGAAAGCAAATAAACACATTAAAAGAAAGGAAAACAACAGATCAGTATCTCTCATGAACAGACAACATCCTCTACAAAGCAACAGCAAATTGAATAAAAATGTACAAAAGAACTGCAACATGAACAAGTGGGCTTTAGTCCAAGTATTTAAGGATGGTTCAACAGTTAAAACTCAATAAATTTAATCCACATGTTAATATGCTAAGAAAACAAAACATTATCATGTCAACAGAAAAGAAATTTGACAAAATCTAATACCCATCAATGGTACAAATGCTGTGCAAATAAAGTAGAATTTTCTCAACTCGATTAAAAAAAAAAACTTATAAAGAAACCTACTGCTAATGTCATAGTTCTTGGTTAAAGAAGAATGCTTTTCCCTTTTGGATCAGGAATAAGACAAAAATGTCCACTCTTACTACTCTCTTCCACATTGAATTGTAAGTATTAGCTCGTGCAAGAATATAAGGACAGAAAAGTTACACAAATTTAAAAAAAATTATTTTCTTTATCAGATGGCATGATCGCTATGTAGACCTCTCCATAAAAGTATAAACATAAATTATTCCTGGAACTAAGTAGTAAGTGCAGCAAATTTTCAGTAGTCAATGTTAATACAAAAACATCAGTTATTTTCCTATGTACTATCAATGAACAATTGAAATTTAACATTTATAAGTACCACTCACAATAGCACCAAAACAATAAACATTTTTAGACGTAAATCTAACATACATGAAATATCTATTTGGAAAACTATAAACTGAAAATATGAAAGAAATCATATATCTTAAAAACAGATAGTCTATGTTCACGGGTTGGAAGACTCATGATGGTTTAGGTGTCAGTTCTTTCCGACTTATCTGTAGTGTGCACTCTCAAACAAATGACTTGAAACTATTTTGTAGGCAATGGCCAACTGATTTTAAGTATAGAGAAAGGCAAAACCCAGGAGCAGTCAACACAATATGTAAAGGAACACCTGTGGAGGAATACTTGTGAGGAGGTGCACAAAGAGCAGACACAGACACAGGATATGAGCAGACAGACAGGATGGAGGGGCGGGGGAGGGAGTGAAGTGATGTGGTGAAGAAGTATAGAAGTGAAGTGTTTGCTCCTCCCTCCTGCTGAGTTTTATTAACTCATAAAAGGTTACATATTACCCATCACACCTGACTACACTCTAATCAGTATTCCTTTAACTCTGAGTGCTAGCTAACTAAGATAAGGTCCTAGTTAATACAAACACAGAGCCTCTCAAACCCAAGGACGTTGCTATGGAAACCAGGTAGTTATCTTAATAGCCTCAGGAGAAAACTGCTGGGTATTTCGATCATGGGAATCAGGCTGCCAGTAAACCCCAGGGAGTTTGCTCACTGGGGGAACGGTTCCCTATTTCCATGGTCAGAATACCTACAACAATGCTGAGGAAGAAGAACAAAGTTGGAGGATTCATACTATGTAATTTCAAGACTTATTGTAAGCTAAAGTATACAAAATAGCATGGTATTGAGGTAGAATAGAAGAAATAAGAAAAGGTAGAAAGGAGACGTTCCTTTCTCAGAAATTTCTCAGAACTCTCTAAATGTACCCGTCCACTGTTAATTAACCTCCTAATAATTAGATGAAACAACAACAACAAAAAAAGAGATGATATAATGAGAGACCTATAATTTATGGGAATTTCTGGTGCTGTCTGTGGATCAGATAACAAAGACCTTGTCAGTCTAACATTCCAGAGATTGACTGAAACCACCAGAAACTGTCTTTGAGATTGTTGGACTGATAACATTCCTACATACTTTTCCATACACAACCCTCACCAAATGTTCTTTAAAAGAAGAGCTGGGTACCCCCAAAATACTTCTCTCAGTCTCAAAGTGGCCCACATTCTCTGCTGAATGAGCATTCCTTGCTTCACTCTCAAAGACATCTCTCTCTTTACACTGCCCCAATTTTCTCTTGAATTTTTATCTTCTTTCCTAAGTAACCCTCAGTCTATGCCTCTGACAGGTGAATGTTGAAATTCTTTACTGTCACATATACAAAGAATCCCACTGGTCCTGAGTGGAGTTCCCTCCTCTCTCTCAGAACTCCTTGGACACTTCTTTAGAGACAAGTCTTCTTCTGTTATCAGTGAACAAACAGATACACAACTCAACAGAACAGAATAGGAACACCTTCATTGAAATAGTAAACTCATTTTTGAGAAAGGGCAAAAGGTAAACTTGTAGGAAAAGGAGTTATTTTCTAACTATTCATCTGTCATTTATTTCATATATATGTTTATGTATATGTGGCAAATGGTACCAGGAAACCTGTATATCCACTTGCAAAAAACAAACAAAAAAGAACCCAGATGCAAATTTTATATCTCAAGCAATTTTTAATTCAAGCAATCATAGAACCAAGTATAAAATGAAAAAAATCTATAAAACTTCTGGAACAAAACAGGAATATAATCTACATGACCTTTATTTAGTGAGGAGTTTTTAGACACAACACCAAAAGTACAATCCATGAACATAAGATGGATTTTATTTAAATTTAAAAATTCTGGGGTGCAAAAGATATATTTGAAAGAATAAAAACATAAATTACAAACTAGTAGGAAATAGTTGTGAAATACATACCATCTGATAACAAAAAAAGTTCTTAAAATATGTAGAGAACATCTACCTTCTGATGATAAGAAAACAAAAAACCCAAATAGAAATTGAATAAAAGATCTGAACAGACACTTTATCAAAGAAGATAGATGAACAATTAGCACATGAAAAAAATGTTCCACATCATTTTTCATTAGAGAAATGAGAATGAAAACAACTCAGAGATACCACTAGGACCTTTTTAGAATGCTAACATTCAAAATGCTGTCAACACCCATTGCTGATGAGAAGAGGGAGAGACAAAGCCTCAATCATTGTTAGTGGGAAGCAAAATGACACAGGGACTTTGAAAAACAGCTTTGCAGTTCCTTACAAAGATAAACAGAGTCCATCATATGACCATGTAGCCAAAATTCTAGGCATTTACCCAACATATTTGAGAATTTAAATCCATACAAAAGCCTACATATGAGTGTTTATTGTACCTTTACTTATAATTGCCCCAAACTAAAAAATAGCTAAGATGTCCTTCAATAAGTGAATAAATAAGCAAGCTGCATATGTTCCTATGATGAATTCAGCAATAAAAGAACATGAGCTATCAAACTATAAAAGCATATTTATAAATTTTAAATGTGTATGGCATATTGAAAGAAACCAGTCTGAAAAGGCTTTATAATGCATGAGTCCATACATTATCTGGATAGGGTCTAATGTAGAGATGCCAAATATATCAAGAGTTACCAGCATTTAGGAGAGGTATAGAGTTGAAAGATGAAGAACTTGGAGGTTTTTTGAGCATGTATGATATAATTATGGTATAATATCTGTGAAAACTCATAAGACTTTATGACAGAAAGAATGAACATTAATTCATGCAAATTTAAAAATCAGTTTGGGGGTTGAGAATTCTAGGATGATATTCAGAAAGTGCCAAAAGACTTTAACTTCATTACAAATGCATAAGCAGCCTCACTGAAGGTGAGGCTGTTGCTGATCTAAGTAACTTAGAAATGAGTAGAAACTGTAGGACAAAAGGAATTGTGCATATTAAGCACTATGATCTAGTTGATAAATAGTTTCTTATGAGGTTTGGGGAAACAATTCCCAAACCATTAAATATGTATGTTGAAATCAAAAAATTAAGCAAATTAAGTATGATGGTAATAGTCCTGCTGATTTTTTATTATTGGAGTGGGAGGTTATAGAATTGTGAGGCAAGAGGCTAGAAGTATTCATGTGCATTGGAATTGTAGACAACTGTGTGAACTGAACTCATGAAGTCAACTGATAGAGCTCCCAATGGCCAAAGATAGAAAAATGTGGGCATCAAAAAAAGTAGTACTGATTAGAATTATAAAATCAATATAAGTAGATATATACTAAAATAAAGGAGTAAGTAAATAGAAAAGTAGGTAAATATTCCCAGGAGAATTCTGAAAATATCTTCACAGTGTCTATATACAACCCAATCCTTTCCTTGCGATGCATATATTGGGCTTCTTCCAAAGAGTACAATTTGGAAATGGGGAGGGGGAGAATAACTTTACACTAAATAAACCTTTAAACCCTATCTCAGCCAGTTAATTAACATAAACAGTGAGAACCCATATTGATAATATATACCCTCAATAAGGTGATGAGACTGACAATTTATCTCAGCATTCTTCTTCCAAAAATCTATAACCCATGTATAATAATGAAAAGAACAGCAGACTATTCAAATTTGGGAATATTCTACAAAATATTTGACCATTATTTTTTCAAAACTTTCAAAGTCATCAAAAATAAAGAGTAATAAACATTACAACTAAGGATATGAATATAAGAACTAAATGTATTGTGGTATTCTATATGGGATCCTTAAAGAAAAGATATTAGGTAAAAACTGAGAATCTTTCAATATAGACTTTAATTAATAGTAATGTGTCAATATTGATTCAGTAATTTTGGTATATGTATCATATTAACCTAATGAGAATTTTTTGTATTATCTTTATAATTTTGCTACAAATACAGAACTATGATAAAAAAGCATTTCATGTACGAAGGAGAGGTCCCTTCCCTTTTTAAACCATATCCTCTGTGGTTTTAGAGTGGTAAGCTTTGTTTCAACAAGACATTTTGTAGGCACTGATTGCTTTTGTCAAATAATGTCTCTATTTCCACCTCATTCAAAAATGGATTTTTCTATTTATGGAATGGTTGGACAAAACACAGAAAGATCTATATTTCAGAAGCCAAGAAAACATTCCCATCATTGTCATCACAAGTGGACATATAAAGGTAAGAACTTATAATTCCCATTGTACTACCAATTATGCATCTATAATTCTTGGGGAGAATTTCAATTCTGTTATCAATAAGAACATTTAAAAACTTGAACTACAGCCTAGTGTTAAGAAATGTTGCTACCTTATTTTGAAATAATATATTTGCTTAGCTGTCTTACTGGTACACTGTGTTATCTATCTCTGCAATTCACACACCCAGCCCAGTTCCTGGCAATAATAATGTTTATAAATATTATTAAAATGAATATAATGAATACATTTTTACCCTGGATTGAAGATTATGAAATTCTTACAATGCTTATTTGTTAAAGCAAAATATACAATTATAAAGATGAGCATATAAGTTTTATTTCATGAATTAATACAAATGTGTTTTAATTTAAATAATATTTGGGAAAATGAAAATGGCTACAACATTCAGTTTTGCTTGTGTATCTCCTTTAGACAATCATTTTAACTTCCACTCAGTTATTTTGATACTACTTGAATATAATACAAGTAATTCAGTCAAGATGTAAATGAATATAAATGATAAATTTTAGTTGGAATATTTTGTTTGATCAACTAATATTCACCCATTCTCTGTATGAATTATGGTTTGGGAACAAAAGTGTTAATATAAGAAGGATATTTAATAAGTATTAAATGAATGAAGTGTTTTGACTTTTTATAATCAAATCCAATTTTTAAAGATAATTACATACAAATTCATCTCAGGGTAATCTAACATACTTTGTATGTTCCATTATACCATGGAAAGACAATGTATACACTCAGAATTTTTCATTTATATGACACATTTTTAAGTTCATTTTAATGTCTAAAATTTTTAGAAGAAAAATTATTCATTACAGATTACCCAGAGTGTCCAAAGTGGCATCAGACTGCTCTGAGACTGATGGGCATTGTACTTGTTATATTGGTGACCACAGTGATAGGACTAATCATTCGGGGTGAGTAAATTGAATTTACATGTTTAGCTAGAGAGGCAAAAACATTTCCTTTGGAGTTTAACTTCTACATTCTCTAACTTCTTACTTTTTTTTTTTTTTTTTTTTTTTTTTTTTTTGTATTTAGAAGGCCACCTTTATGAAGTCTGTGTTCATGGTCTTTTTTTTTTTTTTTTATTAGTTGCTCAAGACAATACAATGATCTTGACATATCATACATTTGATTCAAATAGGGTATGAATCCTCATTTTTCCACGTGTATAGATACATTTTTTAATGAAGTCCTCATACTCTTTTTCATTATTTTAATTATACTGACATTAAATGATACCACTTCAGATTCCATTATAATTAGTTTTTGCCTATACAGAGGAAGCAGCAAATGTATTATTTTATAAAAAACTACTTTGTTCATACATTTACCTGCTTGGCAAATCTTTAGTGACTGTCACTGTTCTAGGAACTGAAGTTACATATTTTGGTGATAGCTCTATAAATTTTGTAGAAGTTGATCTGGCCCTTTCAGTAAAAATTTGGACTTTACAGGTGACCTGATGCTTTGGAGTTTTGAACAAAAATTATCAGCTACTTTAAAATATAAGCCCAAGTTAAATTTAAGATCTTTAACTATGAAATGTAAATACGAAATATGTACAATTATATTCATAATTGTTTCTATTTGCTGTTACCTGCTACATGTTAGGAGTTATGTAAACATTTTATATACATCATTTCTGAAACTTAAAAGAATGTGCAAGTTTGCTAAGCATTTCCCTTTTTACAGGGAAGAGCACACACAGAATTTCAAGATCACATGCAGAATTCTAACCTATCAGACTAAAGAGATAAAAGCTTAAATTTAGTTTTATTTGGATAATGATGCTTTTTGTTTCTACTTAAGTTTTTGTAGGAAGAAATTTCCCAAATCTCGAAATTCATATTTTTCTTGTCAAATTTAAATGAACAGATTTCTTTTTTTTAATATTTACTTTTTAGTTGTACACAATACCTTTATTTTGTTTATTTGTTTTTATGTGGTGCTGAGGATCAAACCCAGGGCCTCGAACATGCTAAGCAAGTGCTCTACTGCTGAGCCACAACCCCAGCCTCTAAACAGATTTCTTGACAAGCAATTTGTGGATTCACTTGCAGTTTAATTGAAATAAATAATTAAAAGGCACACGCTTCCATTTATAGAAATATAATTACTGTTAATGTTTTTGTTTATTAGTAAGTCATCAAAACATGCATTCCTTCAGTGATAACCACAGTGAGCAGATATTTAGTAATGAAAATGGAACCAAATATTGCAATTGTATGAATACTTCTCCTAGAAAACAGCTGAACAATGCAAACTCCGCAGGTACGTGATTTTATTTCATTGTAATGTTGAGAAGGAAAGTCTTTTCCTCCATCCTCTTAGGGGTGGTCAGTAAGTAAGTCAAACTGATAAAAGATTAACAGAAGACAAGATTTTATTAGAACGGATATAGAAACTAAAGAGAGAATTAGCCAAATCACTAACATGGTACCTAGCTTTTTAAGGAAAGACCAGGAGGAAGCCTCTATGAGAATAAAAGTAGATTTCTTTAAGAAAGACCTACAGGTTTTTCAGAAGAACAAACGAGGGATAAGAAAGTTTATAATAATATCTTATGTTTATCCTTGTGCAAATGGTCTTCTTGTCTTCTTTAGGGCCATTAACTTCTCAGGGAGAGGATGTTGGTAGTTGGTAGATTTATTCCCAGTCTTTTTCCTGGGAGTGACCCCCCCATCACACATATGCACCACCCCATCCACAACCTGACCCATGAAGAAGGAAAGTATGTCGCCTCATTTCTTAGAAGTTTCTGCCTTTGGTCAGAGAAGGGGAGCCTCCAGGATTCTTTCTGTCTGTTGAACCTCAAATGTCTTCATATTGAAATAATTTTTATGCAAAACCGGAATATTTGAGAAGGCATGTTACCATCCTTTTTATTTCTCTCATCTGGAATTTTCTAAAGTGTCTTCAGATGGTGGCATGTGTACAATGGGGGAAATTTAGTAGATTTCGTGTCATGCACACTAGTGTTATAGTCACTGTAATTCTTCTGTGTAGAGAAAGGATCAATGAACTTTATTTAGCTTGTGGGACTTCTTCAGATGATCCAGGTAAGGATCTAGGCAGTCAAGTTTTAGTTTTCAGTGATACTCATTCTCAACTGAAACAACATTTCTCTCTACAGTCATCTCCATTTCTATCAAAGATAATCAAAGTCAAATTATTTTGTTTACAAAAATAAATATCATTTAACTTGGCCTGATTATTTGCATAAGGGTAACAGGGAGCGTATTGATCATATAAGTCTTTTAAAGGTTGCTTTGTTGGAATAAGGAAATCAAGTTGGACTCCTAGAAACCTCTTGAAGATAGGAAGCCAAATTACAAACTCCCCATCAGACCTCACTGGTAGTATCTATAGATATGAATGAATTCCTGTCTTTTTAGAGGCCCTTATGCATCTTCAGATTCTTGGGCTTGCCCAGAAGCAACCTTCCTTATTCAAATATGAGTCTGAGAATACTATAAGCCATGTTTCAGGTCATTTTTTAAAATTGGTTCCACAAACTGAACCTTAGTTTTTGAAACTGTCCAGTTATATCTAATTTTATACACATTATTCTCAAACATGACATTCCTGGTAAAATCTCATGTTTCTAATTATGTTCTGTTGCAAGGATAACAGGTTCTTATTAAACAGCTAACTGAACTACCGTGAAGATAAAAATATTCAATTAGAATTTCCATATTTTGGAGACATTAGGAGAGGAAAAGAGATAATATTTTTAGTTTTGTTTATAAAGTCATAAAATACTCAGTTACATAAATTACACATAGCTGAGAAAAAAGAGACAAAAATTGCTTATATATTCAGAAATTAGGATATTAAAGAGCCAGTAACATTTTGAGAGAATTTTATAAAAGAAATCATGATCATTTTTCTTTAGTTTATTTGGTCTCCTATAATTTTTTTCTTGTTCTACTTTATCTTGGGATAGCAGTTTTACCAGTTAGCTCCTTCATTAGTTCTGATTCTTTACCCAGTCCAATGCTGTGGACTTCAAATTATTTATGCAATGACACCAGAAGTTCTTACTTTTTCCATGGGTCTTTTAGAAGACAAAGACTTTTGAACTGTAATGAATTTTATGTATTTAGGAAAGCATAAAACAGTAACTGTGAATGACAAAGGGCTTAAAAATGGCTATGGTTTAAGATTTGATGAGAGTAATGCAATTGATAAAGATCTCTGGTTGTTTCTATGATACATATTTTAAGATAATAACTGCAATTCTGACAGATAATGTTATTCATAGAAATTTCATGTATAGTAGGGACATTGTTAAAATTTTAGTAACCTCATAACAATTCTGAAATATTTTTATTAACAAATGTAACCCCATACAAATATAACAAGGATAATTAAAGCCCCCTTCATATTTAACAAGGCTTCCCACACAATTTAGAATCTCAAATGAATCTAACTGGTTAACATTTTTCAAAAGTAATACCTTTAAGATTTTCTAGGTGCTCTCTGGGCAAAGTTGTTTGTTTTTAATTTGATTTGGGAAATGAGTCAAAAATATCCAAAAATTTGAATACTTAGGTCAACAGAATCATATATATCATGATAAAATAATACTTAGTCATATGTTTAACCCACATGATAAAAAAATTAAAAAGCAAATACAGAAGTTAAATGAATATAAAAAAAACTTAGCTCTTTTCAGTATTGTGAAAACTTAGTTTTCTGTAATCAGTCACGATAAACACAACATAAAGTAGTTGAATTTATTTGAATAAGGTTCAGAATCTGTTTCCTAAACAGATTTCTTGCAGGGTAAAGAAACATATTTTATAATCTCTTATGAAGAATAAACAAAAAATTCCAAGAAAATTTTATCATTTTAATAAAAGGAAAACAAAACTCTAGTTTCGCACTGCTATCCTATCAAAATCAAAATTCAGTTTAAAACTTACAAAAAATCCATTTAATTTCAGCCAACTTGACCATATGAGCTAAGATTCTTTCTATATGATAAAAGCATGTAAAAATACATATAATATATTTTAATTGTATTGTTACAAAGTAGTAATATAAAAATCATATATATTAGATATTTATTTTTTTATTCTTCAAAATGCCCATTTGTTAAGAAATAATAAAATGTTTATCATCTTGGCCCCTTTTAAAAATTAGGATGCCTATTTTTTTCTTACTTGTGTAAGTTCCTATTATACCATAAAAAATTCTCAGATGTTATAACTATTTCCTAAGTAGAAAATCTACCCCAAGCCATAAATTTTATACATTTTAAATGCATCATTCCAAGATAATTTCTAAGGCTTATGTAGATTTAGTATAATTTGTATATGTGTTATTTTGTGTTTTAAAGTGAGTGAAAGAATACAACATGAAAAATATAACTAATGTGCATGTTTATAATGATGCTTCTGGGTTAAGACTTTAGTCTTTCTCCACACTCCCACAGTAGGTTACTTTAGGCACTACCGTCTTCCCCCATGCTTATGCTCCCATAGGCTTCTCTAGGTCACTTGGAGGCTCTCCTCCTCCTCCAGCAATGCAGCACTTAAGGACTTTTGTATAAAGTATTTTATACTTTCTATTTTTATGTTTATATGTTTATATATCATTTGATATATCAGATAAGTTTATGCACAAATTTATGGATATTTAAAAATACATAATATTTAAATAATGAAGTAATTAAAATTTAAATAAAATTTAATCAATATTTATATAGCTTAATATGTAAAAACATATGGCATTAATTGAAACCTGTATGTACCCTTTCTGAATGTAGGTTTATTTTAATATCCATTTCAACTTTTCCCTTTTCATAGAGATACATTTGGTGGTCATTGAGACACACAGACACTGAGGTCATGGTAAATCATTTATTTTACAAATTTCTGATAATGTATGTATGGAATATATTTTTCTGTATCAAAAAGGAATTTTTAAAGGAATTGGGTTTTTTCCTCATCAGTTTTTTTTCCCCCTGATATCTTTTATGCTCTCTGATTTCAAAGATAACTCTCATATCCTTTGATTTTTAATCACGCAGAAATCTACTTGAGGATTCTAGTTAGAATTTTAAAAATGGTTGTCTGCTATAAAAAATAAAATATTTTAATTTATTCTCTTTTTAAAAAATCACTCCTCTGTTCAAGATCTGTTGGTGGGCAACAGATCTTGATCGCTAAAATTTCTGGTCATGGTTTCCTAAGACATTGGTTTTGTGGTTTAATCCTTGGGTTGATCTACATCCTGAAAGTCAGTTTCTTACAATCACGACAGGAACAGGAACCCAGTCAGAGATCAGATTGCTGAAAATTTACCCTTTGAGTCCTTTAAGAGTATAGCACCTTTTATCTCTTGTGTAGTTTGTGTAAATGTACTAATATGACCATGGCTTAAAGTTTCCCTCTGCCCTTACACTTATTATCTCTTTGAACTTTTGAGTCAGTTACTGTATCTCTGCTTCACTGTCCCTCTTTCTACTTTAACTAACCTTTAATATCCTTATACACACAAAGAGGAGTTTAAAATTGATAATTTTATGGCTCTCATAAGTTTGTTAGGCAAAAATTTCATATATTCACATACATTCAGAATTCAGAAAATTATTTCATGTGTGGTAGTTACTAAAATAATAAATATGAATATGTTTAGCATTTGTCTCTTCTAAAGACATTCTTCACTGGAACGTGTGTTCATTTCATAAAAATGGGGCAAAATTCTTACTTTTAATGAAGAAGTTTTAAAAAATAATGCAAACATTGTTTTTATATTGAAACTTCTTTCTCATTTCTATGTCATCTTATCTTCCTATTTCAGCAAACTTATGCCCTGATGATTGGCTACACAAAAAAGGGAAATGTTATAAATTTTTCATGAATTTCAAATCATGGATCGATAGCCAAAACTCATGTTCTCTGAAAAAGTCACATCTCTTGGTGATACAAGACAAGGCAGAGCTGGTAAGAAATAATCTGTCTTCAAAACTGGAAAAAATAGATCCATTTTATGACAAAGGAATTATACAAGTATTAGTTATTTCCATTTCTTGCATTCCTACTATGTGCTAGGCATTGTGCTATGCATTTTACAATTTTTATATAAGTCAGTGCTCAAGATAAACTTGTAAGATAAATAGAATTTTCCCTGTTTCCAAATCAGAACTTTGCCAGGTGTGCAATTAGACAATTTCATTGTACAAGTAAATGGCAAATCTAGGTTTTAAACTAAAGCCCATTTACAATGTCAGCCTTCCATATTAGTTCTTGGAAGGAAAGATAGGAATGATTGGAGATACTCATCAAAGCATTACCAATTTCTGGGAATATTGCTAGTATCTGGAGTAGGTGAGACGGGCTTTTTAGTTTGGTTAGTGTATAGTTTCAGCATAGGAACCAGATTTGTTTGAGACTGCTCATTGATAGTTGAAAACAACTAGTGAACAGCTGCCTTCATCAGGAAGGTTTATTAATTCTTTGTTGGGACTTCACATCTCTTTGCACCCCTCATCAGCTGCTCACATTGTCATGACTTTATGAAAGCTGCATATGACCTCACACAACAAGATCATGTGGTTTGAAAATTGTCCTATATTGAGTTTCTTCCATAAAATTATGGACACCTCTTATAATTTTCCTGATTACCAAGATAAACACTAAGGCCATTTTCAGTCAGGAGAAAAAGTGAGAAGAGGCTATCTTCAGAGGCTTAATTCGGTTAATTTTCACTGGTTCCTTTCACAGGAATTCATACAGAGTAATATACAAGTTGGAAACCACTTTTGGATTGGGTTAAACATTACATACCCACAGAAGACATGGACCTGGGTGGATGGCACACCATTAAATCTACAGTTGTAAGTGTTTGGCATGCAAATATCATTGGGGAAATGTAACAGCTCTGCAGTGTGCAACTACTGGTGACTCTCTGGAATTCCAATGGCCAGTTGGTTGCTACAGATGGAAGATTTTGATCTCTTTTAATGTGTGAAGAATAGAAAATCTGTGTTAGAGAAACAGACTCCTAAACTAATTTATTCTTATATTAAGACTTCCATATAATTTAATAATGCAAGAGTTGGTAAGCAGGCTGAGGATAGTGAAAAATGCCCTGGAATAGAAGGCCACCATCCAAATGAAGATTCTCACCTACAGATGATCTACATCTCTCATTAAAATTTATATTCTGTATTATAAATTGCATATTTATGCCATCCTTCCATATATCAGACACAATAAATTAAGAATTTTTTTTTAGCTTTGATGATTTCTAACAGAAATCTACCACCTCTGTCAACTGACACACAAACTTGCTTAGAGTAATTAATTTACTAATCTGATTGTTAGAACTGGGTATTTGCTGATTACTTTTAGATTATGAAATTGCCTTATAACTTATTTGCCTAAGAAAAATTTGGTTGGAACATCATGGAAAAATGGAAAAAAAGAGAAACTTCCATCTTTTGTGATAAGGTTAAAGAATTTGGATATACCCATATATACATTGCATGCACAGAAATTCTCTTGTCAATATGAGTTCAAAAAAATTAAAAGGGAGTTTTTCTTCCCTAGTCCTCATTATAATTCTCATTTCTACCTCCAGTCCTGTCTTGAGTAATGTTGCCACCATTTGAAGCATAGAGGTACCTAGGAATCAAAGAGAATCAGAGGTTTATCAAATAAAGAGAAGATTTTTTATTAAGTGTGACATTGAGATTTAAGGGCGGAAGATGAAAAATTAATAGTTTGATATACAGAAAGTTGGCTTAATATTTTTTGAAAACTATGTATATTTTTGAGTGTCGATATTTCCAAACTTAAAATGATGAATATGATACTGTTTAGTATGGAAGCTGATATTAATTAATTATTGTGGATACTAAAAAAGATACTAAAAACAGGAATTTTGGGGTAAGAAAGTAAATATTTACCTTAAAATGGTCAGATTGTCCTCTCAGATCTTTATTTTTCATATTATTTCATAGGATTGGTAAAGGAATATTGTTTTATTCACCTGCTTATTTCCATTGATCACATACAAGTGAGCATTTTTGGTTTAAGAAATAATTTGAAGCAATTTCTTCATTAAAGAAGAATTTTTTGGGGGGTGGGGAGGCTGTTGCTGGGAATTGAACCCAGGGGCACTCAACCACTGAGCTACATCCCCAGTCCTATTTTGTATTTTATTTAGAGACAGGGTCTCACTGAGTTCCTTAGCACCTCACTTTTGCTGAAGCTGGCTTTGAACTTACTATCCTCCTGCCTTAACCTCTTGAGCCACAAGGATTACAGGTGTGCACCACCATACCCAGCAGAAATATTTTTTAATGCATATTTCTTGCTCGAATATTGCAGTACCTGAAATTTATAACTTAAAATGGAAATAAAAAGCATAAAAAATTCACATAGTTGTGCTTTTAATAGTAACTGACAACAGTTATCTGGGAATCATTAAAAATTTGCTTTTTCCTCTACAGATTTCAAGTCACAGGCCAGATTAAAGAGAATGCCTGTGCTCTGATAACAAATAAGGGTGTTTTTTCTGAAAAGTGTTTGATGGAAAGTTTCTGGATTTGTCAAGAAGTGATTTCTTCATCCACAGCAGGCAATCTCTGAATTGATCATAGGTATTCTTCTTATTAAAAAAAAAATCTTCATAATTTTTGCATTTAGATATTTCAAAGAAATTTTGTTTCTTTAACAAATATCATGATGATGATAATAAAGGTGTAGATAATAATGGTGTTACTGTAAATTCAAGCATTCACCCTCAGCTTAACCTTGACACTAGCACTGAATTTCACACTTATCTTTCACTCTCAGACGGAAAACATTCACTGACTTCTCAAAACTTCACTCTATGCCTCTTACAGGGGACCTTGATTTTTAGGAGAAGCCATTAGATGATATCTTTCTAAATCTTCTACCACTTAAATTACAGAATTCATTTCCTACTTAAATTACAGAATTCATTTCTATCAAAATCAAATATCTTAGTTTATAGTGGGGTTGCAGCCCTTATAATTTTTTTTTTTTTACAAAGAGAACCCTTTGGTTATTTCTTTCTAATTTCACTCTTGTTCTTTAACAGCCAAACATGCAAGAGTAACAAGAAAAATTTCCCTTAACCACATGTGGTTTCCAGTTTCTGCCCAACTTCTCCCACATTTTTAAGTCAAACTTCCTGAAAGTTGTTTATACTTGCTTTTTCTACTTTCTTACTTTCACTCCATGTTCTTTAAAATTTGTCTTCTGCTTTTACAATGTTTCACAAAAATATTCTTACCATGTCAACACTGGCTTTCCTATGTCTAAAGACAATGAGAACTTTCTAGGTTTGACTATAACCCTGAGCAGTGTTGATCATTATGGACTTATCCTTTCTTCTTGAAATATTCTCTAATCTTAGCATCTATGGCACAATGCTCTCTAGAACTTTTATCTACTTTCCCAGCTGTTCCTCCTCAGTCTTTACTGCAGGATCTCCTTCCTCTTCTGTCCTCTCACATACTCATGTTCCTCAGAATTCTGCCTGAGTCCTCTATCATACACATGCTGGCTACATCCACTCCATAACATCAGTTGCCATCAACTTGATAACTCCCAACTCCATATTTCCAAGGATTGACTCTAATATATCTGATTGCCCAACAAACATCTCTATTTGACCTATCAAGGTCTCTCAATTTTCCCATATTAAAAATTAAAATTATTAATTTAGCGAATTGCAGAAACACTGTCATACTAGTTTAACTTGGAGTCATTGGAATCAAGAATGACTGTGTGAATGTGACAACTTTCCTATGTACATATATAAGTACACTACAGTGAATCTCCACATCATGTACAACCACAAGACTGGGACGCTAATTAGAATAAGATGGATTCCATGTTTGCATAAATATGTCAAAATATACTATCATGCATAACTAAAAACAACAATGAAAGAATGTGTTCTTTTCATTCTCCACATTCAAATATTTAAGTCTTGTCAATTTTAACACCTAATTATTTCTGGAATTGGTCTACACGATGTTCATACCCAACCTATCATCCTGGATGACTGCAATTGCTTCTAGTTTTGCCCACCAAATCTATTCTCAATATTGTTTCTCTGCAAACCTCAAATCAGACAGCATTACTGTTTTATTCCAAGGGAGGTTCACTGTAGAAGGCCCTTACTCACACTTCCCAGCTCCTTCATATCTTGGCTTCTCTTCATTCCTCCCCATTTCTGAGCTTCCATATGATGGAGCCACACTCAACTTTGCTGAGTCATTCAGACATGTCAGGTTTTCTGTCAGTTCTAATCTGATCACATTGTCTGCCTCAGCTTAACAAGCATTCTTCCTCTCCCTACTCATCTACTTAAGCTTCCTTATTTTTCAGGTCACCAGTTAAATGTCATTTGGAGGAAATACTTCCTTGAACAACTGATGTTATGGAGTGGATGTAGCCAGCATGTGTGTGATAGAGGACTCAGGCAGAATTCTGAGGAACATCAGTATGTAAGAGGACAGAAGAGGAAGCAGAGGCTGCAGAGTAAATTGCATAGGTTTCATATATATTTTTATAGCTCCTTGCACATACCTAATTTTAACAGTCAACATCCTAATCATTTTGGTTCTTGCTTGTTTAGTTGTTCATATTTCTTAATGTGTCATAAGCTTTTTAGACTCACTAATCCTCATCATTGTGTGGAGCAAGGTACCTGATGTATAATACTTGAATAAATACCTGTGGTGTCCAGCATGTATTTAATATGTTCTAAGACTCATCCCAGAACAACTTCTATTGGTTATGCACATATTTGAGTACTGTCCACTTTCACATAGGGAAATAAACTGTTTTTTTTTGTTTTTGTTTTTTAAGTAAAGGTTAATGCTAAGTTTAAATGGACTAATAAAATAAAAATTTCTAGGTTATTTGCCTATTTGTTTTTATTTTTAATGTAGAATCTATATTAAAACTTGGAACAGGGGGATGTTACATTAATGTTCTTAAGTATGGGTTCACCAATCAAAATCTAATCATAAGGCCTTATATCTACTCAGAATAAAATTGAAAGGTCAACATTAATTAAAAACAAATCACATTAATTTCAAATCCGTGTGTGTACACAGAAGTAATTATAGTTTATTTTTATAAAACCTTTAATTTGTTTTAAAAGAGCTAGGGGATGTGGTTTAGTGAAAGAGTGCTTGCCTAGCAAGCATGAGGCCTTGGGATTGATTCTTAGCACTATTAAGAACAATAAATTAATAAAATAAACATAGAAATTTTCATGGAACCAAGCTTTTTTAGTTTAATAAGTATGAAAAATACATACTATTTTGTCAGAGTAAACATTGGAAAGTTGGTACAGGCCTGTAATGTCAGTGGCTCAGGAAGCTGAGACAGGAGCATTAGTTGTTCAAGGATAGCCTCAGCAATTTAGCAAGGCCCTAAGCAACTTAGTGAGACCCTATCTATACAAACAAACAAGCAAAAAACTGAAAAGGGCTGGGCATGTGGGCATGTGGTTCAGTGGTAAAGTACCCTTGGGTTCAATCTCCAGTACCCCCCCCCCCAAAAAAAAAAAAATTCAAAAAGGAGAGAAAAATCATGGAAGATTAAGGGATCTGATTATCCCATTAATAAGCCAACTCATTACTGTTTCCTAAGGGAATTCAGTGTCAGCTCCTTCAGGAAGAGGAGGAGAGGGCAGGGGTACTGGCAGTAAAGGAGGGGATGCTGCTGCCATGGAGGGTAAGAAATAAAGCCACTTCATGTGGCAAAATAAACTCTTTGTAATTTATTTAGTATTCCCTGCCTCATCAGCGTCCTCCAACACATCTCCATCCCAAGTCACAATATCCCATTCCTTCCTAGTCAATGACTTCACCTAACTGTACCTTGTTGCAAGGTGGGGTGTTAAACTTGCATTGTTATTTAGCCAATCACACGAGGAGGGCATACAACTGGCTAATTTAAGCAATTTCAGTGCTGTGGCTATAGGAAATCGGATTCTTTTCCAGGGAACACTTAGAAGATTGGAAGTTATTATGCATAACTGGAGCTGGGAATTTGAATCTCTGAATTTGAATCTCTTTTTTTTTTCTTTTTTACTTTTTTCAGCAATGTTAGAAGCAGAAGTATTCTAAACTATTATATATAGAGTCGCTAAATTCCTCTCATCTTATTAGTAGTGAAGTATGAGCATCAAAAGCATTTACTTTGCCTCTTTCAAGAGTTCACACAATGGACTTTCAGTGCTCTTTATACTATCAGAAGGAGACTCCTTAGACATTTTATATTTAGTTAAATTAGAAAGCCAATGTCCTGGGGCAGTTTCTGTTCTAATCTGATCACATTGTCTGCCTCAGCTTAACAAGCATTCTTCCTCTCCCTATTCATCTACTTACTCTTCCAAGTCCCAGTTTTGTCCAAATTGAAGAGTCTTTATTTAGCTGGCAAGCTGGTGACTGCCCCTCACAGGACCCATGATTTCTCTGCAAGAAACAGCCCTGAGCCTGAGCATTTTAGGATATTTATAGGCAAAACCCACAAAAACCACATCCAGGTTGATGTAGCTGCAAGCAAGCAGGTACAGAAGCTGAATTGGGCAGATAGGGAGACAATGCAATGGGTATGTTAGTATTTCCCATGGGACTTTCTGGGTTGGCTTGGCAGCAAGCAAGCAGAAAGGAAGTGGGTCAAAATAACCATAGTTGAGTACAAGTTGGAGAATGGGTATTAATGTCTAGACAATCTCTGACAAGATACATTGTCCAAGAAAAAATGGAAACCAAAGAGAACAATTTTAAATTGTATAAGAATTTTGTGTTGCCAAGCATACTATGCTAGGCAATTATTAGTGGGTATAGAGGTGGAACTTTGCCATGGGAGAAGCAATTCTTACATGATATGGAGTCTTAGGGTAAAATGGAGTCTGTTTGGTCATTGCTCATATAGCCTGGCCCATAATATCATTTCTAAAACCTACAAAACCAATTAAGAAAAATTGTCCTTATAACTGTTTCTCTAGCAACACTCCTGGTACAAAAATCAGTATTAGGGTTCTCCAGAGTAACAGAAAAAATAGAATATATATGAAATTATAAAAGGAGATTTAAAAGATTGGCTTACATGGTAAGAGGCTGAATAGTTCCATGATGGCTATGACCAGGAAAAAGAGCCAAAGAAACCGGTAACTGAACAGTCCAAGAATATAGAAAACTCAGAACAATAAGGGCTAATGATGTATCTCTAATCCAGGGCTGAAGGTTTGGAAACCCCCTAGAAAGTCCCTGGTACAAGTTCACATTCAATGTTTAAAAGAGTCTGGAGTCTTATGGCTGTAGGGACAGATGAGGCAAGACACCAAAGACAGCAGGAAGCAGATTTATTGTTTATTTATGGTTGCGACCAGGTTCAGATGGAAAAGCTTTCTATGTAAACAATTAATCCCTCTGAACTCCAAGTGTAAGCAGTTTCAGAACTTTATACCCAGTGTGTAGGAGGAGAGACTCAGAAGTTCACAATCTGCAGAAGTTCACACAAAAGCAGCTTTTTCTTTCACTGTTCTGGGCAAGTTAACCCTTCAAGGAGTGCACCTGAGAAGGAAAAAGCTTCTTCTCCTCTTTCTTCCCTCCTGCTGTGAGCTGTTACCAAGGAGCCCAATTAGTAAGCTGTTACCAGGGAGCCTAATTAGTAACATCTTTTCTTATCTTCGAAATGTAAACATCTCTGTGAAGCTTGCCAAGGCCAGAGGCCTTCTTAAAGAATCTGTCTTCCTTATCACACTTTGCCTTTGCAAAGACAGTTCCTGCTTGAAAACTTTTACAAACTATTATATATAGTCACAATACTAGATAGTCCATAAATGTTGTGGAAAACTAGTTAAGGGGTGTTCAGCACTTGACCATTGGCCAAGTAAAGAGAGCAGCAGGAAATAGGAAGCCTAACTACATTGAACTCTTTTGTAGAGGTTCTTTTCTGATGGTCCTATGATGAATTATGGTGTGGATTTCTGGAAAAGCTTAATTAAGATTGTCTGTGAAGGGGGGGGGGGTGCCACTACATTATGTCCTCAGGTAATTTTAGAAAAAAAAATTCACACCAGATGAAGAAGAAAAAAAAAAAAAACCCACACCTGATGAAGAAAAATCAAGCATGAGTATGTAGAAAGAGCTTTTCCTTTCTTCTACTTTTTGTCCCATCTGTGCCCTTAGCCTATTTAGTGGTCCCACCAACATTCAGGGTGGAACTTTCTGACTCAGTTTCCTGACCCACAGACCAATTGTTCCTGGAAAATCCCTAACAGATACACCCAGAAGTACTGTTTACCAATTTTCTAGGTAACTTTCAATCCAGACAAAATCCATGGTTAACACCATTTGCCCATTGATAGACATTTAGGTTGATTCCAAATATTGGCTATTGTGAGTAATGCTTTAATGAGCATGAGCATACAGATATTTCTTTGAAATAATAATTTCATTTCATTTGGATAAATCCCCAGTGGTGGGGTTGCTGGATCATATGATAGTTCTATTTTTTCAATTTTCTGAGGAAACTTCATATTGTTTTCCATAATGGCCACAGCAATTTATTCTCACCAACAATGTGTGAGTGTTTCCTTTTCATCAGCACTTATTATTTTTCATCTCTTTGGACACAACTCTTCTTACTTATTGAAGACAGTGTCCTTTCGCCACATTATTTTCGTGACACTTTGATCCAAAATCAGTTATCCAGAATGCATGGACTTCTGGATTTTTGGGCTCTTCGTTCTGTTTCCTTGTTTTTTTGTGTCTGTTTTTATGGCAACAAATTGGAAAACCTAATTTATTCCAGGCCTCTCTTTCTTTCTCTCTCTTTTTCTTTTTGCTTCAACTAGCTGAAGGTTTGCTAGTTATATTTTTAAAAATATTTTACTAGATAAAATGTACTTAGGACACTTTAGCAACTGAAAGTCAGTCTGTGTAAGATGTATATGGGTTTCTTTTTAATCCAAATCAAAATCAGAATTTCAAAATAATCAATTGATAAAATATCAATTTAAAATTGTTCATAAGTATTTAAATACTATTCTGGGAGCATATACACATAGAGACTATATACATAATTGAGTCAGTGTTGTCATTTCCAAGTGAGTATATCTCAAGTCAAAGAAATATCTTACATTCACTCTAGATATAATAAGATTGTATTATTGAATATTATCCCCCTATTTATTACTATTTCCCATCAAAAGACACATTTAGATTGTTTTGAACACCTGGAGTTTCCCAGTAATCATTATAAAAACTAACAAGTTATTTTTATTCTTTATGCTTCATAGTATTATATACTTATAAACTTATATTTAAGAGCATATATTATTATATATGATTATCTTATCTAGTAATATAATTAGAAGCCTAATCAAACATAAAAATGTTATACCCCTTAGATGCTATCTTTCCAGAATTTTAGAGATATGTATTTTCATGTGTAATTTTCCATTATTTCCAAGAGAGTTATGGGGATATTTGTGACTGTATTCAAAAAATATCAAGAGTCTTAAAATGTTTTTAAAATAATTTTATTTTAGCATTGGTTAATGAACTTGAGTCAAAAATTTAAAAATCTGTATTAACAAGTGTTAAACAGCATTATGTGGCATGACAGCCAGGAGTTATACAAAGGTATTCTTGACATTATTGCTGTATTATTAGGAAGAGCTAATACAATGACCATATAAATTGCAAACTATAACTTGAAAAAGCACAGAAACATTCATATACTTTCCTACTTTATCTCAGAGACTATTCAGCATTAGAAGAATTGTGAAGCCAGTATTTCAGACTATTATAGCATTTATCTCTTGAAAAAATATTCATTGCTCTTATTTAATACTTTTGCAAACATAGAGGAACAGACTTTTTTCTCTAAAGTCATGTTGTTTTACTAATGCTCCTGTAGGCACAAGTCCAGCTCTCAAAAATGCACAAACCTAAAATAAGTTGATCTCATCTAAAAAGCAAGGGAAGCAGGATCAAATAAAAAAAAGAAATCAAGAAATAACTGTGTATGGGAGAAAGAGAAAAATTTTATTTTCATTGAGTCAATAATTGTCTCTTTGCTACCAGGTGCGTCTTTCCTTTCATCATGTATGCTTACACCTCAAATTCTTGCTGCTTACTTGGTTTACATTTGTTTCACATATCCAGCACTGACTTCCTTATCTCTAGCCCATACCTCCTCCTTCTGGTAAACATTTTCACCTAGATTTCCCATGGCCTCTTACAATTCAGTTTGTCTAAAGCATCAAGCAATAGCACCACTGAGAAATGTGGAATTTACTCTTATTATCTATTTTTCCTCTTGGCTTCTCATCCTATATTTTCTGGGTTTATCTTTCAAAGTCTCTAACCTTATCCACTACTTCATTCTCAACTCTCATTGTTTCTGGCACTGATCTTATTCTTTCTTCTGGAACATTGAAAAGACTTCTAAATGATTCCTTAAGTCCTAAGAATTTTTTTCATAAAATTCCAAGCGTTCTTATTCTAAACAATATTTGTAGATATTGCTATTTAATTCACAAGTATTTAGTAACTTTAGATTGCCACAGAGCACCAAATTTAGCATGGCATATAGTTCCCTTTAAATCTGGCCCTGATCAAATTTACCTGGTCTTTTTTTACCTTCAGGTCTTGTTCTTTCCAATCTCCATTTTTTCCTGACTCGCATAATTTCTCAATTGTGAGAAACCTCACACATGAATTTCACTTGCTTGTAAAATTCTTTCTGAGAATTTTCATTGTAGAAAAACTTTGTTTTCTTTACTTGTCAACTTAAAAATATTTTCCCTGTGATAATTTCATTGGGCATTTTATTTCTTCTTTATAATACCTCTGAACCTCTTCATATGTCATCTGCATTTAATTTTCCACTTTTTGCAGCATTTGGTAATTAAATGCTTAAGGTTCATCTAAATAGTTCCTTTGCTTTTCTAAGTGTAAATGTAGTGCTAAGATACTTGTCACTACTATTTATAATCTAGTTTTCAAAAAAAATAGTTGTATTTATGCTTTATACAGGGGAGTGTGTATAATAAAATGGAGTAATAATACAATACAATACAACCCCTTAAGAACAAAGTCCTGAGTTTTACAATTCATGCAATGGTGAGTTTCAGTTAGAAAGGACACTCCTGTTTTATTCTCTTACTGCCTAGTCACCTATTTAACTGTGGTTAGTAATTCCCACATTCCTATTAAAATTAAACTGATCAAAAGAATGTTTTTAAAGAAGAGGGGTTGGAAGTAAGAAATAAGAGAAAAGTAAAAATGAGGATGAGGAAAGAGGATGAAAAGATGCAAAATTTTGTATAATAGAAAACACTAGAATGAGACATTACTGTTATTCCCCTAAATTCTTATTAGTCGCTCTCCAATGTGCATTCTCTTATTACCACTACTTTAATTATAATTAGTGAGTATACATTCAACATCCATAGGATGCATTCTATAGACTTTACAACTTTAAGATTAGAGATACTATTCACCTTGAATAAACATGAAAATAATGTCCTCTAAACAAGGTTTCTCAAATAGGAGAAGTCCAAACACTCCCCTATCTATCTACCCACACCAGTTTGTACCATTCATATTATCACTAGGCAATAGATCCTTGGGATTCACAGATAAAGCATCAATAGTTGAGCCTGTTTACTCACAGGCCTCTCACATGGTAATCTGAATACATTTTTTTCTACTTTGCTGTGAAGTTCTTGTGTATGAATTACACTACATATTTGATTAAGTCTTATAAAGTAGTGCAAATATTGCAAAACTGAAAGATAACTAGTATTGATGACTCTAGTCTTCAGAAGCAGCCATTTTAAATGACACTAACCTGAATTCATAAAATCAAAATATTCACAGAATATCTTAAAATGTTAATTAAAGCTTTTCATTCATATTTTAATTCATTACATATTAGAAATTTTATTTACAAAGTGATTTGGAAACTACTTTGTGGTGCTGGGATTGAATCCAGAGCCTTGTGAATTCTAAGCATGCACTCTAACCCTGAGTTATACCACAATCCCAGGGGCTTTCAAGTATGTTAAAATATACACACATATATACACATATATATCTTGAATGCCAAGAATCAAATAGATTTATAAAAATGAATTTGGAGATTTGAAGTGAAATAGAAATTAAAATTTGTGATCATGAATTTCAGGTATATTTATGTTAATATAACATATCAGTATGAATAAAAGCTACATTTGATATATAATGCCTTATATCTATGGTGTCTTAACTTCATGGTAGATATGCAACTGGCTTGCTGCAAATCCATTTCCTAAACAAATGGCCACTGGAACTGCTAATCCCAATTTTGTGTAGATAGGCACATTCTCCAATTCCAAAAATTTTAAACCTGAAACAAAATATAAGGAAAAATATGAGAGAATTAGTGAATAATGGTTGCAAATTTTAGAGAGAAATTTCATTTGCTATGAGTTTTTACTGTAACCCAATACAATAATTGCTTAAATAAAAAGCAAACTAAATTCATATTTTTTCTGGCCTAAAAGGTAGCTACTCAAACTATAATCTATATGTGATGGAAGTGCAATGCTTCATTGCCAAAAATTTTAGATATGCATTCTAAATATTCTGTTATTTGAGATCTCTAAACATCAATGTTTTCATATGTAAAATGAAAATAAATTTGATTACCCCTCAGCATTATTGTGGTGGTCAAATAATATAATGACTATGAAGCATTGTGTGTGGCATGTCACAGGTATAAAGTTATTTGCATAATGATTTGTGTTACCATTTTTCCCTCAGGGATCATTTTTGTTTTTACCACCAAGAATCTTCCAAGAAAATGGTGTAAATAGATTGCATCTTGGATTTCTCCAAGGTAAGAAATGACTAGGGGCTTCAGAGTTAGTTGTGTAAATTATATATTGAAACTTACCAACCACTGTATCTGGTTCCATCTATCCATTGCCAGTTCTGTCCTGGTTTTCTGCTTAATCCAATCCAGTATTGAGAATGGTCTGAATATCGCTCCAGGAAATGCTTTAATAAAGTAATTTCAGGATAAATATCAAATAAGCCTGATTCTCTTGAAATTTCTTTCATCTAATTCATTATGCTCTTCATGGAACTAGAGACTTCTAGATATAGAAAAGATCTTAGAAGCCTCATTGTCCTTATCTGGTCTATGGGTTTGTTCAGGGATGTTGCCACTTCTGTAACAACTTTGGTAGTAAATTGCATTGTGTAGTTTTTATTTTTCTCTTCAATTTTCTAAGAGTTTAAATAAGACAATGATTATCTCTTCCTTGAAGGCTTGACTAAATTTGCCAGTAAATATTTCTATATTTAATTGCCACTGAGCTTTTTGTTTGGTTTGGTTTGGATAAGAGTAGCTTTCATATATTTTCCTTCACTCAGACCCTAACATTTCTCTTTCCTCTCCCCCTACCTTTCTCGCTTTCTCTCTCTCCCTGTCTCTCTCTGTGTATGTGAATATGTATGTATGTATACACATGCCTGTGTGCAATCAGATGATTTGGTACATCTCTAGAAGTAGCCCATAGCCAGAATTTTTTTGTTGCTTTTAAAAACAATCTGATCATTTCTTTTAAGAGATGGGTTAAATATGTGTATACTGTATTGTGACTGATATTATATTTGAATTTATTGATGTTAAGTTTTTGACTACCATCTTTTTTTTTTTTTTGGTCTTTTTTCTTTTACCTTTTCTGAATTGTGTTGAATTTTGTATATCTTTACTTGGTTTAAACATTATAAGCTGCATTTTTTTACTCTTTTGTTATTTAAAATGTGTCTATTCTTCCAATTTATAGATTATCTCAACATTTATTTAAATAATTATTTAAACAATTATACATTTCTACTGTTTAAAATATATTGGCATAAAATTATTTTTAATATTGCATGTTTTAAAATCTCCACTGTTTTTTTTCTTTTAGTTAGTTTGTTTCATTCCTTGTTTCTTTTTAATTTTTTCTTTGCAATACTAGCTGTTGAACTTAGGGTTTTGAACATGCTAAGCAAGCCTCCTGAGTAGCTGAGATCAAAGGTGTGCAATACTACACCTGGCTAAATCTCTACTGTTTTTAATTGTGTTTATTAAAAAAATATTTATTTAATTTATTGGTACATTATAATTATAGAATTATAATTATATAATATATATAATTATTGTTACATATTCATACATGCATGGAATACAACTTGGCCAATTAAATTCCCCAGAACCTCCTATTTCTTCCCCCCCCCCCCTTTTTAACCCTATTTCACTTCCTCTACTTTATTTGTCTCCCTTTTATTTTCATAAGATCTCCCCAGCTTTTTTCCTCTCTAACATCCACATATGAGGGAAAATATATAACCCTTGACTTTCCAAGTTTGGTTTATTTCACTTAATATAATGCTCTTACATTCCATCCATTTCCCTACAAATAACAAAATTTAATCTTTCTTTATTGAGGAATGTAACTCTATTGTGTATATATACCACTCATCTGTTGACATCTAGGATCCATGATTGGCCATTGTCAAATGTGGCTACTATAAACATGAATATGCATGTATCACTATAGTATGATGACTTCATTCTTTAGGATTAATATCAAGGAGTGGTATAACTGGGTCTTATGGTGGTTCTATTCACAGTGTTTTAAGGAATCTCCATAATGATTTCCATGATGGTTTTATTAATTTTCTAATCCCATTAACAGTATATAAGTGTTCCTTTTTCCCCACATACTCACCAGCATTTATTATTGTTTTCTGGATGATGTTCATTCTAACTGGAATAAAAGGAAATTTGTGTAGTTTTGACTTATATTTCTTTGACTGTTTAAGATGTTGAACATTTTTTATGAATATGTGTATATATATATATATATATATATATATATATATATATATATACAAAAAATTATTTTCAGTGAAATATGGGACTCATTTGCATCTTTCAACTATCCTAATGTCTTCTTTTAAAAATCTTTGTCAGAATATTTTGTAAAATCAGTTTCAAAATGGTTCAATTCCTCCTTGACTATTCTTGATAAAAATGAGTATTTTAATAAGTATACTTATTAAATATTATCCCCTATTCACTGAATTCTTATCTTTTCTTGTCTCATCACCTATGACATTATACATTTCTATTATCTTTATTTTGGAGGAAGTTTGAGTGGTGTGTTTTTAAGTTTCTCTGTTCACCCTTTTCTGTGCACCCAAAGCACCCAGATCATGGTTATACTGACTCATTTATTCCTTCCAATGTATTCATCATGTGATTTTTTCATGATTCTTTTCTTATTATTACTTCTAATAGAGTTTCATAATAGATAACTTTCATTTGGTATTAAATTGATAGGTAAATAATTATTTCTACTGAGGTTTTATTAGTTTTCCAGGTCTGAACAATGGAAAGGGTTTTAGATTTTCCTCGAATTTTGGTGCTGTGTTTCCAACTGAAAATGTAGAGCTTTGTAATTATGTGGTTGAACATCTTTGAAGAACCAGTTGGGCGTTTTTGGTAATTATCAGTAGCATATAAATTGTTCTATGTAGAATATTATGGTTTGGATCTAAAAATGTACTCCAAAGAGCTTATATGCTGGGAAATGTAACTGTTCAGAAGTGAAAAAAATGGATTGTGAAAGCTGTAAACTCATCAGTGGATTAATCCATTTGGTGGGTGAACGATTTGAGTGGATTATGGGGTAGAGCAGTAGTAGGACATGCTGGAGGAAGTGGTCACTGGGGGGTTGTCCTTGGTGATTATTTCTTTTCCTGGTTCCTCATTCTCTTCTACTCTATTTCCTGGCATTTTTGAGCTGAGCAGCTTTCTTCCACCAGATCCTTATATGTGCTGTCTCACCTTGGGCCCAGCAATAGAGTCAGCCAACCACGGATTGAACCTGTAAAACTGTGAGCCCCAAATAAATCTTTCCTCCTCTATGATATTCTTGTCAAGTATTTTTTGTAATACTGATGAAAAGTTGGACAAAACATACAACAGAGGTAAAATGACTAGCATGTAGTACCTTATTTCTAAGTATCCCTACTTCCAGTTAAAAAGTCAATTTATAAGGACTGGGGTTATGGCTCAGCAGTAGAGCACTGGCCTAGCACATGCGAAGTCCTGGGCCCGATCCTGATCCTAAGTACCACATAAAAAGAAATAAATAAAAGAAAGGTTTTTAAAAAAGTCAATTGAGGGAAATCATCTCCTGAATTTTGCTTCATTTGTATCGTGAAGGTTGATTACACCTCAACTACCTGTGGTCTCACCTTAACAGTTTCTCTGTTATGGTCTATTGAGTTAATGTGAAAAATAGCAACTCCTCTGAGCTGTGTAAGACAGACATTTCTGGACCATTTGCATTGCCAGTGTTTTCTCCATTATCAGCCACAACCTCTGAAATATGCTCATATTTCAAAATCATTGTCTTACCAGTTCTTTTGTGGTGTTAAATACAACAAGCATTGATTCATGAGAGGCACAGAAGTTCTGGCTTGCTGCCCAAGTGGTTGTATTTTCAGAAAAATAAAAGCACTTTCCAAGGTAACCGATCCAATCATCCAGGCATGGTGGGTGTTCACTAGGAGATTCGCATTTTTTAACTAAAAATAATTTAATAAAATATTAAGTACTAGAAGATTTTAAATCCCTAAATTTTCTGCTCCAAGAAAAAGGAGAATTTGATTTAAAACATTTATCTATCCAGATGAGTTAAATTCACCAGATGACATTTGACCCTGAAAAATGGGGAATTCATTAAATACTCTGTTTTTCCCCCTCCCCAAAGAATAAGCTCCTAAATTGTTGTACTTTCTTTCCTGTTAGGTTGAAAAAAAAAATCTTTGATAGATGCCACTCATGTAGATGTTGATATTGCTCATATATTCAAGGCTTTTCCTAGGTGAAGACAAAAATCACATGATAATCTCAGTAGATGCAGAAAAAGCAGTTGACAAAATTCAGCATGCATTCATGCTCAAAACACTAGAAAAACTAGGAATAGTAGGAACATACCTCAACATTATAAAAGCTATATATACTAAACCCAAGGCCAACATTATTCTAAATGAAAAAAAAATGGAATAAAAAGCATTCCTTCTAAAAACTGGAACAAGACAGGGATGCCCTTTTTCACCACTCTTATTCAACATAGTCCTTGAAACCCTAACTAAGCAATTAGACAAAAGAAAGAAATTAAATCGATATGAATAGGAAAAGAAGAGCTCAAATTATTCCTATTTGCTGATGACATGATTCTGTAATTAGAAGAACCAAAAAAAAAAAAAAAAACTCAGCTAGAAAGCTTATAGAACTCATAAACGAATTCCACAAATTAGCAGGGTATAAAACCAACACCAATAAATTAAATGCATTTCTATACACCAATGTTATATAAACTGAAAGAGAAATCAGGGAAAATATGTCCTTTACAATAGTCTCAAGAAAAATAAAATATTTGGGAATAAACCTAACAAAGGAGGTGAAAGAACTCTACAATAAAAAAATATAGAACACTAAAGAAAGAACTTGAAGAAGACATCAGAAAATGGAAACTTTGCCCATTTTCCTGAATAGGCAGAATTAATATTATCAAAATGGCCACATTACCAAAAGTGCATATAAATTTAATGCAATTCCCATTAAAATTCTAATGATATTCTTCTTCATAGAAATGTAAAAAGCAATCATAAAATTCATTTAGAAAAACAAGAGGCCCAGAATGGCCAAAGCAATCCTTAGTGAGAAAAGTGATGCAGGAGTCATCACAAACCAGACCTTAAATTGTACTCAAGAGCTATACTAACAAAAATGGCATGATATTGGCACCAAAACAGACATGAAAACCAATGGTATAAAATAGAAGAGAGAGATACAAACACATGTAAATCCAGTTATCTCATCCTAGACAAAGTATTCATTGAAGAAAAGATAAACTCTTCAACAAATGGTGCTCAGAAAACTGGAAATCCATATGTAGTAGAATAAAATTAAAACCCTGTCTCTCACCCTGCACAAAACTCAATTTTATGTGGATCAATGACCTATGCATTAGACTAGAGACCCTATGCCTAATAGAAGAAACAGTAGGTCCAAATCTCCATCATGTCAGCTCAGGAATCAACTTCCCCAATAAGACTCCTAAAGTTTAAGAAGTAAAATCAAGAATCAATAAATGGGATGGGATCAAACTAAAAAGCTTCTTCATAGCAAAGGAAATAATTAAGAATGTGAAGAGAGATCTATAGAATGGGAGAAAATCTTTACTATCTGTATCTCATATAAGGCATTGTTTTCTAGGATATACAAAGAACTAAAAAAATTAAAGAAAGAAAAAAAAAGAAAAAGAAATAATCAATAAATGGGCAAAGGAACTGAACAAACATTTCACAGAAGAAGAAATTTGAATGGTCAGAAAATATATGAAAAATGATCAATATCTTTATCAAGTAGAGAAATGCAAATTTGCAAATTAAAACTACACTGAGATTACATCTTACTCCAGTCAGAATGGCAATTATAAAAAATATAAGTAATATTAAATATTTTCAAGGATGTGGGGAGAAAGTTATTCTCATACATTGTTGGTGGGCCTGCAAATTGGTGCAACCACTATGGAAAGCATTATGGAGATTCCTTAGAAAATTTGGAATAGAACTACCATTTGACCCAGTTATCCCTACTCCTTGGTCTACACCCAAAAGATTTAAAAAATGGCATAATACAGCGATGCAGCCACATCAATGTTTACAGCAGCTCAACTCATAATAGCCAAGCTATGGAAATCATCTAGGCATCTTTCAATGGATGAATGGATAAAGAAATATGGTATATATACACAATGGAATATTATTCACTCATAAAAAACAAAGAAATAATGTCATTTGCTGGTAGATGGATAGAACTGGAGAATATCATGCTAAGTGAAATAAGCCAATACCAAAAAAACAAAGGTCGAATGTTCTTATCTGTGGATGCCAACCCAAAACAAGTGAAGCTGGGTAGGGGAATAATAGAAATCCACTGGATTAGACAAAGGGAAATTAACAGAAGGGAGCAGGGCATAGGAAAAATGGCAGAATTAATCAGACATGACTATCCTAGGGAAATGAAGGAAATGGAGAAAACCAGTAGAACTAATCAGACATACTAGTCTTTTATTTTAATACATGACCAGGGTAATTTGGCATCATGTACAACCACAAGAGTGGGATTCTAAATAGAATAAGCTATACTCTATGTATTTTTAATTTGCGAAAATACATTCTACTGTCATGTATACCTAAAAAGAACAAATAAAAATAAATTAAAAAAAAACAAATACAAGAAAAAATATAGATGGAATAGTGATAAAAGCTCAGAGAACATGTGCCAGTGGGAGCTTCTGTAATTCAGAGGTGGGGATTGGAATGGACTTCTAAGTTAATACTTTTAAGTCAGCATTGAACTCACTCGATGAAAGGGTTAAATGTGTTATCAACAAAGAGATAGTCAAGGAGCAAAGTCTCTGAAGTGGCTGGCTTTTCACTTGAGAAAAGAAGAAAACCAGTACATTGGATATAGAGAGCAAGAGAAAACCGAGGCCTGAGAGATGGGCAAAAGCTGAGTGTTGCTTTTAAGCATGCTAAAAATTTTCAACCTTAAACTAAAGGATTATCTACAAATTAGGGGTAGATAGTGTCATATGTGTTAGATGGATGATATATTGATACATTAAAAATATATATTAGAAGAAAACACATTCTGGAGAAAGACTGTGTTCATATTAAAGCACACCAGTCAAGTAAGTAGGATACACCTGATCCAGTATTCATTTGCTTACCCTATGCTTAAATGATGGTTATAATCTTTCTCTTTAAACTTTAATGAAAAATGCATCAGAATTTGATCTGTTTATTTTTGTAGCTTTATTCTCTCTGTATGCACTTTTGTTTTTGCTTATCTGATTTTTTTCATAAAAATAGTTTGCGGTTTCTATACACACCATGATACTCTATGTAACATCTGGGCTTTTGCTCATGCTGACAAGCATTCCTCAATGCCACCCTCCCTTCCTAAACTTATAATTTAAAAAAATGCCATATCCATTCAAACATAAACTATCCAAGTATATTGATAAAATCTGTTCTGTTGAGGAATTATCTTTTCTATGAATTTCCCCTGCCCCAATCTGACAGAATTTACTCCTTTCCATGCTGTCTACTTCTGATAGAACATTAGGTTCTGCACGTTATAGTTTCAATGATCATTTTTGTCTCCTGTCCTCTATTTCAGCATCTGATGATTACTTTGTGTCTCTTTGCTGCATATGCCAACATATCTAAACAATGTATTTGCATATATATGTACATATGGTGGAAGAAGAGAAAACCTTGTTCCACATAATGACATTTGACAGCAATGGGCCATATATATGATAGTTATCCCATAAGATTTTATGTTGTCTTTACTTTATTTCATGATTGCATCAAGAGGCCACATTGAGTAACTGACCTGTATCATCTAAGTTAGTGTAAGAACACTCAGCAATGCTCACACAACGATGTAATTGCCTAATAATTCATTTCTCAGACCTTATTCTCTTTATTAAGTAATATGACTATATGTAATTATATCGTATCTGGGTATATAACTGTCATATACCTCTCAAGTATACTTAAGTACATGAATAATTTTTATTTTAGTATTGTTTAGATCATTAATATTGTGTTGCAGATTATTTTAATTTAAGAATCAACATCTACTAAGTAGGAAAAGCCTGATTTTATTCCAAAGCAAAAAATCAGTCATTAAATCTGTGTACTATTAGCTCATTATATTATCCTTTCTTCCCCAAGTTAAAGCAAATATTCCTTAATTTGGGTTGATAATTTTAGGGAATCAAGGAGCTTTTGCACTGTAAATGATTCTAAAAGTTGTGTGGTTGAATCAGTTGTTGTATAGATAAGGAAACTGATATCTTAGATACTAGATGACTTGATTAACAATGAAGTTGTTAATATATCTCTCTCCTTTGGTACTGAGAATCACACCCAAGGCCTAAAGCATTCTAGGCAGGCACTCTGCCACTGAGTGATACCCACAACCCTTTTGATATTTTGAGACAGGGCCTCAATACGTTGCCCAGACTGGCTGTGAATTTATGATCTTTCTGTCTCAGCCTCCTGAGTAGTTGGCATTAATGGAGATGCACCACACTCAGCCCCTAACGAAATATTTTGGATACAACTTGAATCAGGGAACAAATATGAGGGTTTGTGTGAATTCCACTGATGAAATTCCAGTGAGGGAGATGAGGGAGAATTAGGAGTACCTTGTGAGGATGGATTGCACTGACTGAATAGTAAATTCTGTGGCAAATTTATTAGCAAATTAAGTAGTAAATTTGCTTGAAAGCAAATTAAATCTTTTAACAACTTAAAGGGAGTTCATTTTTCATAAACCACAGAAAATAAGCTTATTCAGAATGAGGCAATATTGTTGATGTAGTAAAGAACAGCAAAAAAAAAAAAATCAGGTTGTAAAAGATTTAGTTTAAACCTCTGAATGCCAATTCCTCACTTATGACAAAATAAAAAAAAAAATCATAATCCTTTACTTGCTTAATTCTCTGCACTCCTGAAATCCAAATGAGATATTGTGCATTAAAGTATCTTGTAAAGCATAAAAGGTTTCATAAATATACATCATATTTTATAAAACAACTTAATGTAATATTATTATTATTTGCTGGGAAGAATTAAATAGCTGTCTTTTCTTAAATGCTATAATTTAAACTAAGTAAAAATATTAATAATATTTATGTCTATCCATGTTCAATAGGTATTATCCATGTTATTATTACCTGAGTAACATTTTTCTTAGCTAGTTTGTAGCTAGGTATAAAATTATAACTTTTGTTCCATCACTAAGAAGAAGTGATTTGGTTATAAAGTGCTTCAATGGACATATTAAAGCCCATTCATGTAATATACTGCAGGGTCTCTTTGGCAAAATTATTAATTTATCTCGACATCTTTACTTAATATCCTCTTCATAGAAATATTATTCTTATTATTTGACTCACATTTATTTCTCTTGCTGGTTTAGTTTCATTAGGATAAGAATCATCTTTGTCTTATTTTTCAATACCTAGCTTTGCACTTAGTTCAAATAATAACTGTATTTTCTTTCCCACTCTCTATTCACATAGCTTTAATATATGTACAAATTTATATACTATACATGTGTCTTTGTATACACACATGTGTACATATAAATATATAATGATACATATATTCATGTATATATTGTCATAGTAATTATTTCATAGAACAAAGTTGATAAATTTGCCTATATCTGTATAAAATAATTTACATATATGTATACACTTATATATAAACAAATAGTACATGAACATTTATTTCTATAAATTACTATATTATATGTATATTATATATTATATGTACATAATACATGTGATCAAGTGAAATTCATATATACATCTGTATATGATGTCTACATACATGTGTAGTTATGTATATGTTTTTCAATACCTCATTAAAATGTTTTTAATTATTAGAAAGATATAAGTTCATAGTTTACTATCATGAAGAGGAAATTTTGCTTTTAAAATATAAAAATAATCTATATTTCATATAAAAAACATGGCTATTAAGAGAGCAACCATGTTTTCCTTCCATTTATCTATGTATGTATAGTTGTCAATTGTGATTAGGACTTAGACATCTGACTCCATCAGCACATGCTGCACAACCAGAGACAGAGCAAATGTTTTGCACCTCGAACTCAAAACTCATTCTTACAGGCATAACCATCAACTAGAAGTAGCTAAGAATAAAATATTAAGATTTTTATGAATGTGTATGGTTTAAGCTACGCACTATTCCACAAACTGTTACTAGTCCACAGTGAGATAAGGACCTCACAGCAGGTTGTAAAACTTGTGGGGATATTGTTAAATGTCAGTTAACTATCTCATCAAACATACGTTTTAGTTCTTGTATTTTATTTCCATTGAGTCTTTCTTAGCGAAGGAAGCAGTATGGTGATTATAGTGCACACTAAAACCCTTACCTGGTAAGAACTAAATCAGTAATACAAGGAGACTTCACATATATTATTTTGTCCTCACAATATTTGGTATATTTTATAGAATCTTGATTTTTTCTCAGGTTAGTGATTTGTGGTTATGATACTCTTTTGCTATGCTTAGCAGCAGCAGTGAACCATAACTCCAAATCAACCACAAGAGTTACCAGAGCAAATGTGAACACTCTACAGTGACTGTGTTGCTAAGCTATGATGTTTATAAGTTAGGTATATTAAGTTCATATATTGTATAAGTTATTTTCAACTTAAAATGCATTTATCAGGACATAAACCCATCATAGGATGAGGAGTGTATGTAAAAAGTCCCTAAGTTTGGTCTGAAATCATCCCTTGTTCTTGACAAATATGAGAAATTTATAAATAATAAAATATTTCATAGCAGAGTTTACATGAGTATATTTGAGAAATATGCAACTCACCTGTTAAAACTGTGGCTAGCACAGTTATTAGAATTACCGAACAGAAGACAAGGATGATGATTTTAGACATATAAAATCTTATATTCTGTCTTGGAGCTTCTTGTGACTGCATGGTAATATTGGAAGATATAGTATTTCCTATAAAAGATTAATCAGATCTTCATTACTGGTATGTCTAAAATAACATAAGATTCAAGATCAAAATCAATATATAGAAATTTTATAACATAAAATATAATTTACACTATTATAAAATATTAAATACTTGTGGATAAATATATAAACTAAAGACTACACAAAAATGAGACAGAAATTGTAGACATAAATAAATGGAGAGTGATATTTTTTCATGAGTCAGAAAACACATATTTTTTAGCTGTAATTCTACCCAAATTAACCTACAGATTCATCACAATCCCAGGAAAATACCTTCCCAGGACTTTCTTCTCATTATTTTGCATTTTGACATATGTTGGAAACCCATTTCTAAAATTCATATGAAAATGCAATGGAAAACAAATTTTAAAAGAATTAAGTCCATGAACAATGTTACTTGGTTTAAAGATTTATTATAAAGCTGTAATTATCAATATTGCAAGGTGCTTCTGTAAAAATAGACAAATAGTACAGAAATAAATCCATACATATGTGGACATGGGATTTTGTTAAGAACACAAAAAGGATAATCATTTGATAAATGATACTGGAATAATTGAATATATTCATGCTCAAAAAATGATTTCAATCCATACTTCAATCCATTAGCACAATTTATTCAAAATTGAAATATAAAACAGAAATAAAAAACCAAAAACTCTAAAACTTCTAGAATAGAAGTATATTTTCTAAAAACTAATTACTTTTTCTCTTCAAAAGATAATGTTAACAAAATGAAAAAACAAGCTAGAGACTGGATGAAAATATTTGCAAACCAAATATCTGGTAAAGAACTTGTGTCCAGAATGTATAATGGATTCTCAATAGTTAACAGGAAAATTAATGACTCAATAAAAGTTATGAGCAAAAATATTGAACAGATATATTCTGAAGAAGATACATGGGTGTGAAATTTTACTTATAAAAACACTTATCATCACTAGTCCTTAATAAAATGCGAATGAAAAGCACATTTGGAAATCACAACATAGGTATCAGAATGACTACTATTAAAACCTGTCACCATACCAAGTACCATTGTCCATATTTTGGTCAAGGATAACCTCATATACAATGCTACAAATTCATAATACTAAAAAGTTCTTACTGTCAAGTAATGTTGTAACCATCTTAATGTCATAGTGCAACACATCACTCACATATTTGTGGTAAGATTGGTGTAAACAAACCTACTGCACTGCCAGGTGTATATATAAAACACAGCACATACAATTAGGTATAGTACATTGTAATTTTTTTTTCTTTTTTTTTTTCCTATTGGACTCCTGAACTTGAGAAGGTGTTTGATGAACATAGCTGCTCCATTATTTGAGGCATATATATTTGTAAGTGTTAAGTCTTGATGGTGTATGGTTCCCTTGAGCAGTATGTAATGTCCTTCTTTATCCTTTTTGATTGACTTTAGTTTGAAGTCTACCTTATTTGATATGAGAATGGAAACCCCTGCTTGCTCCTGGAGACCATGTGAGTGGTATTATTTTTTATTTTTCCCAACCCTTCACCTTCAGTCTGTGAATGTCTTTTTCTAAGAGATGAGTTTATTGGAGGGAGCATATTGTTGAGTCTTTTTTTTAAATTCTCTCTGCTAATCTATGTCTTTTTTTATTGGTTGTTCAAAACATTACAAAGCTCTTGACATATCATATTTCATACATTAGATTCAAGTGGGTTATGAACTCCCATTTTTACCCCAATTACAGATTGCAGAATCACATCGGTTGCACATCCACATTTTTACATGATGCCATATTCGTGACTGTTGTATTCTGCTACCTTTCCTATCCTCTATTATCCCCCCTCCCCTCCCCTCCCATCTTCTCTCTCTACCCCATCTACTACAATTCATTTCTCTCCTTGTTTTTTTCCCCATTCCCCTCACAACCTCTTATATGTAATTTTGTGTAACAATGAGGGTCTCCTTCCATTTCCATGCAATTCCTTAATAGGACACCCATAGCACAAGAGTTAATAACTAGAATCAACAAATGGGACTTACTCAAACTAAAAAGTTTTTTCTCAGCAAGAGAAACAATAAGAGAAGTAAATAGGGAGCCTACATCCTGGGAACAAATCTTTACTCCTCACACTTCAGATAGAGCCCTAATATCCAGA
>NW_026000144.1:643477-665753 GCF_001458135.2 Marmota marmota marmota
TTTTTTTTTTTTTTTTTTTTTTGTATTTGATGGGAGTTACTTTGTGGTGTAATATAAGGTGTATTTTAGAGAAGGATTCATGTGCTTCTGTAAGGTGAATTCCCTTGATAATGGATTAAATACTCTATATATGTTAAGTCTAAATCATTGATTATATTATTGAGTTCTATAGTTTCTTTGTTTAGCTTTTATTTGGAAGATCTACCCAATGGTGAGAGAGATGTGTTAAAGCTACCCAGTGTTGTTTTGTAATCTATTTGCTTCTGGAAATTGACCCCAGCAATTCAGTTCCCTGCACATCACTGCTAACACTATCATATTGGCTTAAGCTACATCCTGGCTGGCCTCCAAGGAGTTGGGGAATGCCCTTTACTCCCACTGAGAGGAAGTGCCAAGTTACCCAGAAAAAGGCTTTCTCCTAAGATATCACTTTCTTTTTTCCATTTTCGGTTCCTCTGGATCCTTTCATACCAATTCTATCCTAGTTTTCAAAATCAAATGTCTCAGAGCACAATAATTTACCTTTCCAGGAATAAAGTTATATCACAATACAAAGTTATCACATACAAGTAGATTCATGATTTCAGAGATGCAAAGTCACTGAAAATCACCTATTCCAACTATTTATTGTATTTTATAGATTAAAAAAAGTTATCAAGCATAAATAAGTTATTCAAGATCACTCAACAGGTTACTATAGGACTGATTCTTCATATGGTGGTTTATTTTCTCTCCAGCATGTATGTTCAATTCACTAGGCTAGACTAAGATTCTGTAGCTTCTTCTCAGCTCTCTTTTAAGAAACTGTAAGCTCTAAGAGAAAAATAAATCTATTTTACCATTTTTATGTGGCAAACTTCTAAACCCCATGTCTCCAGAATCAATATTTTAGTTACTTCTTCCATAATGTCTGATTCAGTATTGCTGAACTTATCCATTTCTCCTAATAAACCTGTTCTAATTTCAAAATAAGGATTTGTTCCTGTTTATCCTGTTTTCAACCGTTTGCCTTGTTATAGACTAAGTTATTGATAATGTTTCCCTAACTATGATCAAACTATTTTTTTAAAATTTTCTCCCCTACTAATTTTTTTTTTTAAATTTTCTCCCCTTGCTCTTCATTTTTCACAAAGTCGTCTGGATTTTTCATTGATCTGTTGTTTCCTGACATATCCCAAATTTTGTCTCTCTTGAAAGAGCCAGAAAATTATATCTTGTTAAATAAAGAATGACCAGAAACACTTAATAATTGTTATGTTACAAGCTTAATTTTATCACTGAGTCACCACACAGCACCCATCTTGATATATATATTCTGAAATTACCCATTATTATTACAGTTTTTACTTTGAAACTGCTTCATAAATCAACTTTAAGCTCATGCATTCAACCCAGACTTTGACAATGATTATGTTCACAGAAAATTTAAGAGAAAACTATCCAACAGACTTTCCTTCCAAATTATCCTTTACCTCTATGTAAGTCCTCTGTCTGATCCTTCCAGGACTGCTTAAACTAAACCTGATTCAGTGATACCTTTATCAGGCATTTGAAACTTACCAGAGATGTTCAGAACACTGACCTTGCAAAAGGAAGATGCACACTCTGGAAAATTTTGTTTGATCTGCAGCCTCTCACTCTTGGGATCCTTCTCTTCTACAGATCTCACCTTCAGTAAAGAAATGACTCACACTTAAAGCCATATTAGAGAATTGGAAGTACTGAGGTAGACCACAGCCTGCAAACAAAAACCTCAGGATTTAGAAAATTCTGAGTCCTAAATGCCCATGGGAAGAAGAAGGCAAAACATAATAATCTAATGAAAGCAAGTGCATGGTTTAGAAGTGGGGAGGCACAAGGAGCATGACAATGCACAAGTCCCTGGAAAGCTGAAGCATAAACCTTAGCTCACTTACATCCCATTAAGAATGTCATTCTCCTTCCTTCAAATCTGACTTTAGAATATTTAACCCTTCTCAGTGTGGGAATAGATCTTTAGAATCCTTTATAAACATTTATTATGACTTGTATTTTCATATGCAGATGTTTCTCTTCTCTTACTAGATGCACATAGCTTGAGAGAATGAACATTTAAATCTTACAGGTAAAATTTCTACTAAATGTTAAGGAAAAAAGATCAGTGCTCTTGAAGTGCTTGCCCACACCATCTTCCCTTTGTGTTAAACAGCTACCAGTTATTAAACATAAGAAGTATATTTTAATATTAGAAGAGGTAATTTTAATATTTGTTACATTGATTATTCATATTATCAAACTAAACAATGCCTTTGCTTACTATGTCCAATCATTGCTGTGGAGAATGGGGTTTTATTGTTGTTGTTGTTCATGGGAAACACAAAGACATTTTATTTTAATACTTCTAATTTGTGATAATATTTTTTGTTTTATGGAGAAATTAAATTCATCAATATTGAACATGGAAGTTCTAGTCAAGACCAAACATTTTTTTGAAGACTGTTTTAGTCAACTTTTTTACTGGTCTAACTAAAAGACCTGACAATAACAATTTTAAGGAGGAAAAGTTTATTTGGGGCTCACTGTTTCAGAGGTTTCAGTCCGCAGATGGCTGACCCCATTCCTTTGGATCCAAGGTGAGGCAGAACATCATGGCAGAAAGGTATGGTAGAGGAAAGCAGGTCAGGACATGGCCACTAAGAAGCAATGAGAAAGACACCACTTACTAGATATAAAATATATGCCCCTGATAACCCCTTCCTCCAGCCATACCCTACCTGCCTTTAGAGTTACCACTCAATTAATCTCTATCAGGAGATTAATTCACTGATTGGGTTAAGGCTCTCATCATTTCACTTCTAAACTTTCTTGTACTATCTCACACATGAGGCTTGGGGGAACACCTAATATCTAACCATAATAAAGAATAAACAATTTAGTAGTATTTTAGGTATTGTGATTTTTTTTAAAAAATGAGAAAGTTACCAAACAAAATATATATTATAAATAATTCTTGAATATCAAGGTATTCAAGAACCATATACAGATGGTCCCCATTTTACAATGATTCAGTTCATAATTTTTCAACTTTATAATGATATAAAAATGGTAGACATCAGTAGAAACTGTACTAGATTGAAATTCTTCTAAAGATGGAGGTGTAGTTGTTCAGAATATAAATTCAATATCTCAAGGCACAAACATTAATGAAAGTTAAAGACTTACAATCTCAGTATGTTTGAATCTGTAGCACTCTAGGCTTAGAAGAAATTATATGAAAATAGTGTGCAGAACAAAAATGCAAAATAAGGAAGTATTTATAATAATAGCATATTATTCTTATTTTATAATTAACATTTTTTGTTCAAAGACTGCTTCATTCATATTTTAAGAAAATTCTATCCATATTTTCACAAATATGTTGCAAAGTCTTATTCTTTGCCTTTCTTCCTCCAAAAATTCTCATTTATTTTATCAGGTAATACGGATTTCTTCTTCCATGTGAATACTAGAACATGGCTAACTTCTACTCAACTACAGTTAAACCATATATATTTTCTAAAAATTCTGCTCCAATCTATAAATGAATTGAATCTTCTTCTAAAAAAAAGCACACATATCTCATCATTCATTTGTATTTATTGGCTCTATAGAATCTTTCAAAGCAGCTGCACATAAAGAAAGTTGAATCCTCATTAACGTAATTCAATAACTATGGAACAATATAATGAACATTTCCATTTTGATATACTTATTTGTAATTTTGTCTCTATATTAAAATATATTTAATACTTATTAATATGGAATTAATCATTTTTACATAAGCAATTTTCCTATATAATTCTAATTTATACATTTAAGAATAAACAAGTACATAAATAAATTCCTCACATAAAAATTTTGTAAAGTAATCTCTTCTGCATTTCATTTTAAACCTCATACGTAGAATATCAAATTTTGTTTTTCTTTAATTTCCAAAGTTATCATCCTGCATAGTAATTATAGTACTTTTTAGAAATTCAATAGTATACATTAAAATATTTGTTGTGTAAAGAGCTATTTACCAATTCACTTAAGACACTAAATTGCTTGATTGATACATTTGGAAGAAAACAAAAACTAGCTTGATTTTTATTTTTAAGACATTTTTTCCTATTATATAATATAGTGAGAGTCAATTTTGCCTCTTTAGTACAGATTCCTGGCATTTCTTGCCACAAAGCATTGTTGTTTGGACAATCAAGGATTCAGCCTTCTGTTTTCATGATTAGAGATGGAAGAATGGAATATTATAATTCTGAGTTATCTTAAGGGGTAGATTCTGACCATACCAGGGAGTTTTGTTAGTTAGAATTATTCTACCACATGACAGCAATGTGCAGGAAGATAAAAATGTGTGGATCCTTCATGAGAAAGTAACCAGCATTTTTGTTCTTCCTGTTATCTTCCCCATCCTGAGTTGCTTCATATCTGGGGGCTGTAATGCTGTATTACCAGTAAAGCCCTACACTTCTCCCAAAACCTGCTTCCTCCAATAACTTGGTGGGCTCCCAAAGTTAGCACTAACATATACTGTGGAGGACCCTAACATTAATGTTCCACAGAGTATAGGGCTCCTCAGTGAATCTTCTTTTATGGTTTCAGTTTTTCTTCGTTTCCTGTTGTCCATTATTCTTGGAGAACATATGTTCCTGCCACTTGATTATGAATAACAATTTCTTCCTTTATCTGGGACAATTGCTCTTTTAACCCAGACTCAAGCAAAGACAACCACCACCCCTATTTATGGAATAATTATTGTTACATTTATTCAAGTTAATATGAAACTGACTGGCCTAGTTTGGTTATAGTTTTATACTGTGCAAGTGTAAGGTAAGATGGTCCAGATGATAATAGGCCTTGAATGTTAGGAAACAGGCTTGCATCACCATTGATTTTTCTCATTACATCTTCCTCTTTTTCTAAAGAGGAAAGTAAGTTTGCGGTCAAAAGTGATATGTTACCTAAAACTTCAAAAAATTTTTGTCGAATTTTCAGAGAAACTCATTTAGCACGAATATTTCATATAAAAAATTATTCTTCTTCAAGCTCCATATTTTATTTTAGTTGCTTTTTTTTCTTAGTAGACATAGAAAGTATGATAGAAAATCTTGGCTACATACTATTTTTCACATCTAGTGTCTGAAGCCATTTCTTCAATTACTTTCTGTGTAAATCTCTCTTCCTCCCTTTCTCCTTTTTTTTTTTTTTTGGCAGATTCAACTTATCTGGTAATAATAATTTGAACCTGCAAAATTTTGGTTGCTTTCCAGCATTTTCTATTTCCTTTGGGAAAACTTTTCCCTCCCAAACTTAATTTGGACTCATTGGGACTGTTGAATACGGTGCTACCTCCCCTTTTATTGCCCAAAGTTTATACATATAAAAGATATTCACCAAGTAGATTTTTCTCTGACCTCTAACAAAAAATTATATCAGAAAAAGATGGTGTACTAAAACTAGGTATTTCTTTAGTGTCTTACCTTATATTTAGCATATGGACACAGGAAGAGGAAAGATACCTCTTTTCCACTAGGATCAAAAGGTGTAAACAGCCTAAATGTTGCAGAAATTTTCTGGTCTCATGGAGATAGCAACTTGCAGATGAAGCCCAGGCAGACAGTAAAAGAGAATAAAAAGATAGAGACAATTACAGAGCCACAAAGAAGTCAGTTGAGTCCCTCAATTAAGCCTGATGCTATAACCAACTGAACGTGGTTTCCCAGAAAATCTATAATCGTGAAAATTCAGTCTTTATAGGTAGGTCATATCCATCTTAAAGACAAGAAACCAAAAATGAAATAACTGCTTTATATAGTTGAGATGAAATTCTCTGATTATCACATTATTTCTATTGCATTTCTCTTCAAAAGTCAAATTTCCATTTGAATATTTTATGTCTCTTTTGGGAAGAAAATCTCCAATTCAAAAATTACCCAGCAATTGTGAATAAAATTCAGCCTAAGACATGTCCAAACAATGCTTTAAAAACATTTTTGCAACATTTGATAATATTTGAAAATCAGAATCTGTCATATAAAAAGCTGAGAGTTCTAAAATGCAGAAAATCCACTGTTTTTTAATGTTTATTATCCATCCTTACAATTTATGACATCTGAGGGCTGGAATGGAAAAAATACAGCAATCATTAGGCCTGGATGCTTAGAAACACTCTCATTTTTAAATAGACACACTCTCCTGTTCTCTGCAGAGGCTCAGACACAGTTAATTCTCTATATAGCCACTGATACAGGAGTTGTTTCTTCAGTTTTCCACATTCCTCTGTTCCTGAGTTTTGTAGATGTTAAACTCTGTTTAATCATATTTTTAACTCATAAACTCACCTATAATTTTATTTTGTATTGGTTCTTTCTAGTTACACATGACAGTAGAATTCATTTTGATATAATTATACAAGCATGCAATATATCTTATTCTAATTAGGACCCCATTCTTGTGCATGTGCACAATGGTGGGATTCACTGTGTGTATTCCTATAGATACATAGAAAAATTATTTCAAATTCATTCTACTGTTTTTTTTTCCTTTTCATATCCCCCATTCCTTCCTTTTATTTTAGATTTTTGTGTTTGATAATCTTAAGATCATTTGTTTTAATGTCGCCTGTAATCAGAAAACTCTTTCTCCTTTCAACTATGAAATTTAAAATAGGAAATAATGCATAGTCTGAAAATGATACTCTTTCGCTATAGCTCTCTTTATAGTAGGGAATGGGGGGGAAAGTATTTTTCCTGATGGTCTGCTTTCTGAATCGTATATAAATAATAAGCCTGTTAATAAACAAGATGATACCTTTTTATATATCATTTTCAGATGTACTAAGTAATTACCTGGGAGGCTCAGGAGAATAATATTTTATTTTTGTGGCATTTTTTATTCATGTTATATTTTTCCTCTTCCATGAAATTATTATAGAACATAGAGCTTATATTGTAGGTTCACCATATGCTCAGCTCTCTCCATGTCCATTTTGAAAATCAGATTATACCCAGTGTTGATGTCAGGAAAGCAAATATTTTTTGAAGAAAATGGCTAATTTTATTCTACTTTATTCTGGTATATTAATGAGCTTTTTCAGAATGTAATCCTCTTGTATTAATTCTGTAAATTGGAGACCTCTGCAACATAGTTCATATTTGATCATTCTCTGAAGTAAAAGGCTAGATGAATTTAAGTTAATGAGAATATTTAGGATGAGGAATTTCCATAGTGAGGATGCCTGAGAAAGTAGGTTTACTATTGAGTGAACAGTCCTCTTTGAAAGGAGAAGCTGTTCCACCGATATTGTTTCCCTCTTAGACCTGGTAAGAACAGGGGCATTCCAAATCGACAACAGCAGATTTTTAGTCTTCCAAACAAGAAATGAAAGAAGAAGTGTGTTTTCCTCAGTCTTGAGAGTTGAGACTAGAAATTTTATCCCATACACATCCTTTCTCATAATCTTTCCTCACTGCGTGTCTACTTTCTTGTTTAGTTAGAAATAAGGGCACTTCATTCCTAAATTCCTCCAGGTACATCTTACTGCTTCACAATTGGATAACTGGGTCAGGTTAAAAGGACATCATTTTATTTCTCATATAAGACAGCAACTTGATATCAATCCACTGTATACTGGCTATAAGGACTATGACAATATAATTTATAAAACTTGAGGAAATTCTTTATCTTTTTACACATAATTTTGGTACAGATCTCTGTTGATAATCTTAAGATCATTTGTTTTAATGCCGCCTGTAATCAGAAAACTCTTTCTCCTTTCAACTATGAAATTTAAAATGGAAAATAATGCATAGTCTGAAAATGATAAATACTCTTTCACTATAGCTTTCTTTATAGTAGGGAATGGGGGTCTCTCTGTTTATCAAGTTCTATCATGAGAATATTTCTGCTCCAGAGAGAGGTTTCCATGGGAAGATGCCAGGTAGGAGGAGAAGGCTTACTTGGGGGTTCTCTCCATTCATCTCACTTAAATCAGAGCATCTTTCTACCTATGGGTTATATTTATTGACATTATACGTAGAATAAAGAAGGACCCTTTTTAACTTAACAAGTTTAAATACCACTGAATCAGAGGAAAATCAGAGTGAGAAATGGATCAAGTAAAGTTCCATTTAAAGTAACTGAATTCCGCTACTAGTTAGAGTCTAATTAGGAAGTTGAAACCACATATGAACTGTAATATTCAATATAAAATTATCAATAGAGCATCACAGTAATAAAAGGTTAATTGAAAGGAGGTAAAACATATAGGAACAACAAATACCAGAAACAGCCACTACCATGTTGAGACAGAACACTCAAGAGTGTTCTGTCTCAACATGGTATTATCTCTAGACTAAACCAAGGAATGAGGTCCACACCTCATTAGAGAGGGAATGTGAATAGCTCACATGGACAAGTTACATAAGGTGTCATATCAACAGAAATCTGCAAGTCTGCCCCCGTGAATTCTGGGGAAATTGTTCACAGGAAGGTACCACAGCTGTTGGCACCATTCCACTATGAAAACACCTGAGCAGGTGCCACTAGGAGATGCCCAGGAAAAGGTCCTATGTATTTCTGGTTATGGGGTACTCAAAAACAAAAAGTGTGCACGAGTCTGATGAGCAAAACACACTGAGATCAGAAAGAGAAGCCCCCTTTTCCAGAATACTTCCAGTAACCTTCACACACAAAACATAGTATTATGCCAGTGGGCAAAGAAGTAATACTTACAGATATTATCTCCATTCCAGCAGGGCATAAAATGAAGGGTGGTTTTCCACTAAGAGACTATAAATTGGTAATTTGCCTGATTTTATAATAACTAGTTCATATGAATTTCTTGGAAACTTCTGATAGAAACTTGCTCCTCAGTTTTTTATCATATTATCAAAATGTTGCCTTATTACACTTGGGACCTGTATCAAGTCCAAGTCCCTCCTGACCAAGTTATGACAGTAAGCTGGTGAATTCAGATAATGTTGGACCAGTACAGTAAATGTAAATTATTATCCAAGACTGAGGCAGAGAGTAAAGCATTTGTGAGAGCAATCACTGAATACCAGTCTCCTTCAGCATGTTGCAATTTTTGTACTGTTGAAAACAAATCTACAACTGCTAGAGCTTTAGACAGTACAGCTTCATTTAAGCCTTAGAATAATCTACTGTGAGTCTCTAAATCATCTGCCTTTTTCAGTGGCCCAACAGAGAGATTGTACAAATTGTTCATTAGTACCAGCACTCCAGCTTCTAGTAGAGTCGTAATCTCTTTTTGATAACCAAGAAGTCTACAGTTGTCACTCAGTATCCACAGATGATTGGTTCCAGGATTGCAAAAGGACACAAAAAATCTGTAGTCACTCAATTCCCTTATACAAAACGTAAGAGTAATATTTTCATATGACTTTGCATATCATATCCTCTTGTATACTTTAAATCATGGCTAGATTACTTATAATATTTACTATAATGCAAATGCTATATAAATAGTTGTTATATATCATTGTCTAGGGAATAATCACAAGAAAATGATGTCTTTACATGTTTGGTACAGATCCAAATATCTTAGGCCTAAATAAAATCAAATTCGAAAGCTTCTGCACAGCAAAGGAAATGATTAAGAGCATGAAGAGGGAGCTACAGAAGGGTAGAAAATCTTTGCCAGCTGTTCTTCTGACAGGAGATTAATAAGTACAATACATAAAGAACTCAAAAAACAATACTAAAAATACAAATAACCCAATCAATAAATGGGAAAAACAACTAAACAGTCACTTCTCAAAAGAAATAAAAAAAAAACAAAACAAGAACAAATGTTCAATTTTCCTAGCAATCCTAGCAATCAGAGAAACACAAATCAAAACTATGTTGGAATTTCATCTCACTCCAGTCAGAATGGCAATTATGAATAATACAGATAATAAATGCTCTTAAGGATCTGGGGAAAAATGTACACTGATACATGGTTGGAAAGCAATATAGAACATCCTCAAAAAACTATTTAATGGAACCCCCACATGACCCATCTATCCCACATCTTAGTATTTATCCAAAAGAACTAAAATCAGCATATTATAGTGATACCAGCACATCAATGTTTATAGCAGCGCAACTCATAATAGCCAAGTTATGAAACCAGTCCAGGTGTCCATCAACAGAGAAATGGATGAAAAACTGTGTCACATGGGAATATGTACACAATGGAATTCTACTCAACCATACATGAGGATGAAATCATAACATTTTCTGTTAAATGGATAGCAAGGGACATTATCAAACTAAATGAAATGAGCCAGACTCAGAAAAAAGCTAGAACAAAGTAAGGGTAAAAGGAGAAAGGATCAGATATCATAAGGACAGAGGGAAGATCAGTGGAGTTGAAGGAGGAGGTTGAGGGGGAGGAGGAGGAACAGGAAACGGGAGGAAATGTGAAATGAATTTAGCATAATTACGCTAAGTCCATGTATAAATATATCACAGTGAATCCCACCTTTATGTATATCTATAAAGAAACAATTAAAAATAAATAAATAGAAGGAAGACTAGATTAGAGCAGATGGGAAATAAGGGAGGGAGAAGGGGAGGAAAATAGGAGACACTGGAAACTGGGGCAAATCAAATCCCACGTGTGTATGGTTATGTCCAAATGAACCCAACCATTATGCATAACTATAGTGCACTAATAAAGCATTGAAAATCAGTGCACTAAGATACAAATGTATGTGTGTGTGTGTGTGTGTGTGTGTGTGTATACATGCATGCATGTACAATGCTCTGGAAGGAAGACTTTATAGGCAGTGTATTTTGTTTGTGATGTTGTGATTTTTGCCACACAAAACAATAAACAGAAAAGACCAATACTGATTTTATTGTCTCCCAAAACTCACATCTTCTCTGAACTCACTCTTCTATTTGGCCCCCAGGAGTAATATAACTCAGGCACTGAACATGGACTCTGAAAACAGACTGCTTGAATTTAAATTTCAGCTCTGCATTTATTAAATGTGAAATTTTAAAAAGAACTATTCAGATTCTCCTGTATACTAAGTTTCGTCATCTTTAAAATGAGAATATTTTATCATCTACTTGGTTATATTTGATGAGATTAAAATATATGTTTTAGGCACACAGAATCATGTTAAACAAATATTAAGTGCTTATAAAAGTGGTAGTTTTTATTTAGGTTGTGATCCCAGATAGTGAATTGTTTAAAGCACAGTTGATTATTTTGCATTGTTATTTTCTGTCTGTGTTGTCAATTAATCTAAGGTATTGTTCATTTCAACTCTTCTAAACATCTTGTATTATTGTGACATAATAAGAAAAATATAATTATTCTTCATCTCAGTTCTTGCGCAGAGCTCATAAATTTCTTTTAATTTCCTGACTAATAAGATTGAAAAGAGAACTCTGTGTTATATTTGGTCTTTGTCCATGATTTCTAACATGAGAGTTATTAAAACCCTCAGAATTACCCTAGTGATAAAGGTGAGTGGGTTATCTGTTGTTGCTCACAATGAGCCCCTTTCCACCATATATGAGTTGTGCTAAAAAGGTGACTCTTGATGGGCCCTATATAGCTTCAGGACAGGAGCTGTTTGCTGGAGGAACCTACTATGGAATTAGGGTGTTGGTACTTTCATCCCTACACCCTTGTCCTCAAGTGAGAGGAGAGGGGAATAGAGATTGAATTAATCACTAATGACCAATAATCTAGTCAATCATGCTTACATAATGGATCCTCTATAAAACTCCTACTAAACAATGGGGTTCAGAGAACCTCTGAATTGGTGAGCTACCTATGTGTCAGGATGGTGGTGTAACTAACTGTAGAGAGACAGAAAGAAGCTCCTAAGCTTAGGACCCTTCCGGACCTTGCTCTATGTATCTTTTCATCTGTTAATTCATTTATGTTATTTTAGAATATTTTATAATAAATTGATAATAGTAAGTAAATGATTTTCCATGAGTTCCATGAGTTATTCTAGCAAATTTTCAAAGCCAAGAAGGGATGCTGCAAATCCTTGATTCTTCTAACCCCAGTTGGATAGAAGTATGGAAGCTCTGGGATTTGCAATTTATATCTGAAGCTTGTGAGGCTGAGCCTTTAAGATACTTATAATGTGGAATTTAACACTAATTTTAGGTAGCTAGTGTCAGAATTAAATTGGGTCATTGGACATCCAGTTGATGTCCAAAGAATTGGAGAACTGGTCATTTGTGTGTAAAACAATTCTTTTATTAGGTATCAGAAGTGTTGGAAGTAAAAATTGTTCATAAGTATTATCAGAAGTCAGATTTGTGAGATTGGTCTAGGCTCACGGGAACCTGTGGTTTCGGAAGAGGAGGTAGAGAATGAGGAACCTTGATCCCTGGAAGGCTACCTAGTCACTAAATGATGTGAAACTGCAGCTGTGCTAGGATCAGTTTCTAAAGGTAAAAGTTGCCAATGAATTTAGAATTAGGGTAGACCTGACTCCTGAGAAAATGGCTTATTGGAAACACATAGAAATGAAAAATAATAAAAGGCATTCTGAACATATAGTCCCTTGATTATTATTCTCTAAAGTGAAAGTAAAAGAAAGTTCTGGATCAGATCTTGATGCTGGACTAAGCTTAGTTTCAGTCTATCCTCAAAGCTCAGATTTTGGTTGATTTAGCCTCAAAGCCACCCACAAAAGAAACAATTACGTCATGACAACAGAAACTATTTCCAGAGTTTTGGGTGACTGAGAAGGTAGTCCTATAGCAGAAGATCAAAACCAGGAAACTACTGAAACCAGATGGTGTAGTGTGAAAGGTTTGCATCATTTATGTATTGGTCTGAAAAGATTCCTGAAGAAACTTCAATAAATGAATTGTAGAAGTGACTGAGTTAGGGACAGTAGCTTAGATTTTAAATGTTGTAGTTTGGGTTGATACAAGATCACAGTTTACCACTAACTAATCACAGATGGATATTCATGACCTAGATATATAGAAGATTATTTCTAATGTAACAAGCAGCCACTTTAATTCATACTATAAAGTGTGTTTACCCTGAGAAGGCTGATAGCTCAATTCTTTCTAAAAATGCCAAGTGAAACATCCTGATATGTAGTAAATGATATGTTTTTAAATAAATGATATGTTTCATTTACTACATAGTAAGTAAGTAGTCCCCTTACTCAGGTAATGGTGAGTTCTGTGATTAAGGGACAGCTTTGGCAAGGAAACTCAGTGTGATCTTACTACTGCAAAATCAAAATACTAACCAAGAAGCATTATTGGATTTGCCGTCTCAGTTTTCTAGCAGGGGGTTTGCTGATGTTAAAGCAATTAAGGAAACTAATAATAAAATAGGAAACAGAGTAGACAGTTAAAGGACTTATTCTAGAAGTGTAGAAATCTTTAAATGTATTGCAAAATGGGGAGAATATGATAGATGTTAATGGTATCAAAACTAAGGTGTCAATACAGCATTTTCAGAAGTTGGGTGTATCAATGGGGCCACCTCTTGTTCTCTCAACATTAAAAATCTCTAAACAAATATGCCCCACTTAATCCAGTTTAGAGAAATTTAAAAAGTGGAAAGACAAAGACTGCAATAAAAAATCCTACACAGACACCTAGAGAAACTTTTAGATACACAAATCAAGACAGAGACTGATGAGGACTAAAGGGTCTTCTAGTTTAAGCCCTGACTAGTGACCAGAGAGTATATGAATGTATATGGGTAAAGTGGCAGTTGGTGGGGACTTTCATGGGACTCCTTGTCATGAGATCCTATAACTGAAACAAATTGTTCAAGTCTTTATTGGGAGGCTATGGAGATATAATTGTTAGTGGGGTTAGATGCAAGTTTGGATGAAAATTGGGAATTTTAAGTAGACTTTATGTGAGGTACTTATGTTTCCTTTACCTTGATATATGGGATGGATGGTACATCAGATTCAGGATTGGTTTCTATAATTATTATGATAAAACAGAAGACATGCAAATGTACCCTCAGGCCACTCCTAAATAGGTGTGCTAAATGGGAACTAGTAGAATTCCCCAAGCCAAAAAGGAGTTTTTTGAACAGTACATTTGTACCTCCATACCCACAGGTTCCATATCTATGAATTTAACCAATTATGGATTAGATGAAGCTGCACTGTCCAAAGCTCCAGCAGCTGTAGATTTGTTTTCAACAGTACAAAAATGCAACATGCTGAAGGAGACTGGTATTCAGTGATTGCTCTCACAAATGCTTTATTCTCTGTCTCAGTCTTAGATAATAATTTACATTTACTGTACTTGTCTAATATTATCTGAACTTACCAGCTTACTGACATAACTTTGTCAGGAGGGACTTGGACTTGATACAGGTCCCAAATGTAATAAGGCACATTTTGATGATATTATAGAAAACTGAAGAGCAAGTTTCTATCAGAAGTTTTCTAGAAATTCATATGAATATTCATGTGAATATTATACATCAAGACAAAGTGAGATTTATCCTTGTGATTCAAGGTTGGTTTAACAAATGCAAATCAATCAATGTGACATATTAACAAAATGCAATAAAATGATTAAAGATAAAAATCAATAATTACCTCAATTGTTTCAGAAAAAGCATTTAACAAATTTCAATAGCATTTCTTGACAAAATTTATCAATTTGAATAGAGAAGGCAATTTCCTAACATAATAAAAGTAATTAATGAAAAGACCATAGTTAATTTAATATTATAATCATTGAAGAAAAACTAGAAATTTCGCCAATAAGATTCAGATGAAGCCAAGCTACCCACTCCCAGGTAATAGCAAGAAATATCTGAAAAGAAACAAATGACATCCAAATCAAAAAGGAAGAATTATTCTATCATATCCTTCTGCCATGATGTTCTGCCTCACCTTAGGTCAGAATAATGGACTGAAACTCTTGAGACTGAGCCAAAATAATCTTTTCTTCCTCTATGCTGTTCTTGTTGGGTATTCTGGTCACAGCAATGAAAAGCTTACTGACACACTAATAAATCAATAATGTTGCAATATTGAAGGATACTAAATCAACACAAAACAAGTTGCATTTCTATACACTCCTAGCAATCTATCTGAAAAAAAATTAGAAGACTAATTTCATTTTCTTTTTTCAAATCTGGAGATCAAATCTAGGGCCTTGTACTTGGCAAGTGTTCTATCACTAAGTTTTACCCTTAGCACCTCAATTCCATTTTTTCATGGCATCAAAAAAATAAAATAAAATAAAAACTTTTAGGAACATATTTAACCAAGTCTTTTGAAGAAACCACATCTCTATTCAAGGGCCTACAGATGGTTTGGCTTTGGCTGACTACAATATTGTGATCATGGAGAGATGGAATGTTGCAAGAAAAGAGCAAAAGTTATGTTGATATACCTTTAGTCCCTTTAAATAGTCATCTGCTACAATCTCAGTATCTGACCTAACATCCTCAGGACAACTAAATAAAACTTTTGGAGTGTATGCTAAGCCAGACCAACACTAGACCTCTATCCTTCACCAACACTAAAGCTAAGAATGTGGGAAAGAGAACATCTGAATCCTATAGAAGATATTCCCTCGTTGATAAAGATAACACCTGCAACCTGTAGAAGGAATTACCCTGCTTTGATAAGAACAGCATCTGAGCCCAATAGAAGGAATTTTCTCACCTTGTTGTAGCCTGTCTACCTGATGACCCTACCTATGTATTTAATGAATATATTGCTTACTTTTTTTTTAGCATTGACTATAAAAATTCACATAACCTCTTCGATAGTGGATTGTGTCCTTTGGGGCAATTTAAATTTCTGTTCCTGGACTATGATCTTAACCAAAGATCTTAACTTAAGTTTATTCTTAACCAAATATAAAAGATCATAGTCCAGGAACAAAAATTTAAATTGTCCTAAAGCAGTATGGAGATTCTTTAGAAAATTTGGAATGGAACTACCATTTGACCCAGCTATCCCACTCCTTGGTCTATAACCAAAGGACTTAAAATCAGCAAGATGTCCTTCAACAGATGCATGGATAAAGAAACTGGGGTTATATATACACAATGAAATATTACTCAGCATTAAAAGAGAATAAAATTATGGCATTTACAGGTAAATGAATGGAGTTGGAGAATATCATGCTAAGTGAAATAAGCCAATCCCCAAAATACAAAGGCCAAATGTTTTCTCTGATATGGATGCTGATCCATAATGGTGGGGTGGTGCATGGGAAGAGTGGAGTAACTTTGGATTGGGGCAGAGGGGAGTGAGGGGAGGGGGCAGGGGGTAGGAAAGATGGTGGAATGAAATGAACATCATTACTCTAGGTACATGTATGACTGCAATATGGTGTGACACTACAACATGTACAACCAAAATAAATGAAAAGGTGTGCTCCATTTGTGTACAATGAATTGAAATGCATTTTTCTGTCATGTATAACTAATTAGAACAAATAAAAAAGGATAAACTATTTTCTTTAAAGGAATTGTTATTTTACTTCAACAAGGTGAAAATCTATGTGCCACCAAATGCTTAGACAAAAACAACACTGAAAAAAAGAACAACATCACAATAAAAATCTTCACAGCAAAGAAAACTGCAAAATATAAAGGAAGTCTATAGATCAGAAGAATATATTTGCAAGCCATTTTTGGATAAGAGATTTCTATTCAACATAAGTGATGGACACACACAACTTGGGAGCAAGAAAACAAACTGCTCTTAAAAATGAGTAAAGGACTTGAATAAAATAGATATTTATCCAAAGAGGATACACAGATGACCAGAGGTGTATGAAAAGGTGCTCAATGTCATGAATCATCAAGGAAATGCAAATTGAAATGACAACAAATTATCACTTCACAGTTGTTAGGATGGCCAATCTCAAAAAGTCAAGAGATAAATGTTGAGGAGTTTATGGAGAAAATTCTGCAATCGTTGCACACTGTTTGGGGGAATATAAATTGTGGAAAAGATTATGGAGGCTCCTTTATAAACTAAGAATGGAATTATCACCTGATGCAGCACTTAATCTTCTGGGCATGAAACTGATGGAAATGAAATTAGTATCTTGTAGAAACATCTATAACCCCGTGTCCATTATGGCATTATTCACAATAGCTGACATATGGGAACAACCTAAGTCCATGGACTAGTGAATGAATAAAGAATGTTAGGTCCTCCATACTAGGGTTAGATGAGTAGAATTCATACCTGCACTTAGTCCAGTATGAGTATGACATAAGGTCTCCCACAACCTTTCTGGTCTCAAAGAGGGGCCATTTTCCAGGGGAACATGGATCCACAATTTGATGATCACTACTTTAGTTCCATCATAAACTTGTTGTTTTTCCTATTATGCTTGAAACTTTTCCATCCACAAAAACAAGGGTGATGTGTGATAAAGCATAGCATGCTGTGGTGTGGTAGACATGCTGCCATTGTATGTAGTCCATTATAATCAGAGAGCTTTTTAAGCATTTAATTATCAAGGTTGAAAGTTATGCATTGATCAGTTTGATACATGCCATACACTAAACACTGAAATCTCAATAGCAAGTAATCCTTAGAAATCCCCTTCAAAATGATAACTTTTGTAGCAGATATAACTTGAAAAATAGGATACAAAAGATACTGACTGGCACATTCCTGGAGATCCATTTTCTCTTTAAAAGTAGATCCATTTTATCATTGTATAGTATGACCAGAATGTCCCCAAAGTGATGCCACTCATGATTACAGGCTGCCATTTGAAAAGCAGTTTTTCAGCTTCACACGTCCAGATATTTCATATAATTGTGCATGGAGATAATATTATTCTTTTGCTCTGGATCTCTCTCAAATTATTAATAAAACATTGGATTTACCTTGCATGACCTATGTATCTATTTATTGACTCTCAGTTATTCATTCTCCTTCTCTCCATTTGTCGTTTATTTTTACACAAACACTTTCATCTTTAAAAGGAATGTTAGATGAACCATATGCTGGTTCAAAAAATAAATGAATGGTAATATAAGGTGTTTGTTTTCATCTAATATATGAGTAAAATGGCAAATGTTGACATTGTGTAGAAATATGGGATAGGTCTAAGAAATGCTGTGAAGGAAAAGAACACAAAATTGTGTTGGCATGCTTCTGTGCTTCCACTGAATTTTGTGGACTTCTTTGTGAACCCTCATATGTTCTAGTTTTTAGTTTCTGAGTTTTCTTTCCTCCTACAGGAATCTTGGATTCTCCTCCCACTTCCCTAACCACCCTCCTCCAAAACGCCAAGAGGTGCATCACCCTTCATTTATTTCTGTCTGTCATCAGGGATCATAGTGCCCTACCTAGACCTGAAGACATGTCAGCTCATGTTTTTATGCTCTATCTTCATATAAGTTTGCCTCTGCTGACATCAGAGTTTTTAAAACAGGCAAAAAACTCATTTTATTTTTGCATTTCCCAAGTTTCCTATGTAGAGTCTACTTGTTGCACTTTTTAATTTTTTTATTCCCTATCAGAATGTTATGTTAGGTAAATAGGCTATTGTTGTTACTAGTAGGTCTCAGTGTCTCAGAAAACCAGAAACAATGTAGAAGAAAATTTCTGACATCTATGTAATACCTTTGTTTAATGACTCCATCTGCTGGAGAACATCTGTATTACTTTTAAATGTTTTTTGTTTTGTTTTGTTTTGTTTTGTTTTTAATCACCATACACAACATATGTGGGGACAAGCTAGATATGAACTATTTCTTTTTGTTTTGCTTTCTTTAATTTTCCTACACAACAGCTGTAGGAAATATATAACCATGTTACTAGAAATATCTGGAAAGTTTCCAGGGAATTTGGTACAGAGATGAAACTCTTTTGTTAGCGGCATTGTAAAAGGACTCTTGAGTTTTCCTTTCTTTGTTATCTTACATTTGCCATTCACTTCTGCCCTTTATAAGGAAAGTTCATTCTCTGTATTGTCTAACTGCCATGGTCAATTAGTCTAGCAATTGATGTTTCAGTGTAAGACCCTGTGTTAGAACTTATTCATTGTTTGCTGTTTTAATAACCTACAGGAATGTAGTTGTCTTCATGTAACAAGAAAATCCTCTAGCCCAGGGTGTTTAACAATAGATTTACAGGAAGTTTTGTTGTTTACTCCCATGCTTCCACTTTCCCTTCTATGTTGAATTTTTCTAAGGCCCTTGAGGACTTTCTAAACATTTAGGTTGTTCCAGCTGCTCTTCTGGTAATGACAGATGGCCCTTTTTTGACCATTTCTTCTATACACTAATAACCTCAAAGAATACAGAATTCTGAGAAGTTGACTACAGAAAGATCCAGCTAAAAGGGAATAGATAACTGGGTCTGGTGATGCACACCTGAAATTTCAGCATTCCAGGAGACTGAGGCAGGAAGATGCCACATTCAAGGCCAGCCTCAGCAATTTCACAAGACTCTTATCAACTTCATGAGACCCTGTCTCACAAAAATAAACAAGCAGGAGTGATGCAGTGGCAAATGCCTATAATCCCAGTGGCTCAGGAAGCTGAGGCAGGAGGCTCACAAGTTTAAAGCTGGCATTAGCAACATAGCAAGGCCCTAAGCATCTTAGCGATATGCTGTCTCAAAATAAAATATAAAAAGGCCTGAGGTTGTGGCTCAGTGATTAAATGTTCCTGGATTAAATTCCCAGTACCAAAATAATAAATAATAATGATAACAACAACACTAATAAAATAAAACATAAAAAGACTGGGGATGTTGCTTAGTGGTTAAATACCTGTGGGTTCAATCCCTGATACCAAAATAAATAAACAAAAGAGAATAGAGGGCATTCATCTCTCTAGGCTTTTCTTACTATGAATACTTTAACTCAAGATTCTGGAGTGACCAGCCATGGGGCAATCATTGAGCTGACATGTGGCTTTCAGGCCCACTTTGAGCACTGAGCTCCTGGTTTGCTAAATTTGCCTTAAGGACCTTCTTAACTTTACCTTCCCCTCTCATAACACATGTTCTGTTTTTGGATTGCTGAGGAATGAGATCCCTCCTGGGTGTCCAAAGCTTATAAGCAGATAATGCAACCAGCAGTTACTAATTATTTGATCCTTCTTAGGGTAAAATTGTCTATCCTTTCAGAGTTATAATAACTCTGGGACAACACATTTATATAATAGTGGCTCTCCTTTGCCATAGTAAGTCACATATGACTGATACAGATTTAGGCATTATGGGTGATTCTAGAGGAACATAATCTTGAAGGTGAATTTTATCAATCTTCAGATCATCATCAGAGTACTTCTTCACAGAGGGCCCACTGGGTTTGTAAACCCACACTATGATTATTTACCAGGATTGGAATGTATAATTGAAAAAGACCTCATGTGAGTCAAGCCATTGTGTTAGTTAGACCAAATACCAACAAGAGCAATTCAGAGGAGAAAAAGTTTATTTTGGTTATGTATTCAGATGTCTCAGTCTATGGTTCGCCAACTCCATTGAGTCTGATGTGAGGCAGGACTTCAAGACAAAAGAGCATGGCACATAGGCAAAGATACAGGCTAAAGATAAAATAATGGAAAAAATGTTCCATGCAAATGGAGTCCAAAAACAAATAAGAGTCTATATTATGATATCAGATAAAGCCAAATTCAAGCAAAATTAAATGAGAAAAGGAAAATCATTTATACTGGTAAAGGCAACAATACAACAAGAAGATATAAAGATAATAAATACATAGTCTCCAAAGTTAGTTTAACCTACTTACAATACTTCTTGACATTAAATTCCAAATAGACCTCAATACAATAAAACTGGGTGATTTCAATACTCTCTTTTTTTCTTTTAAAAATAGACTTTATTTTTTTAGAGCAGTTTTAAGTTCATAGTAAAATTGAACAGAAATTATAGAGTTCCCATACATCTCCTGTCCCCATACATATGCAACCTCTTCAACTATCAGAATTCAGCATCACAGTACTATATATCTTATAATTGTCAAATCTAAATTGACTCATTATTATTACCCTAAGTGCATAGTTTACATTTGGGATTCACTCATTTAAAAAAAATATTTTAGTTGTCGATAGACCTTTATTTATTTACATGTGGTTCTGAGAATCAAACCCAGTGCCTTACACATGCCACACAAGTGCACTACCTCTGAGCCCCAGCCCCAGCCCAACTCTCTCTTTTTTTTTTAAAGAGCAAAAAGTTTTATTTAAAAGATAGAAGGAGGAGGAGGAAGGGAGAGAGAAAGAGAGAGAGAGACTGCTTTACACAGGTGGGGAGTCCAAAGCTGGTGCCCCTGGGATTCTCTCTTATCATCAGTAGACAGGCCATTTAAATACAATCAATAAATATTTCTGATCTCAACTATAGTATAAATCATGAAACATTTCACCCCAAAACAGCTGAATGTACCTTCTTAACAGTAGCTCATGGAACTTGATCCAAAATAGACCATATTCTAGTTCACAGAATAAATCTTACAAATATAAAATGAATAATATAATCTTGTGTATTCTATCAGATCATATGATATTAAACTAAAAATAAACAGCAAGAAAAATAATAGAAACCACATAAATGAATGGAGATTGGATAATACTCTTTTAAATGAAGAATGGATCATAGAAGAAATTAAGACATTTTTAGAAATTAATAATAACAGAGATACAGCATATCAAAATCTTTGAGACAGTATGAAGGCAGTTCTAACAAGAAACTTTATAGCATTGAGGCTTAATTTAAAAAATAGAAATATATCCAATAAATAAGCTTATGCCCCACCTCAAGGCCTTAGAAAAGGAAGAACAAATTAGTTCCAAAATAAGCAGAAGATAAGAAATAATAAATATCAGACCTGAAATTAATGAAATTGAGAATAAAAAATACACAGGATAAATGCAAGGAAAAGTTTTTTTAAAGATAAACAATATGATAAACCCTTAGCTAAATCAACCAAAATAAAGAGAAGAACAAAATAAACAAAATTAAAGACAAAAATGAGATATCACTACAGACATGTTTGAAATCCCAAGAGTCATTAGAAACTATTTTGAAAATTTATACCTCAGTAAATTGGAAAATCTAAAAGACATTAAAAATTTTCTAGACACATATGTTCTGCCCCAAATTAGTCAGGAAGATATAAAAAACTTAAACAGACCAATATCAAGTAATGAAATTAAAACAGCAATTAAAAGCCTTCCAAAACAAACAAACAACACACACACACACACACAAAATAAAACAAAAAAAAAAAAAAAAGGGGAAAAAAGGAAAGAAAA
>NW_026000144.1:665777-741215 GCF_001458135.2 Marmota marmota marmota
AAAAAAAAAAAAAAAAAAAAAAAAAAGAAAAGAAAGAAAATAGGACTAGCTGAATTTTACTAGACCTTTAAAGAAGAATTCACACCAGGGGCTAGGATTGTGGTTCAGTGGTAGAGCACTTGCCTTGCACGTGTGAAGCACTGGGTTCCACTCTCAGCACCACATAAAAATACAAAAATAAAGATATTGTGTCTATCTACAACTTAACAACAACAAAAAAGGCTCAAAACCCAGGCTTACTGTAGGCCCTGGTCCACCCCTCCACCTGCAGGCACCTTTGTGAGCCCAGCCTCCTGCACAGGACTGCCCCTTCCAATTAGAAGACTACCAAGGGAGGTCAAGCCCAGAAGCCCAGATCCACCCACACCAGCCTGCATGTGACCCAGGCTCACAACTACTGTGGTAGGCCAGGCCCAGCCCAGATTCGTGGACAGCAACTTGCGCAAGACCCAGGTCCAGGCTAGGACTCAGTTTAACCCCACATCTGGGAGCCTAAGCCTAAACCACTTCCATCTTGGGACACTGCAGTCACTGCCAAAGCCTTCCTAACGCAGTAGCCCCTAACTTTTTGACAATAGAAAAGGCCTACTAGCAGCTGCATCTCAGAGCAGGCATCCCAAAGAGAGTGTGAGGCCCACCCTTTCAGCCTCATTACTGTAAGACATTGCTTCCATCTTAGGGCACCTCAACTATTATTTCAACTTACCTCGGCTATTGCCACCACCACCTTTAGATGCAGTAGTATACATTGAAGGACACCAGCAGGATTTGGAAGCCCAACATCAAGGTGAAGTACAGACAATCTGCATGGGTACTACAAGAATATAGGGTAGAAACTGTAATATCTCAGATCCACGCTATAAGAAAGAAAGACACATGGACAACATGAAAAAACAAAGGAGGAAAGTGCCCAAACAAACCAGGACACTATAATAACAGAACCCATTGACAGCAAAGTTGATGAAATGCCAGAGAAGGAGTTCAGAAGGTTCATAATTAAAATGATCTGTGAACTAAAGAATGACCTAAATGAGCAAATACAGGCAAAAATTGATCACTCCAACAAAGAGATAAGAGCCCAAATACAGATAGCAAAAGATTACTTCAAGAAAGAGATAGATACTCTGAAAAAAAAAAAAAAACTAATCACAAATCCTTAAAATGAAGAATAAAATAAACCAAATAAAAAGCTCTATAGAAAACATAACCAACAGACTAGAGCTCTTGGAATAAACAACATCAGATAATGAAGACAAAGTATACAATCTGGAAAACAAAGATGATCATACAGTGAAGATTGTAAGAAACCATGAACAGAACATCCAAGGATTGTGGTATACCATCAAAAGACCAAATCTAAGAGTTATCGAGATAGAGGAAGGAACAGAGTTTCATACCAAATGAATGCACAATCTCTTCAATGAGATAATATCAGAAAATTTCCCAAGCATGAAGAACAAATTGTAAAACCAAATACAAGGGCTTACCAAATACGAGAACCTCAAATGTACAAAATTACAACAGATCTACACCAAGGCATTTATAGTAAAAATGCCTAGCATACAGAAGAAAGATAGAACCTTAAAAGCCCCAAGAGAATCAGATCACATATAGGGGGAGACCAATTCATATCTCAGATTTTTCAACCCAGACTCTCAAAGACAGGAGATGGTGGAATAACGTATACCAAGCTCTGAAAGAAAACGGATGCCAACCAAAAATCTTATATCTAGTAAACCTAAGTTGTAGATTTGATGATAAAATAAAAACCTTCCATGATAAACAAAAGTTAAAAGAATTTACAACTAGAAAGCCTGCACTACAGAACATCCTCAGCAAAATATTCCATAAAGAAGAAATGAAAAACAGTGATGAAAATCAGCAGAGAGAGGGATTACACTAAAGGAAAATCTAATCAGAAGAGAAACCAAGTCATGTTTTTACCAAAAATAAACAAAAATGGCTGGGAATACAAATCATGTCTCAATAATAACCCTGAATGTTAATGGCCTAAACTCACCAATCAAAAGACATACACTAGCCAATTGGATCAAACAGAAAAGACCCAACAACATTCTGCTTCAAGAGATTCATCACTAGGAAAAGAGATCCACAGACTGAAGGTGAAGGGTTGGGAAAAATTATACCACTCACATGGACTGAGGAAGCAAGCAGGGGTTTCCATCCTCATATCAAATAAATAGACTTCAAGCTAAAGTCAATCAAAAAAGATAAAGAAGAACACTACATACTGCTCAAGGGAACCATACACCAACAAGACTTAGCAATTATAAATATATATGCCCCAAACAATGGAGCTTCACAAGTTCAAAAGTCAAATAGACCACAACACAATAATTTTGGGTGACTTTAACACACCTGTTTCACCACTGGATAGATCTTTCAAACAAAATGTGAACAAAGAAACTATAGAATTCAATAACATAATCAATAACTTAGATTTAACTGATATATATATAGAATATGTCATCCTTCTACAAGCAAATACACTTTCTTCTCAGCAGCACATGGATCCTTCTCTAAAATAGACCTTATATTATGCCAGAAAGCAACATTTAGCAAATATAAAAAAGTAGAGATACTACCCTGCATTCTATCTGATCATAATGGAATAAAATTAGAAATCAATGATAAAATAAGAAATAAAAGCTACTCCAACACCTGGAGACTAAATAATATGCTACTGAACAAACACTGGGTTGCAGAAGACATCAAGGAGGAGATTAAAAAAAAATTTAGAGGTGAATGAGAACACAGATACAACATATCAAAATCTCTGGGACACTATGAAAGCAGTTCTAAGAGAAAAGTTCATTGCATGGCGTTCATTCATTAAAAGAATAAAAAGTCAACATTACATCTCAAAGCCCTAGAAAAAGAAGAATACATCAACACCAAAAGCATAGAAAATGTGAAATAATTAAAATCAGAGCTGAAATCAATGAATTTGAAACAAAAGAAACAATTGAAAAATTTGACAGAAAAGTTGGTTCTTTGAAAAAATAAATAAAATTGGCAGACTCTTAGCCATGCTGACAAAGAGAGAGAAAACTCAAATTACTAACATATGTGATGAAATAGGATATATCACATCAGACAATAGAGAAATACAGAATATAATCAAAAATTATTATGAAAGCTTGTACTCCAATAATATATAAAATATCAAAGGCATCAATAAAATTCTAGAGTCATATAATTTGCCCAAATTGAATCAGGATGATATACACAATTTAAACAGATCAACTTCAAGTGAAGAAATAAAATATGCCATTAGAAGTCTAAAAACCAAGAAAAGCCCAGGACCAGGTGGATACACAGTCAAGTTCTACAACACCTTTAAGGAAGAACTGATACCAATACTCTTCAATTTTCAGGAAATAGAAGAGGCAGCACTTCCAAACTCATTCTGTGAGACCAATATCACCCTAATTCCAAAACCAGGCAAAGACACATTCAAAAAAGAAAACTTCAGACCAATATCTCTAATGAACATAGATACAAAAATTCTGAATAAAATTCTGGCAAATCAAATACAAAAACATATCAAAAAGATCATGCACCACAATCAAGTGGGATTCATTCCAGGGATGCAAGTTTGGTTCAATATATGGAAATCAATAAATGTAATTCATCACATCCATAGACATAAAGATAAAAATCATATGATCATCTCAATAGATGCAGAAAAAGCATTTGACAAAATACAGCATACCTTCAATTTAAAACACTAGAAAAATTAGGGATAACAAGAGCATACCTCAATATCATAAAGGCTATCTATGCTAAGCCCCATACCAACATCATTCTAAATGGAGAAAAAATTGAAGGCATTCCATATAAAAACTAGAACAAGACAGGGATGCTCTCTTTCACCACTTCTATTTAACTTCATAGTCCTTGAAACAGAGCAATTAGACAGATGAAAGAAATTAAAGTGATAAACGTAGAAAAAGAAGAACTCAAATTGGTACTATTTGCTGATGATATGATTCTATACCTAGAAAACCCTAAAAGTTCCACCAGAAAACTTCTAGAACTAGTAATAAATTCAGCAAAGTAGCAGGATATAAAATCCAAACCCATAAATCAAAGGCATTTCTGTATATCAGTGACAAATTCTCAGAAAGGGAAAGGAGAAAAACTACTGAATTAACAATAGCTTCAAAAACAAAAAATACTTGTGAACCAAAGAAAGAGGTGAAAGGTCTATATAATGAAAATTACAGAACCCTAAAGATAGAAATCAAAGAAGATCTTAGAAGATGGAAAAATCTACCTTGCTCTTGGATAGGCAGAATTAATATTATCAAAATAACAGTACTGCCAAAAGCACTATACAGATTTAATGCAATTCCAATCAAAATCCCAATGACATTCCTCATAGAAATAGAAAAAGCAATCGTGAAATTCATTTGGAACAATAAGAGACCCAGAATAGCTAAAGCAATCCTTAGCAGGAAGAGTGAAGCATGTGGCATTACTAGACCAGATCTTAAACTATGCTACAGAGCAATAGTAACAAAACCAGCATGGTATTGGCACCAAAATAGACTGATGGACAAATGGTACAGAATAGAGGACACAGAAACTAATCCACAAAATTACAATTATCTTATATTAAACATGAATGAAGAAAAGACAGCCTCTTCAACAAATGGTGCTAGACAAACTGGAAATCCATATGCAACAAAATGAAATTAAACCCCTATCTCTCACAAAACTCAAATAAAAATGGATCAAGGACCTAGGAATAAAACCAGAGACCCTGCATCTAATAGAAGAAAAAGTATGCCCTAATCTCCATCATGTGGGATTAACTTCCTTAATAAAACTTCTGTGGCACAAGAATTAAATCAAGAATCAATAAATGGGATGGACTCAAACTAAAATTTTCTTCTCAACAAAAGAGACAATCTGTGAGATGAATTGAGAGCCTATGTCTTGGGAGAAAATCTTTACCCCTCACACATCAGATAGAGCACTAATCTCAGAAGATAATATGCAATCAATCAACAAATACATGAAAAAACGTTAATCATCACTAGCAATTAGAGAAATGCAAATCAAAACCACTCTAAGACATCATCTCACTCCAGTCAGAATGGCAGCTATTATAAAGACAAACAACAATAAGTGATGGTGAGGATGTGGGGGGAAAGGTACACTCATACACTGCTGGTGGGGCTGAAAATTGGTGCAGCCAATGTGAAAAGCAGTATGGAGATTGCTTGGAAAACTGGGAATGGTACCACCTTTTGATCCAGCTATTCCTCTCCTCAGTCCTCAAAGGACTTAAAAACAGCATACTACAGGGACACAGGCACATCAATGTTTATAGCAGCACAATTCACAATAGCTAAACTGTGGAACCAACCTAGATGCCCTTTAATAGATGAATGGATAAAAAAAGTGTGGCATATATACACAATGGAATATTACTCAGCAATAAAAAAGAGAATAAAATCATGACATTTTCAGGTGAATGAATAGAATTAGAGAAGATAATGCTATGTAAAGTTAGCCAATCCCCCCAAAACAAATGCCAAATGTTTTCTCTGATATAAGGAGAGTGATTTAAAGTGGGGTAGAGAGGGGGAGTGTGGGAGGAATAGACAAACTCTAGATAGGGCAGAGGGTGGGAGTGAAAGGGAGGAGGTATAGGGTTAGAAATGATGGTGGAATGTGATGGACATTATTATCCAAAGTACACGTAGAATGATGAATTGGTGTGAATATACTTTGTATACAACCAGAGATATGAAGAGTTTTGTTCTATATGTGTAATAAGAATTATAATGCATTCTGCTGTCATAGATAAATTAAAAAGCTTAAAAAAGAAAAGAAAGAACTCAAACGAGTCTTTCTCAAATTATTCCATGAAATTTAGAGAGGGAACACTCCTAAATACATTTTATGAAGCCAGTATAACCCTGACACTGAAACCAAAGACAGAGCAAGGAAAGCAAACTACACACGAATACCCCTGATAAATATTGTTGCAAAAGTCCTTAATAAAAATCATCAAAGATAATATACCATGATCAAATGTGCTTCATCTCAGAAATGCATGGTTAATTTAACATAAGCAAATCATTAAATGTAATTCACCACATAAGTAGAATTAAGGACAAGAATCATATGATCATCTCAATTGATGCTAAAAAGAAATTTAATAAATCTAGCACCAATTCAAGTTTAAAAACTGAAGAAACTAGGGCTAAAAGGAACTTACCTCAACATTGTAAAGGCCATTTATGAAAAACCCAAAGACAAAATTATATTGAACACAGAAAATTGGAAAACATTTCCTCTAAAATCAAAACAAGGATGTCTACTCTCCTTACTCCCCTTAAATATTGTTCTTGGAATTTTATGCAGGGAAGCAGGCAAGAGAAGGAAATTAAAGTGATACAAATAAGAAAATAAGAGGTCAAACTCTCCCTATCTACTGATGAATCAAAATAAATGAACAAAAAAATATATCCTATCTTTAGAATATCCAAAACTTCACCAGAAGACTTCTAGAAATGATCAATAAATTCAGCAAAGTAGCAGAAAACAATATCAGTATTCACAAATCAATAGTTTTCCTTTACTTCAACATTGATTCTGTTGAGAAATAAATTATGAAAAACACTTCTTTCACAATAACTTCAAAGGAAATTGGAAAAATGATATATCAACCGAGGTGAAAGATCTCTGCAAACAACACTATATAGCACTGAACAAAGAAATTGAGGATCTGAGAAGATAGAAAGAACTTTCTTGCTCTTGACTAGGCAGAATTTTGTCAAAATGGACATACTACCAAAAACATTATACAGATTCAATGCAATCTCCATCAAAATACCAATGATATTTTCCACAAAATTAGGGGAAACAGCCCTAAAATTCATTTGGAATTGTAAAAAAAAAAAAAATCCCAGAATAGCAACCAGAAACTTCACTACTGCTAGAAGAAATCGTAGGATCAAGACTCCAATATATTAGTAAGGCCCCAACTTCCTTAGCAAGACCCCTAAAGCTCAAGAAATATAAACAAGAATCAATAATAGAATGGCATTGAATTAATAAGCTTATGCACAACAAAAGAAATAATTAAGAACATGAAGAGAGTGCCTACAGAATGGGAGAAAATCTTTTATAGTTACTCCACTGACAGGGAATTAATATGCAGAATATATAAAAAATTGTGTAATACCAAAAAAAAAAAAAAAACCAAATAACCCAAGTAATAAATGGGCAAAAGAATTACAGAGACACTTCATTTCTCAAAAGAAACACAGATGGCCAACAAATGTATAAAAATAAAGGTTCAATTTCCCAAACAATAAGGGACATGCAAATCAAAACAAAACTACAATTTCATCTCATTCCAGTCAGTATGGCAATTATCAAGGATACAAATAATAAAAGCTGGAATGGATGTGGGGAAAAATGTACACTCATACATTGTTAGTGGGACTGAAAATTAGCACAACCATTTTGGAAAGTGGTACAGAGATTCCCAAAAATCTAAGAATGGAACCATCTTATGACCTAGCTATCTATCTAAAACATACTGTATTTATCTAAAACATACTGCAGTGATACAGTCAACTCAATGTTTATAGCAGCATAATTCACAATAGCCAAATTATGGAATCATCCCAGATGCCCATCATGGGCATCTGGGATGATTCCATAATTTGATGATTCCATAATTTGTCTTAATACATCATGAATGTATTAAGAAAATGTGGTATATATACATAGTAAAGGTTTACTCCATCATAAAGAATGAAATTATGGCATTTACTGGTAGATGGATGGAAACGAAATACATCATACTAAATGAAATAAGCCAAATTAAAAAAAAATTAAAAAGTTGGATGTTTTCTTTCATATATTGAAAACAGAGCAAAATAAGGAAAATGAGGAGGTATTAGATATCACAAATATACAGGAAGATCAACTGAGTAGAAGAAAGATGTTGAGGGGCTGGGGATGTGGCTCAAGTGGTAGCGTGCTTGCCTGGCATGCGTGCGGCCCGGGTTCGATCCTCAGCACCACATACAAACAAAGATGTTGTGTCCGCCGAAAACTAAAAAAAATAAATATTAAAAATTCTCTCTCTCTCTCTCTCTCTCTCTCTCTCTCTCTCTCTCTCTAAAAAAAAGAAGGATGTTGAGAGAAAAGGAGGAAAGACAGAAAAGGAGAAGAAAGGCAGAATAAATTTAACAACATTACATATGTACATCTACAAATACACCACAGGGGATTTCACCTATAGGTGCGTATGGAAAGCACACACAAGGATGGATAAATGGATGACCAAAGGGAAAATCAGGGGAGTCATGGGGAAAAGATTGGGAGAGTAGAAGAAATGGGGACTGAAATGCAGTAAGTCAGATACCATGCATGTATGATTTTGTCTAGATGAACCCACCTACTATGTATAACTATAATGGCCAGAGAGAGAGAGAGAATGAGAATGACAGAGGTTAGCTACTCAACTCATGGTGGCTGGGAAGCAGGTGGAGAGGAAGGGGCTTTAGGGATGATAAACTGTTCTAGGGCATGTCCCCTGTGAACCATCCCCTTCAGCCATTTCCACCTGCATTTCTCTGAACATTTCTGCATTGACACAGGAGCCTTTACGGAACATTTCACATCCAAACCACAATAGGCATACTCAGCCATTGGCATAATCTCTATGTTGGTTTCATGATAATTGAAGGGAAAGCTATTATAATAAGAAGGACCAAGTAGAAGCCATTAGAAATGCCACTGATGAGGAAAATATACCAAGAGCAATACCACATTCTTGGAGGGAATGAATAAATTTGTACCACCATTAATGGCTTGAAATAAGCACATGTGATGATCTCCAACAAATTCTCATTCAATACACCTTTTTGACCTGTGCAAAAAAGAGATGGATTTTGAAGAGTGAAAATGGATTATCATAAAGTTGAGTAGGTAGTAGACTCTAATTGTAGCTTCTGTTCCTGATGCAGTTTTATTGCTTAACCCTTGTCCTTGTACTGGGTGTAGATCTATTGATCTGGAAAATTCTTTTATCTCAATAACTCTTATCAATAATCAACGGAATCATGTGTGTTCAGTCATCAAAGCCAACAATACACTTCATTGTTCTCCATTAACACCATCAACTCTCCAGCCCTATGTCATAATTTGACCCAGAGGAACTTTGATCACCTTTCTGTTAAGACAACACTTCCTGGAACATACATTCTCAGTATATAAGTGTTAGTCTTTATCATTAAGTAGAAGTACAAAATAATATATGGAAACCAGAGAAAATATGGGGAAATTAGAGGAACTGTAGAGGAAGTGAATTAGAAGAACTGAAATTAGGTAACACATTGCTCATAGTTTGCTAATCTCTCTCTTTCTCTCGTAATCAACCTCTCCTCATAATTGTCATTGTCTATAGTATTCTAACACCTAAGCAAATATATAGACAGCAGAAATAAAGGCTGAACTTCCCACCCCACCTTGTGGCTAGGTGTGACCATATGAATCACCTAGTTTCTGACTGATGGAAGAGAACAGAATTTCTATTGAATTTCCAGCCGTGCACTTAAAGGGAAGGGCCATACCATTTCATTCATCATTTTCTTCTTTCCCAATGGTTGAAATGTGGACAATGATGGTGAATCAAACCAGGAATAGATAGGTAAAAGCAGTGCCCTATTGAGCGTGATGAGCAAAAACCCACTTCCACTGTGAAATAACAGGTAAGAAAGTTAACCTATTGCAGGTATTCTAAGACAAAATCCCCTCCAATTCCAACACTTTAAAATTGGATATATCTTACAAAGAATTCCTTAATTGGAAGCCTTATTTTTCCTTTTGAATTGATACTAATGGTACATTTTATAAAAGAAAGTGTATTTTATTCAATGAAAGAGTAAACATCATCTTGGTTAATTTAACTTCAATAAGACATGACATTGAGTAGTATAAGTCCTCCGTTCTTGTTCTTGTTTGGGGTTTAGTTTTCCCTTTTTTTAAAAAAGAAAAATTTATATTATTGATTCTATATTATCTCCTTTTCTAAATATAAACATTCAATATTATCCAATTGCCTCTAAACTATGCTTAAGATAAGCTCCATTATTTTTTATTAGAGCATCATAATTATACACAGTATTTGGGTTCCTTTTGATAAAAAATAATGCATGTAAATAATTTGATTGCAATACATATTCCACTCCTTTTCTCCCTTCCTCTCTCCACTGATTTTCCCTCCTCTCCTCTACTGATGTTCTTTTCACTCATTCATTTTTGACTGGTATTTCTACATATACATAAAGGTAAAATTTTTAGTCCATTTTTATATGTAAATTCATTCCATATTTCTTTGCACTTTCCTTCTTCCCATTCTCCCTCTTGTTCTCCTTTTTCTATTCTGTTGTTTCCCTATGCCTTTATAAAATCCTATCCTTTCACCATCTATCCCCTATTTTGCTATAGCTTCAACTTATGGGAAAAAATATTCAGCTCCTGATTTTCTGAGTCTGGCTTGAATATTTTTTCTCATATATTTAGCATTGTATTCTCCATTTTCACCTATGTACTGGCAAAATACCATTATTTCATTCTTTTGTATGGATACATAAAATTCTATAGTGCATGGTATACCATGTTTTATTGATTCATTCACATACTGATGGACATTTGGGTTGATTTCATAATTTGGCTATTGTGAATTGTGCTGCTATAAATTTTGAAGTGGCTGTATTGCTATATATGTTCATTTTAGTTATTTTGGATAAACACCAAAGAAATGAATAGCTGGCTGATCAAATGGTTGTTCTATTCTTATTTTTTGAGGAACCTCCATACTGCTTTTCATAGTGATTGTACTAATTTACAGTTCACCACTAAAGTACAAGTGTACCTTTCCCCCTACATTCTTGCCAGCATTTATTATTATTTGTGTACATATTATATATATTATATACTAAATATATAACTAAATATTCTTTAGTTATTCATGGATACAATATATTTATTTTGTTTATTAATTTTTACGTGGTTCTGAGGATCCAACCCAGTGCCTCACATGTGAGAGACAAGCACTCTGCCACTGAGCCACAACCCCAGACCATGTTTGTGTTCTTGATAATTGCCATTCCAACTGGAGTGAGATGAAATCTTAGTGGAGTTTTGATTTGCATTTCTCTGATTCCTAGAGATGTTAAATATTTTTCCATGTATTTTTGTTGGCCATTTGTATTTTTTTATTTGATAAATTTATGTTTAGTTATTTTCTACATTTATTGATTAGGGCTTCTTGTTGTTGTTGTTGTTGAGTTTTTTGAGTTATTTACAAATTCCTGTCAGAGGACTAGCTGGCAAAGATTTTTTTCCTTCTAATCCGTAGGCTCTTTTTTCATGCTCTTAATCATTTCCTTTGCTGTGCATAAGCTTTTTGATTTGATGGCATCCCACTTATTGATTCTTGGTTTTATTTCTTGAGCTTTAGGAGTCTTGTTGAGGAAGTTGGTGCCTGTACCTATGTGATGGAGTGTTGACCCTATGTTTTCTTCTAGCAGTTTCAAGGTTTCTGGTCTAATTCCCAGGTACTTGATCCATTTTGACTTTATATTTTTGCAGGTTGATATAGGGATCTAAGTTCACTCTTCTATATATGGATATCCAATTTTCCCAGCACCATTTGTTAAAAAGGTTTTCTCCAACATATATTTTTGTCACCTTTGTCAAGTATCATATGACTGTAAGTATCTGAGTTTGTCTCTGTGTCTTCTATTCTGATTCCATTGGTTTTTATGTTTATTTGATGTCAGTAACATTCTGTACTATAGTAGTATAATTTGAGGTTGGATATTGTGATATCTCACATCACCAGAAAGAATTGTTCAGAATTGCTTTGGCTATTCTAAGTCTCTTATTCTTCTAAATGAATTTAAGGACTGATTTTTCTAGTTCTGTGAAGAATGTCATTGGTTTGATGGGGATTGAAATGAATATGTATGATGCTTTTGGTAATATGGCCAGTTTTTTCAATATTAATTCTGCCTCTCCAAGAGTATGGGAGGTCTTTCCATCTGCTGAGGTCTTCTTCAATATCTTTCTTCAGTGCTCTATAGTTTTCATTTTAAAGTTCTTTTTCTTCCTTGGTTATATTAACGCCAAGTTGTTTTTGTTGTTATTGTTGTTTTTAGGTTATAATGAAAGGGATGGTTTTCCGGATGTCTTTCTTAGCACAAGCAGAATATAGAAAAGCTAGCTATAGATTTATAAGTGTTAATCTTGTATCTTGTTACTTTTCAAATTTGTTTATCAGCTCTAGAAATCTTTTAGTGGAATTTTTTTGGTACTCTAGATATTGGATTGTGTCATCAGCAAACACTAATATATTTTGACTTCTGATTTATACCCTTTTAACTTTCTTCTCTTGTCTGATTTCTTTGCCTCAAGTTTCAATAACTATATTAAATAGCTTTGAGGTTTTCTTTATTCAGTGTGATGTTGACTTTGGGTTTTTCATTTATTGCCTTTAAAATGTCATGACTTGCCTGAACAGGCAAGTTCTTTTTATCCCTAGTTTCTCTAGCATTTTTAACTTGAATTTTTGTTCATTTTATCAAAGGCCCTTTCAGCATCTATTGGGGTGATCATAAAATTATTTTCCTCAATTCTATTTATATGGTGAATTACATTTATTGATTTATGTATTTTAACCAATCTTGCATCCCTGGAATGAAGCCCTATTGATCATGGTGCATGATCTTCTTAATATGTTTTTTATTGCAGTTTGATAATATTTTATTGAGGATTTTTTTGTATCTATGTTCACCCAGGATACTGGTCTGTAGTTTTTTATTCTAGATATTAAACCCTATTAATTTTTATATGCTATCATGTTAGTTTCATTTAATGCAAAATATATTTTTAAAATTTTCTATGCCACTTCTTAAACCCCAAATTCTAATATTTGGAATATTTCCAAATATTTTTCTGTTCTTAATTTATAGTGCAATTTTGTTATGATGTGACATACTTTTGCATATCTATACTTATAAGAATTTTCAGTTTTTTATGCCCAAAGTATGATGTTTTGGTGAAAGTTCAATTTGCACTTGAAAATATTATATATTGCTGTTGTTGGATAGAGTCTTCTATGATGCCAATTAGATCCTGTTGATTGAGATTTTTGCCCAGTTCTTCTACTTCCCTACTAACTTTCCCTCTATTTGGCTTATTGGTTTTATTGGTTCCTTAGAGATGAGTGTCTACATCTCCAACTAAAATTGTGTGCTGGTAAATTTCCCTTTTGTGGGTTCTACCAATGTTTACTCTGGTGCACAAACCTAATTGATCTTTGTTGTGGCCTGGTAGGGCCAGAACATGGATTATTATGGCATGAATCTTGTCCATACAAAATCCATGTTTAAGCCCTAAGGCTCAGTTCCTCAGAATATGACAGTATTAAGAGAAAGGGCATTTGAAGAAGTAGTTAACATGAGGTCATTGGGGTTGGCACTTATCCAATTTGACTGATGTCTTTATAAAAAGAAGTAATTCAGACACACAGAAAGACATGAGAGATGTGCACACAGAGAGAAAAGACCATGTGAGAACCTAGGAAAAAAACAGCCATCTTCAAGCAAAGGAGTAATTTCAGAAGAAACTAAATCTACTGACATCCTATTCATGGTCCTGTAGTCTTCAAAACTGTGAGGAAAAAAAAATTCTGTTGCTTAAGCTACCCAACCTATAGCATTTTGTTATGCTACTCTTAATGCACTATATAACTTCTTTGTTATTTTGTAATATCCCTCTTTATCCTTGGGAGTACTTGCTTGTTGAAAATTGAACATCTTGTCTAGGACAGTAAAGACTGAGTTAAATAATTTTGTGCTAAGTCTTTAATCTGGGATTTGAGTTGATCATTAAGAGTTCAGTTAGGTTTATAACTTATAAATTATAATTTATTGCCACTGTGGTTTCCTCAGTTTTTCATATCCCTGTAATGCTATATGGTATCTAATGTGAAGTTTATTCAAACTGAGGAACCCCCTCTTGACCTTGATCATTTTAGTTTTCTCTTTGCAATGTTTTTCAGAGAGGATCTGTTTTCACATTCTTATTCCTCATTGATCTCAATTTCAGTAGTTTTTTTTTTTTTTTTTTTACATATTTTCCAAAACATGTTGTACTGGTACTAGAAGGCAGTGAGGTGCTAATATCTGTTGCGCTGATTATGACTGTCCTAGGCACTGAACATGTATGCATTTGATGTGTGACCTCAGTTCTGCTGCCCCAACCCTGGATGAAGCTGTGGACCCAGTGTGTCTCCTTGCTTCTCCTACAGGAGTAGATTTATTCCTGATCCTTTTTGCCACCTGCAGTGGTTTTTCATTGGTTCCCTAAGGGCAACAGTGTTTGATGTTCTTCTCTTCCCGACACACACATCAACTCTCTCATTTTATAATATAGAGAGTGGGTAGGGGAAAAGGGTCTCTGAGAGAACTTCTTGCCATTTCTGAATTAACACTGTTTTCTTTCCAAAGTCTGCACTATAACAGACACATTCTTATGCTTGTTTCTGATTGTTCCTGTGAGAGTTTGGTAGAGTTTATGGAGAAATAGCCTGCCAGAACTAGTGGAAGTCCCTAACTTCTGCAGAACCTAGAATCATCTCACGGTTCTACCACCCACACTCAGGCTTAATTTTTTTTTCCCAACTATTCTGGCTGAATCCTACTTCCTGGTGTCTGATTTATCTATCCTAAGTGAGACTGTGTCTCCTCTCTCCTGCATGTACCTGTTCCACCATGGAAATAAAATTTCTTATTTCAACTCTCATTTAGTGCAATGCTCACAAGGGCTGCAGCCAGGTATGTCAACTGAGTTTCAAGCAGATGTGGGAAAAAAAAANACAGGTACATTGGCTTTATCTATCAGAAGGTTTAAAGTAGTATCAAACCTTCATTTTGCTATTTCTAGATTAATTTAAATAGAAGTCTTGCAAAATGAAGGTTTGATACTACTTTAAACCTTCTGATAGATAAAGCCAATGTACCTGTTAATGGGCAAACAGCAAATGAAGGTTCTCAGCATAAGATTCATATGTTAAAATCACAAGCTGTGTCAGTGACTCAGCTTGTGCAAAACCAGTGCCTAGGAATGCTTACAATTCTGGTTGGATATCAGCTATTTGGCAGAATTTACAAAGGCCTAGCTTTTGAAACTTCTAAGGGGGAAGAAAACCCCTCTGAGTTTGACAGAACTGCACAAGAAGAAAAAGGAAAAAAAAGAAAAAAGAAAAAAAGAAAAAGTAAACTCTCTCAGTGTAGCTGGTATAACCCCAAATATAAAACTGCAAAGATTCTCTGTCAGGTACAGCAAAACATGAAATCCAGAATGGAATTAAGAATTGAAACGAGACCTTTGTTGTCTTCCCAGGGTTCAATTTTAGTGGTTCAGTAAGGAGAAGCAGGGATCAATTGAAATTCTTCTAAAATGATCTGAAAGGATCACTGGCTTCACTATGAATCTCATCTACTACCCACCATCAAAGAGAAGAGTGCAGTTTGAAGAAAAGACACAACTCCTGCACAAATAATAAGCCAGATTTTTGGAGAACAACAGTCTAAGACAATGTATTTTTAGCAGAGTTGTATTTCTTACAATTTAACTTAGACCTCTTTACATTATTCTTAAGGAATTAGATGGGTCACATGTAAATGCTTTTCTTTTTTTTTTAAAGATGAAGAATCTAAAAGGAATCAACCTAGGATTTATGCACAACTGTATCCATTTCTAAGCCTCTGCAAAGATAGAAAAGTAAAAACACAAATAAAGTATCAGAAGAATGATTATTCCAAGAAACAACAACAACAAAATTTAATGGCAAATTTATTTCAAGTCCCCAAACAGGTTAAAGATAAAATGTGTCAACATGTGGCATAACAGTAAAGAAAGAAGTGGTGGAGGGAAGAGGCATAAAAAAAAAAAAAATCAGCAAGACAATTATGTCTTTCACTTCATGATCCAGAAATCTCAAAACAAAAGTTTATACCATTTTTACAAAGAAAAATAATAGAATTAACTTTTCAAACTTTTGCCATTCTCTTGTTTAAATTCACAAATTTATACTTTGAAGAAAACCAGCACATTATGATTAGGGTTTATTTCAAAATCACATGTAGAAATAAAATTATCTATCTGTTTAAAACCAAAGAGATGGGGAAAAGTATTGAAAACAGTAAGGAAAAGTGTGCATTACCTGAAAGGAAACAATTATTCAAAAATCTCTTTCTCGTTATAAACCATGGTGAGTATGGAAGTGGTGCTGGAATTCAGCAAAAAAATATCTTTAAATTGTTGAGGGGAAAAAATAACTGCCTACAAAATAGTTTGCATCCAATTAAAATGTTCTTCAAAAATTGTAGTGAATGTATAGCATTTTCAGATTAAAAAAGAAGAAGAAGAAGAATCTCTTGCCAGCAGATAGTCTCCATAGCAAATGTTTAAGGAATATGGGGATATTTCTAAATGAAACTTGAATGGTCAATGAAAAACAGCATCACCATCAAAGTAGAAAGTAAGCCAGGTATGGTGGTGTGTACCTATAATCACAGCAGCCAGTAGGCTGAGGCTGAAGAATGGAAAGTTCAAAGCCAGACAGCCTCAGTAACAGCAAGGCCATAAGCAACTCAGACCCTGTCTCTAAATAAAATACAAAAAGTGCTGAGAATGTAGTTCAGTGGTTGAGCACCCATGCATTCAATCCCCAATGCAAAAAAAAAAAAAAAAAAAAAAAAAAAGAAAAGAAAAAGAAAAAAGAAAACCTATAAAATAAGAAATATATCTTCAAAACACACTAGGTCTTGAAGTATTAAATCCACACTTTTGATTAGCTTTTCAAGTTCTTCATTAGATTGATATTATGCATCTAGCCCAACTTATTTCCAAGTAATAATTCTAAAAAAGAATATAATTATTGCTAAAGATACAGCAGCAATACAGCTGGGATATTTGGGGGACATATTTAATAAATAACTATGAAAACTACACTTCTACCTCTCTGATGCATTAGATAATTTGAAGCAGTGCTTCCCAATCATTTTTTATACTATTCAGTATAAAAGAAATATGTTTCTAATGTAAATATGATAGATAAATAATAGTTTATAGTTTATCTAACTGTACCTGTATAGCTCAGGAACTTCAAGGTATCAAAATATGTTTGCACATTCTGTAGGAAAAATTCTTCTTTGAAGATATTTTCACTATTGAAGATATTTTCACAATTAAAACCTAAAAGAATACAGTATAAAAATATACAGATATGATAAATTGTGGTATAAAGGTATATTAAGAATTGTAATGCAAATAATAATAATAATAATAATAATAATAATAATAATAATAAAGCTCATGTAAAAACAAACCTTAAAAGAATTATAAACTAAAACATTGGTTAGCTTGTATGAAATAAGTGAAATTGTTAAAAGAAAGCACTTAGAAGTGAAATGTGGAATATGAACCAGTTCAATGAGTTCAAAAGGTAGATCTGTCCTCAGGCTAATGGATTTACATCCACCCTAAGATTCTAAGACCAAGTATTGGATTAGATGGAGGGTGATGGGGTGAATCTGAGACTTGTCTTGAATTTAGGAAGGGCCTCAGGTTATCCAAGTCAGCAGCTCCCCCTGCCTGCTTGCAGATGAAAATGCAAATAATCTATGGAAAAAATACCTTATTTTTTCTTTTAGAAATCACATTTAGTGAGATCAACTTGATTTAATATAAGTTATCAAATACTTATATTAAATCAGAGAAACAAGTCAATATATCAATGAGAAATACAAATACCAGATTTAGTTACCAAGGATTTTAGATTTTTAAATAATCACATGTATTATAAATAATTATGACTAAATTATTCAAGAAATAAAATGATTCTTTAATTAGCAACTATCAAAAGTTAATGGGAAGGTGGAAAAACATGGCAGCGGGAAGGGAATGAGCTGCCCCGCGCCCCACACCGCCAGACCTGCAGGCATATCTCACCTAGTCAGAATACTACAACTCTGAGAGAGTTAGAGGACCCCTATCCAGCTGCTCTCTGCAGAAATCACCAATGCTGTGACCCCATGCTGGGCTCCAGGACTCAGCTTTCCAGTAGGATGCCCGGCATTGGAGCAGGACCCAAAGCCCAAAGTTCCAGTCCATGCAAGACTCAGCTAGTGCCTTAGCAGAATCACTTATCAACACATCTACAGATTGCCAAGACTTCGATCCACTCCCATGCAGGTGAGTCAGCTGTTAGCTACCCACAGTGCAACACCATTGCCTGGCTCCCCCCACCTCACCAGGCTCCCTCCACCTCACAAGACACCCTGGCACTGAAAGCAGACTGCCGCCATCTTGACTCAACATTCTCACCATTTAGCTGAGGGCAGTCCCCAGATTGGATCTCCAGTGGCTAGGTACCAGATTTCCAACCTTTCCCCCCTCCCCAGCAGAGGTAACCCAACATAGTAGTTGCCAAACACAGGTGTGCAGTAAGATCAGGGAGCCACCCATGGGAGCCCCAGGGTGAGAGTTTCCTGAATTGGGAACTGCCAGGGAAGAGAGAGAGAGACCAGGAACTGGGAAATCTCTAGAGAAGAGGGGGAGATAGTACCGGGCATTGACGTCATATAAGTGAGCAGTCCCAAAAAGAGACCCAGTCCCCAAAAGAGTCTTTTTGCAGGGTCTGGTGGATGCCACTCCCTGCAGCCAGGTGCCCTGTGCAAGGAACAGTCTTCCCTCCATGGTTACCTCCACCATTCCAAGGGCAGAGACACCAGCTTACAACAGGTGATGCCACCTACTGGATGAGAAAAGAAGCAGGAAAGATAACAGATCTCTAAAGCTAGCTACAACTCTTGCTTCTTCCTTTGAGTTTTTTGTTTGTTGGTTGGTAGGTTGGTTGGTTTTTTTCTCTTCTACCCCTCCATCCTCCAGCCCTTACATCCCAAACACATATGAAACCAAGATCTTCGCACGAAAGAGGACTTTGAAGAATGAGTTATTTGAATAATAGTAAATTATAATTTATAAGTTATAAACCTAACCAAACTCTTAATGATCAACTCAAATCCCAGATTAAAGACTTAGCACAAAATTATTTAACTTAGTCTTTACTGTCCTAGACAAGATGTTCAATTTTCAACAAGCAAGTACTCCCAAGAATAAAGAGGGATATTACAAAATACAAAGAAGTTATATTAGTGCATTAAGAGTAGCATAACAAAATACTACATGTTGGGTAGCTTAAGCAACAGAAATTAACTGTCTCACAGTTTTGAAGACCACAGGACCAAGGACAGGGTGTCAGTAGGTATGGTTTCTTCTGAAATTTCTCCTTTGCTTGAAGATGGCTGCTTTTTTTCTGGGTTCTCACATGGTCTTTTCTCTCTGTGTGCACATCTCTCATGTCTTTCTGTGTGTCTGAATTACTTCTTTTTATAAAGACATCAGTCAAATTGGATAAGTGCCAACCCCAATGACCTCATGTTAACTACTTCTTCAAATGCCCTTTCTCTTAATACTGTCATATTCTGAGGAACTGAGCCTTAGGGCTTAAACATGGATTTTGTATGGACAAGATTCATGCCATAATAATCCATGTTCTGGCCCTACCAGGCCACAACAAAGATCAATTAGGTTTGTGCACCAGAGTAAACATTGGTAGAACCCACAAAAGGGAAATTTACCAGCACACAATTTTAGTTGGAGATGTAGACACTCATCTCTAAGGAACCAATAAAACCAATAAGCCAAATAGAGGGAAAGTTAGTAGGGAAGTAGAAGAACTGGGCAAAAATCTCAATCAACAGGATCTAATTGGCATCATAGAAGACTCTATCCAACAACAGCAATATATAATATTTTCAAGTGCAAATTGAACTTTCACCAAAACAGCATACTTTGGGCGTAAAAAACTGAAAATTCTTATAAGTATAGATATGCAAAAGTATGTACTTGGCACAAGAATTAAAATCAAGAATCAATAAATGGGATGGACTCAAACTAAAAGTTTCTTCTCAGCAAAAGAAACAATGTCTGTGAGGTGAATAAAGAGCCTACATCTTGGGAGCAAATCTTTACCCCTCAAACATCAGATAGAGCACTAATCTCTAGGGTATAAAAGAACTCAAAAAGCTAAACACTAACAATAATAATAATAATAATAATAATAATAATAACCCATCAATAAATGGGCCAAGGACCTGAACAGACACTTCTCAGATAAGGATATTCAATCAATCAACAAATATACAAAAAAATGTTCATCATCTCTAGCAATTAGAGAAATGCAAATCAAAACCACTCCAAGATATCATCTCACTCCAGTCAGAAGGGCAGCTATTATGCATACAAACAATAAGTGTTGGTGAGGATGTGGGAGAAAAGGCACACTCATACATTGCTGGTGGGACTACAAATTGGTGCAGCTAATGTGGAAAGCAGTATGGAGATTCCTTGGAAAACTGGGAATGGAACCACCATTTGACCCAGCTATCCCTCTCCTCAGTCTATACCCAAAGGACTTAAAAACAGCATACTACAGGGACACAGTCACATCAATGTTTACAATTCACAATAGCTAAACTGTGAAGCCAACATAAATGCCCTTCAGTGGATGAATGGATAAAAAAAATTGACATATATACACAATGGAATTTTACTCAGCAATAAAAGAGAATAAAATCATGACATTTGCAGGTAAATGGATGGCATTGGAGAAGATAATGCTAAGTGAAGTTAGTCAACCTCAAAAAAGCAATGCTGAATGTTTTCTCTGATATAAGGGGGATTATTAATAGTGGGGTAGAGAGGGGAAGCATGGGAGGATTAGATGAATTCTAGATAGGGCAGAGTGGTGGGAGGGAAAGGGAGGTGGCAGGGGATTAGCAAGGATGGTGGAATGTGATGGACATTATTATCCGAAGTATATGTATGAAGACATAAATTGGTGTGAACATACTTTATATGCAAACAGAGGTATGAAAAATTGTTCTATATGTGTAATAAGAATTATGATGCATTCTTCTGTCATGTATTTAAAAAATAAAACCAATATAAAAAAAAGTTAATGGGCAGGTTTGAAAATTTAAAAGCCCTTAGAACTTAAAATTATGCTCACTGAAATTAGAAGCTCAATAGATGAGTTGGATTAGACACAGGAAAAGAGATAATTTGTGAACTGTAAAATGTGTCTGAAGACATTACCAAGAATTCAGCACAAATAGACACAATAAGGACAACATGAGAGGTTAAGTAAAATGAAGAATTGAAAGGAAAAACCTGATGCATATCAAATTTGAGTACCAGGACTGGGATTGTGGCTCAGCAGTAGAGCACTTGCCTTGCACATGTGAAGCCTTGGGTTCAATCTTCAGCACCACATATAAATAAACAAAATAATGTGTCCAACTACAACTAAACTGTGTCCAACTACAACTAAAAAATAAATATTAAAAAATTGAGTACCAAAAGAAAATACCAAAAAAGAGAGAAAGAATTTGAAATAATGATTGAGTATATCTAGTCAGATTTATCTTGTTTTATTAAGATCACATACTGTCAGATTTTGTATACTTTCCTAATGAATGGAAACTTGGACTCTTGAGGAGAGGTGACAATAGAGGATTGGACAAAATTGACAGAATTTAAAGCTAGATTTTTATTCATTGCCAACCTGTGTCAAAGCTATGAGGACTAGAAAAGAGCTTTTGTTTGGGGAATAATGTCCCACAGAATTTGCCTTCATGGGCTGCTTGGTTAAAGAAATATATTAACATAAGTTTCAAGAGAGTTTTTAGACTGTTGAGGTCGAGGAGGCTTGGGAACACCTAAATCCAATTTAAACTTAATGAAGTCCAGTATTTGCATGTGTTCTTTAGTACGGACATGGTTAGACTTTCTACTGGAATTGCAGATGTGTGTTCTAAAGAAGAAAGGTATGCAGTTTTTCAATTCAAAATCAAAATGTAAATTAAATTAAAAACAAGCTGAGATAACAGAAAGACATCAAATCTTGTATCCTCTTGCCTATTCAAAAGAGAGCAATAGAATTTCTAATTTTCTTAATAAATAATCTAATTTTCTTAATAATTAGAAAAAATGTAAAAGGTATTATTAAGAGAGGGTGGTGGCTACATCTGCCAAATGAGGCACTACTGGGATTTTAAAAATCACTATTCACACTTATCCAATTGGGTATAAAAAACCCAGACATCCTTTTGTAAATTGATTTAAAATTTGGAGTATAATGAAATGCCATGCAATCTGCATACCATGTAAAGTGATTAAATCAAGCTAATTAACGTGTTTATTGTCCCGCCTAAAATCCTTGCAATTTTTTATGGTGAGAAACTTTCAAATTTACTCTCTCAGCAATTCAGAAATGTCCATTACATTATTGTTCATCATAGTCATCCAGAAATTTTTTATGTAGTTTCATGTAGTGAGCTATTTAGAACTGAAGTGTAGTGATGTAATGTATCCACTAGATGGCACTAAAGCTTGCAAGTACAGGGGAACTCAGTGTAAGAGAAACTTAAGGGAGTAGTTTCTGTTTTTATTTACTTATTCCTTTTTAGTTATATACAACACCAGGACACACCCTTACATAATCACAAAAGCATGAAACACAAGCTTTTCCAATTCAGTCCCAGCCATTACTGCACCCCATTCTTATTCCACTGATCCCTATTCAATACATTTAGTTTAATTTTTTTAAAAAATTATATTTATTTATTTATTAGTTGTAGTTGGACACAATACCTTTATTTCACTTATTAATTTTTATTTGGTGCTGAGGATCAAACCCAGGGTCTCACACGTGCAAGGCCAGTGCTCCACTGCTAAGCCACAACCTCAGCCCCCCCACCCCCCGCCCCAATTATTTTTAATTAGTGTTCTGAGGATACATCCAATGCCAGAACCCACAGTGCCACATCGGTGCATGCACATGTTAAAGTGATGTCAGATTCATTACACTATTCTTCCCTTTACCTGTCCATTCTTCCTCCTCAATTCCCTTCATCTACTCTGCTGTTCTTGCCTCTATTTTGATGAAATTTCCTCTCCTTTCTATTTTTCCTTTATCTCATTTTAAAAAATTTATTTTAATCCCCTCCCCCATTTTGATAAGCTTTTATACAAACAGTGTGTATATCTTATTCTACTTAGGATCCCAGTCACAATGTTGAGATGCACTGTGGTGTATTCATATTTGTACATAGGAAAGTTATGTCAGATTCATTCCACTATCTTTCCTATTCCTATCCCTCCTCCCTTCCCTTCATCCCCCTAGGTATAAACCACAGAATTTCTATTCTTCCCCTCACCCCCTTGTTGTGTGTTAGCATCCACATATCAGAAAGAACATTTCACCTTTGTTTTTTGGGGATTGGCTTATTTCATTTAGCATGATAGTTTCCAGATCTTCTATTTACTGGCAAATGGCATGCAGCATTTTTCTTTAGAGTGGAGTAATACTATTTGTGTAATATATCACATTTTATTTATCTATTCATCTGTTGAAGGGCACCTAGATTGGCTCTATAGCTTGGCTATTGTGAATTATACTGCTATGAACATTGATGTGGCTGTGTCACTATAGTATGCTGATTTAAATTCCTTTTGATGTATACCGAAGTATGAAATAGCTGAGTCATATAAGGGTTCCATTCCTAGTTTTCTGAGGAATCTTCATACTGCTTTCAAGAGTGATTGCACCAATTAGAAGTCCTACCAGCAATGTATGAGTGTACTCTTTTCCCCATATCCTTGGCAACATTTATTGTATTCTTGATAATTGCCATTATGACTGGAGGGAGATGAAGTTTCAGTGTAGTTCTAATTTGTATTTTTCTAATTTTTAGAGATGTTGAATATATATACATGTATATCTGTTGACCATTTGTATTTCTTCTTTGAGAAGTGTCTGTTTATTTCTTTTGCCCATTTGTTATTAGGATTTTGTTTGTTGTTGTTGTTGTTATTAAGTTTTTTGAGTTCTTGGTATATTCTGGATATTAATGCCCTATATGAAGAGTAGTTGGCAAACATCTCTCATTCTGTAGACTCTCTCTTTACCTCCCTTGTTTCCTTTGCTGTGAAGAAGCTTTTAAATTTGATGCCATCCCACTTATTGATTTTTTATTTTACTTCTTGTGCTTTGTGAGTCTTGTTAAGGAAATCTGTTCCTGTTCTGATAAAGTAGACTGTTGGTGTACATTTTCTTCTAGCAGTTACAGGACTTCTGGTCTAATTCCTAGCTCTTTGATCTACTTTAAGTTGAGTTTTGTGCAGGGTGAGAAATAGGGGTTACATTTCATTATTCTACATATGGATAGCCAGTTTTTCCTGTATCCTTTGCTAAAAAGACTATCCTTTCTCCAAATTATGTTTTTGGTATTTTTGTCTAGTATCAGATGACTATATATGTGAGTCTCTGTGATTTCAAACTCATTTTTTTTAGTCATACACTGGACACTGTTATGGTTTAGATGTGGTACCTCCCACCCCCACCCCACCCCCGCAAAGCTCATGTGTGAGAAAATGCAAGAAGGTTCAGAGGAGAAATGATTGGGTTGTAAGAGTCTTAACCCAATCAGTAATTTAATCCCCTGATAGGGATTAACTGAGTGGTAAGTAAAGGCTGGTAGGGAGTGGCTCGGATTTGAGGCAAGGTTTCGGGTATATATTTGTATCTGGCCAGTGCAATCTCTGCTTCCTGACATGATGTGAACTGCTTCCTTCTGCCACACTCTCCTGTCCTGATCCTCTGTGTCACCTGGAGCCCCAAGGAATGGAGCTGGCCTTCTATGGACTAAGACTTCTGAAACCATGAGCCTTCAAATAAACTTTTCCTTCTCTTCAGTTGTGCTGGTCAGGTCATTTAGTCACAGCAGTGAAGAAGCTGACTAAACAGACACAATACCTTTATGTTATTTATTTATTTTAATGTGGTGCTAAGGATCGAACCCAGTGCCTCACAAGTGCTAGGCAAGTGCTCTACCACAGAGGCACAACTCCAGCCCCAAACTTATTTTTAATAGCCACTAAAAAGAAGAGTTTTACTTTAAATCATAAAATTAATTTTGAGACATATTTATTTAAAGAGTAGTTTTCCTTAAGAATTAAATGATTATCATAGAAAATTTGAAATTATACTTTACTTTGGTAGTGTGTATAGAAATACATACCGTATCTTATATATTTATGTTAAACAGAATTCATTCTTATTGTGTATGTTATTTTTAACTGGTGGCAATTATTGTTTGAATATTCTTATGTATATTCATAAATGTTCGTTATTGTTTTTATGTGGACATAACATTTCATTTTATAGAAATCATATGTATTTAACAAAGCATTAGCTTTGGTTAGTGACTTCTCATTTCACAGTACTGGAAATATCCCATTGATAAACTTTTTTTTTGTGATTTTTGTGTTACATGTCAAAGAATATACCTTTAAAATCCTCTCTCTTCCCTAAGTAACTGTTTCTAAGGGAATGTATGAATTATTTTTTATAGTTTTTGATAAGCATTGTCTAACTGCTTCTGCAAGTTGAAATAAACCAATTGACACTTCACTAGTAGTCTTTCTAGCCATATGTTTTCTAATATTTTCCCCCAAGGAGTTATTTACATTTTAATTTTAGTTATGTGAAATTTCATTTAGAAATCTGATCAAAGATATGAAAGCTTAGAACAAACTTAAGATAATAATTTTTGCATTTATACAGCAAAATTTTGGAATCTTTGAAAACTGACTGTAGTATCTAATATTTCCTGGGTATTTTGCCCTCTTTAAAGTAATCTTATTGTATCCCTATAATTATGTGAAATAAGCAGGTCAAATATTTTTAGAGGAGAAAATTGAAATTATGTTGGAAAAGCAAAATAAAACACAGATATTATTGTGATTGTGTAAGGTAAGTGTAACTTTCAGATTTAATATTTTGAATATTAGTGAAAAGTCCAAACACAGGAGGAAATAGAGCAGTATACCTATATTAGACTTCTATAGCACTTTGCATTTCCTCTATCATGGTCTTGATCACACCATATTATAATTATTCATTGTTTGTCTTACAAATTGACCATACATTCTAAAAGGAAAATTTGCATGCCAAATTTGCTTGGAATTTTAAATCTAGTGTCCACCACATTAGCTGCTGCTTAATATTCACTTGTGAATGATTTTTTTTTAAATTCCCTCAAACAGAAACATGACTGTTATGTAGAAATAGGTTGCAAATGAATGTTGATTTATTTATCCCAAACCTGATGAAATATGATGACATAGTTTTCCATTTATAATACCAGTTCTTTTTTTTTGCATGGAAGATTTTTTTTTATTTTTCAATTGATTTTATTTTTATTTTTTAAATACATGACAACAGTGGAATGCATTACACTTATAGAGCACATTTTTATTACATTTCTTATTATACATATAGAGCACATTTTTCATATCTCTCTATATAAAGTATGTTCACACCAATTTATGCCATTATAAATGTACTTTTTTGCATTATAATTCTTAATAACATATATACCAAAATTTTTCATCTATGTATATAAGGTATGTTGACAACCAATTCAAGCCTTCATACATGTACTTTGTATAATGATGACTATCACATTCCACAATGCTTGCTAATACCCTGCAACCTCCCTTTCCCTCTCATCCCTCTGCCCTATCTAGAATTTATATAATCCTCCCATGCTCTCCCTCCCTACCCCACTATAAGTCATTCCCCTATATCAGAGAAAACATTTGGCATTTTTTTGGGGGGGGGATTGGCTAAGTTCACTTGGCATTATCTTCTCAAATGCCATCCATTTACCAGCAAATGCCATAATTTTGTTCTTTTTTAATGCTGAGTAAAATTCCATTGTGTATATATGTCACATTTTTTTAATCCATTCATCCACTGAAGGACATCTAGGTTGGCTCCACAGTTTAGCTATTGTGAATTGTGCTGCTGTAAACATTTATTTGGCTTGTCCCTGTAGTATGCTGTTTTTAGGTTCTTTGGAAATAGTCTGAGAAGAGGAATAGCTGGGTCAAATGGTGGTTCCATTCCCAGATTTCCAAGGAATCTCCATACTGCTTTCTAAATTGACTGCACCAATTTGCAGTCCCACCAGGAATGTATGAGTTTGCCTTTGTCCCCACATCCTCTCCAATACTTGTTGTTGTTTGCCTTCATAATAGCTGCCATTCTGACTGGAGTGAGATGATATCTTAGAGTAGTTTTGATTTGCATTTCTCTGATTGCTAGAGATTATGAGCATTTTTTTATATTTGTTGATTGATTGTATACCCTCTTCTGAGAAGTGTCTGTTCAGGTCCTTATTCCATTTGTTGATTGGGTTATTTGGGGTTTTTTTTGGTGTTCAGATTTTTGAGTTCCTTATATACCCTAGAGATTAGTGCTATATCTGATGTGTGAGGGGTAATAACTTGCTCCCAGGATGTAGGCTCTCTGTTCACCTCACAGATTGTTTCTTTTGTTGAGAAAAAAAGTTTTTAGTTTCAATCCATCCCATTTATTGATTCTTGGTTTTAATTCTTGTGCTATAGAAGTCTTATTAAGGAAGTTGGGGCCTAATCCCACATGATGAAGATTAGGGCCTACTTTTTTTCTTGTATTAAATGCAGAGTCTCTGGTTTAATTCCTAGGTCCTTGATCCATTTTGAGTTAAGTTTTGTGCATGATGATAAATAGGGGTTTAATTTATTTGGTTGCATATGGATTTCCAGTTTTTCTAGAACCATTTGTTGAAGAGACTATCTTTTCTTCATTGTATGTTTTTTGCACCTTTGTCTAATATAAGATAATTGTAATTTTGTGGATTAGTTTCTGTGTCCTCTATTCTGTTCCATTGGTCTACCCGTCTATTTTGGTGCCAATACCATGCTGTTTTTGTTACTATTGCCCTGTAGTATAGTTTAAAATCTGGTATAGTGATGCCGCCTGCTTCACTCTTCCTGCTTAGAATTGCTTTAGCTATTTTGGGTCTCTAATTTTTTCAGATGAATTTCATGATTGCTTTTTCTGTTTCTATGAGGAATGCCATTGGGATTTTGATCATAATTGCATTAAACCTGTATAGTGCTCTTGGAAGTATGGTTATTTTGATAATATTAATTCTGCCTATCCATGAGCAAGGTAGATATTTCCATCTTCTAAGATCTTCTTTGATTTCTCTCTTTAGGGTTCTGTAGTTTTCATTGTATAGATCTTTCACCTCTTTTGTTAAGTTGGTTTCCAGATATCTTTTTTTTTTTTTTGAGGCTATTGTGAATGGGGTAGTTTCCCTTATTTCCTTCTCAGAGGATTTGTCACTGATCTACAGAAATTGACCATACATTCTAAAAGGATTTATGGGTGTTGATTTTATATCCTGCTATTTTGCTGAATTCATTTACTAGTTCTAAAAGTTTTCTGGTGGAGTTTTTTGGGTCTTCTATGTATAGAATCATATAGTCAACAAATAATGCTAGTTTAAGTTCTTCTTTTTCTATACATATCCCTTTAATTTCTTTCATCTGTCTAAATTCTCTGGCCAGTGTTTCAAGAACTTTGTTGAATAGAAGTGGTGAGAGAGGGTATCCCTATCTTGTTCCAGATTTTAGAGGTAATGCCTTCAATTTTTCTCCATTTAGAATGACGTTGGCATGAGGCTTAGCATAGATAGCCTTTACAATATTGAGATATGTTCCTGTCATCCCTAGTTTTTTTAGTGTTTTGGACATAAAGGGGTGCTGTAATTTGTCAAATGCTTATTCTGCATCTATCAAGATAATCATATGATTATTATCTTTAAGTCCATTGATATGATGAATTACATTTATTGATTTTTGTATGTTGAACCAACCTTGCATCCCTGGGATGAATTCCACTTGATGGTGCACAATCTTTTTGATGTTTTTGTTTTTGATTTGCCAGAATTTTATTGAGGATCTTTGCGTCTATGTTCATTAGAGATATTGGTCTGAAGTTTTCTTTCTTTGAAGTGTCTTTGTTTGCTTTTGGAATCAGGGTGATATTGGCCTTATAGAATGAGTTTGGAAGTACTCCCTCTTTTTCTATTTCCTGAAATAAATTGAAGAGTATTGGTATTAGTTCATCTTTCAAGGTCTTGTAGAACTCAGCTGTGTATCCATCTGGTCCTTGGCTTTTCTTGGTTGGTAGTCTTTTGATGGCTTCTTCCATTTCCTCATTTGATATTGGTCTGTTTAAGTTGTGTATATCTTCCTGAGTCAACCTGGGCAGACTTAAGGAATTTATCAATGCCTTCACTGTCTTCTATTTTATTAGAGTATAAGTTTTCAAAATAATTTCTAATTATCTTCTGTATCTCTGTAGTGTCTGTTGTGATATTGCCTTTTTCATCACATATGCTGGTAATTTGAATTCTCTCTCTCCTTCTCTTCATTAGCATGGCTAAGAGTCTGTCAATTTTATTTATTATTTCTAAGAAACAACTTTTAGTTTTGTCAATTTTCTCAATTATTTCTTTTGTTTCAATTTCATTTATTTCAGCTCTGATTTTAATTATTTCTTGCCTTCTACTGCTTTTACTGCTGATTTGTTCTTTTTCTAGGGCTTGCGATATAGTGTGAGGTCATTTATTTGTTGACTTTGTCTTTCTTTAAGGAATGAACTCCATGCAATAAATTTTTCTCTTAGTACTGCTTTCATAGTGTCCCAGAGATTTCGATATGTTGTGTCTGTGTTCTCACTTACCTCTAAGAATTTTTAATCTCCTCCTTGATGTCTTCTGAAACCCATTGTTCATTCAGTAGCATATTGTTCAGTTTCCATGTGATGCAGTATTTTTTATTCTTTATTTTGTCATTGATTTCCAATTTCATTCCATTATGATCTGATAAAATGCATGGTAGTATTTCTAGTCCTTGGTATTTACTAAGAATTGCCCTGTGGCATAGTATATGATCTATTTTTGAGAAGGATCCATGTTATGCTGAGAAGAAAATGTATCTTCTTGATGCTGGTTGATATATTCTATATATGTCAGTTAAGTCTAAGTTATTAATTGTGTTATTGAGCTCTATAGTTTATTTATTCAACTTTTGTTTTGAAGATTTATCAGTGGTAAGAGAGGTGTGTTAAAGTCAACTAAGATATTTGTGTTGTGGTCAGTTTGACTCTTGAACTTGAGAAGAGTTTGTTTGATGAACATAGCTGCACCATGGTTTGGGGCATATGTAATTTATGATTGTTATGTCTTGTTGGTGTATGTTTCTCTTGAGCATTATGTAATGTCCATCTTTATCCCTTTTGATTAACTTTGGCTTGAAGTCTACTTTATTTGATATGAGTTTGGAGACCCTGCTTGCTTCCGCAGTTCATGTGAGAGATATGATTTTTCCCAACCTTTCACCTTCAGTCTGTGCATGTCTTTTCCTATCAAATGAGTCTCCTGTAGGCAGCCTATTGTTGGATCTTTTTTTAAAACCAATCTGCTAGCCTATGTCTTTTAATTGGTGAGTTTAAGCCATGAACATTTAGGGTTACTATTGAGACATGGTTTGTATTTCCAGCCATATTTGTTTATTTTTGTTATTTAACTTGACTTGATTTTCTTCTTGAATTAGTTTTTCTTTTAGTGTACTACCTCCCTCTGCTGGTTTTCATTGTTGTTTTTACTTCCTCTTCATGAAATATTTTGCGAATGATGTTTTTTAGTGCCAGTTTTCTAGCTATCATTTCTTTTGTTTGTCGTGGAAGGTCTTTATTTCATCTTCAAATTTGAAGCTTAATTTTGCTGGATACAAGATTCTTGGTTGGCACCCATTATCTTTTAGAGTTTGAAATATGTTGTTCCAGGATCTTCTAGCTTTCAGGGTCTGTATTCAAAAATCTGCCATTATCTTAATTGGTTTACCCAATTAATATATAATATATATAATATATAATATATAATCTGATTCCTTTCTCTTGTGGCTTTTAACATTCTCTCCTTATTCTGTATGTTGGGCCTTTTTATTTTAATGTGTCTTGGTGTGGATCTGTTGTGATTTTTCACATTCAGCTTCCTGGAGGCTTCTTGAAATTGGATTTCCATTTCATTCTTCATGTCTGGAAAGTTTTCTGATATTATTTCATTGAACAGATTGCTCATTTCTTTGATTTGGACCTCTATGCCTTTCTCTATCCCAATAACTCTTAAATTTAGTCTTTTTATGCTATCCCATGTTTCTTGGATGTTCTACTTGTGGTTTCTTATCATTATTGCTGTGCTGTTTATGTTCTTTTCAAGATGATATACTTTATCTTCATTGTTTGATGTCCTATTTTCTAAGTGGTCTACTCTGCTGGTGATGCTCTCATTTGAGTTTTTAATTTGGTTTATTATTTCTTTCATTTCAATGATTTCTCTTTGGGTTTTTTGTTTGTTTGTTTGTTTGTTTGTATAACCTCTATCTCCCTGTAGAGGTGATCTTTTGCTTTTTGGATTTCTTTATGTAGCTCATTTTCAAAGTGATCTTTCACTGCCTGTATTTGTTATATATTGTCTTCTTTGAGATTCCAAAACATTTTATTCATGTACATCCTGAAAACTTTATCTGTCATTTTGTCTGCTGTAGCTGTTAATTCTTCTAATAATGTGTTGTCTTGAATTGTTTGTGGTACTTTCTTCCCTTGTCTTTTCATGTTGCTCACATTTCTTTCTTTCCAGCTCTGTGGGACTGGTGTGTTATTGTTTTTACCCTATAGATTTGTAGTATTCTTGTATAGTTCCAAGATCCCTCCTTTGTGGGGAAAGACAATGTTAACAGTTTCCAATATGAACAATACATCACCTATGAACAAATTATTGTTATTAAGACATTTATAGTTAGTCTCAATGTCCAGAAATGTTGGATTCAATTATTATTTAAAATATAATCAGTAGTTTCATAAAATGTGTACAGCTTCTAGTGGTGGATAGAGATCTGGGGGTCAGGCATAGGACATTATGGTAATGGAGAAAGATGTGAGGGTGTGGGGTTAATATAACTTAGGAAATTTGGAGGAGAACTCTAATGAAGAGAGTTAGTAGCAGGGGAATAGACAGGAGGTAATTTAGGGTAGACAAGTAAGTGTGAGGATAGTAGGGTACATAAAAACAAACACATATATGTATTTAGAAAACCACATGAAGTAAAAATAGTAAAATTAGGAGGTTGAAAGAGGAATAGAGGGAGGAAGAAAAATAAAAAAGAAAAGAAAGAGAAAAGAGAGAGAGTGAAAGAAAGAAAAAAAAGGGAGGTGTTTATGCAATTCCTCTATATTATATTATTCTGGTTACTCAGTTCTTAAAGTTCTATTTCATGCAAAGTTCTTGGTTTCACATATGTTGGGGTTGTGAGGGCCAGAGGAGGAAGGGTAGAGGAGAAAGAAAAAGGATAAAATAGAAGAGAAGGAAAACAAAAACAAAACAAAACAAAACAAAACACTCTTAGAATTCTGTTTCCTTCTTTTCTCTTCCAGTAGATGGAGTTGTCTATTTCAAGCTTGAGTCTCTGTCCTCAGGGTGGTGTAGGTAACAGTGTGAGAAGATTTGAGTCCCCCTCTCTTGCCTGGAGCTTCCCTAATCCTGGTCTCTCTGAGTTGCTCCTATTTTTTAGACCCCTCCCCTCTCTTGCTTATCAGGTCTCAACTGTGGGACCTCTCACCCTTCACCCTCTGGTTCTCACCAGGTGGGCAGCGCTCTATTCATACTGCGCTCCTTTTCAACTGAGTGCTGATTTTGTGCTGATAGTTACTATGCCTAGTTACCACTGCTGGGGGGAGGGGGAGTTGGAAACCAGGTACCTGTTCAGTCAAAGATCTGTGCTGGGCTGGGGATGTGGCTTAAGCGGTAACATGCTCACCTGGCATGCGTGCGGCCCGGGTTCGATCCTCAGCACCACATACAAACAAAGATGTTGTGTCTGCGGAAAACTAAAAAATAAATATTAAAAAAAAAAAATTCTCTCTCTCTCTCTCTCTCTCTCTCTCTCTCTCTCAAAGATCTGTGCTGATAGCCACACCCACCAAAAAATAGTGAGAAAGGTTTTCCAAGATGGAGCCCGTCTGTTTCCCACATTGGGGTGTCTGGTGAGGTAGGAGGAGCTGGAATGTCCTTCTGCTGTGGCTAGAATGCCGGGAGTGGAGCATACTCTGGAATTCTGTGCTCTGCAGAGGTGCTGATTTGGTGCTGCAGAGGTGCTGATTTGGTGCTTTAGCTCTGCCTCTTGAGAGTCGCGCGTGTCCTCCAACTGCGGGCTTTGGGACCAGAATCTGGAGTCTTACAGAACACAGAGGCTCTGAGTTCTGCTTGGGTGTTCACAGCTCTGGAATTTTCTGTGAAAATCCATTGTATGGGGTTCTGTCACACGCTCTGAGATGTTGTATTCCGTCTAGGGGAGACCCTGTGGAAAAGCCGCATGACTGCTTTCTCGGATTCATGCACAGAGCATCCAGAAATGGTGTCTCCTCTATTCCGCCATCTTGGATCCACTCTCCATCAGTTCTTAATATTTAAAACATGTCTAGGGTTTGCTATGAACCAAGTATTGTTTTAAGTTAATTTTCATGTACTAAGTAATTTAGATTCTAACTAATTTTAAGTAAATTTCTAGCTAATTCTAATAGCTAATTTGCTGAGGTAATCAAAATTTTCAATAATATTCAAAATGTTAAATCTGTAATCTAGACTCATCTTAGTAAGATATGTGCCAAACATTACTATATGTTATTATATGTGCCAGTTATCTGAGTTTTGTTTTGGTTTTTCAACATAATTTCAAGTTCTTCCTCTGAAAAGAACACTTCACTTGTATATTTCACACAGTAGCCAGTGGGTGACAGTAATGAAACTCAGGCTACCTGCCTCCTACCCTCTGGCTTTTACCAGCAACACTTTCCACTTGCACATTTTATAACACAGGTTTTATAGGACACCAGCTTCTCACATGACTCAGGAGTAGAATGCTGTCATTAATGATAGAAGATTAGCATTAAGGGGACATTTCATTATACAAGAGGAGCTCAAAGGTCAAGAAATTCATCTATATTTTTTACTAAGAAGTATTTTAAATCCATATTTCTTTTCTATATGTCATTGGTGGTGACAACAGGTTAAAGATACCATGAATATCATATATGTCCAATGTTCAGAAAAAAATATTGAAAAATACATTTGTAAAACAATAAGGAAAGTAGTTCAATTTGTTCCTGATTGAAATAGCCCACAGATATCATGCAGTATCCCATTCTGTTTAATTAATTATTTGGTGTATATAATTAATACATATAGCACCTCAGAACTTATAAGATATTTTAAACCATTGTTTATGAGGACTAAATGTTACCAAGCATCTGCAATACAAAGAAAAATGGATACAGTCCTTTAGAAAACATGGGTATAAAAAATAACTTAAAAGGTATTAACAATGCTATAAAACTAAGTAAGACTTTACTCTAAACAGGAATTTTGGAAAATCATAGTATTATGTTTTCTGCTTTCTAATATGGCATATGATGTTTAATATATGAACACTTTAATATTTGAACACTTCTTGGAACCCATGGTGTTGATTCTATTTTTATTTTCACATACAACATAGGAGCTTATAATTGTGCTGAACACAAAATACAAACAAACAAACATACTTCATTGCACAGAAAATGCTTCACATGAAGTAGTGCACATGACAAAGCTGATTAGGAAAGGCACAATCTTATTACCAGAAGAGACTAGTATTATTCCAAGTTTGAAAAATACAGAGTATTTACTGATAGAGATTTGCCACCCCTTATATTGCACATTTTTCAACATTTTTGTCTGTTTTTCAAATATTCTTCATAGTTTTTGTTTTTTTCTTTTCTTCAAAAAACACCATGTGAATAATTTTAAAGGCAAAGAAATTTGTACCATTGACAAAGACCTGCCTACAATTGAGGAAGTTTAAAAAAAAAAAGAAAGACAAATGCTATTCTTTTGGGGATAAATATGACAAAGTAACCTGGCAAAGGCCTCCGAACAGAGGAAAATATTACACAGTTTAGTTTCATAAACATGTTCACTTATAAATGCTAAGTTTAAGAAATTCATTTATACCAAATATCCATTCCTAGTCAAAATTCCATTTGTTTACATTCACCTTTTGCCTCCACCATCAGCTTTTTCAAGCAGTGCAAATGCAGGAAGGACACTCATTGTTCGTAGTCATTCAACAATAAATAATAATTCCTAACCTATTGTTACTTCTGGACTTGAGTACATAAAGTGCATTTGAAAAGTTTAATAGTCATTCTTCTTATTCTTGGGACATGACTGTCAATCAACCTGCAATATTTTCAGCTCACAGAAGAAGGAGTCCACAATGCAGATTTTTCCTGGAATTTCTCTCCATTTTGTTCCAAAGACATATTTATAAAAGTTTGTTCACCATGTCTTTGTGGACATTTCTGACACAAAGTAGCATCATTTGACACAACTTTCCTTTAGTTCCAGCAACAATGGTTTGAGTGAATATGCTTGCTCATTATCTGAAGGGTTTGCTGCAGACCCAGGGTAAATTCCTCTCACATTCTGCACTGCTGATATCTGTGCTGTTCAGAAATGCACACTTCTCAGACCCTGTCAGGTTGAACCTGTCAAACAATGAAGACACTCAGAATTATTTTCAATTCGTCATTTCCATTCAGTTACATGAGAATAAACTTAATGGTCACCTCTACTATTTTTCCTTAGGAGAAATTATGAGACAAATCTGCCAGTCAAGTTATCATAGTCTAATCTGTGGGACAATAGACAAAAAAAAATGAAGGAATAGCATGCAGAGAAAAGATACAGAGTTAAGAGTAAAGTGCTCCATTTGTTTGGTAGGCACGTCAACAAAGGGGTGATTCTAGGTCATTTTGAGTTCATTGATTCTTCAAGATATACTTCAGAAATTACATGCATTCAAAAGTCATGCATACTTGTGAATACATATTTAGGGTGTTTATGGATCTTGCAGCCCATCTGTAGATATGAGACTGTAAGGACACATATTAAGGATCCCTTTACTATAGATCTGAATTTGGATCTTGATGCTGTATCTGTAATTATCCTAAAATTATTAATAGTGAGAAATTTATTCCATTCTGAATTTTGAGAAAGCCGAAATCAACACCAAACTTATAAAATGTATCTCAAAAACAGAATAAGTATCTTAAATTCTCTGGCAAGTTTCTTCAGGTTCATAGAAATTAATAATTAGGCATAGATTATGTTGTTCTTTATCCACACAGATATGAAAACTAGGAAAGTGAAAGAAGAAATTCTTTTCCAGGAACTATCTCATCAGTCATCTCCTTAGAATATTTCCAAACAAGCTAATTTCGATCATTCATACTAGAGTTTACTGAGGAAAAATTACTATAAGAATTTATTGTCAGAATCCTAAGTTGATAAAAATATAACAAAGGCTGTCTTGAAAGGAGTCCATTGGATATAAGCATATAAAAGAAAATTTTAAGAGCTCTACTCATGAGTATCTCAACCTTCACAGCCAACTGGGATTTGCAAGAAGAAAAGAAAAAAAAATTAAAGGTTAAATGAAAGAAGAAAGGGAAAGCATTTTTCCTGTGGTGCCAGCCTGGGAACAATAAAGAAATTTCTTGACTTACCAGTTGTGAACTCTGCCATCTGACCATTTCCATTTCTGACCATCTTCATTGTTCAGCCCAATCCAGTGTTCAGCTCCTCCCACATATCGTTTCAGGAAGTTCTTAAAACATAAAGGAGTTGTTATGTTAAACAACTGACTGAGGAAACATGTATTTATTAGATCTGATTTTTAAAAGCTTTAATTTGAAGCATAATGACTAAGGCTGATCATTTATTATTTCTATATAGGAGAAGCTTATTTGGACTTCTGGCCTTTGAAGCTAAGCAGTCAATAATCACTTTTCAAAGTCCATATTGAACTCTCATTTTGAACTCAGAGTGATCATATCACTTCTGTGACAATTTTCCTAAATGTGCAATAGATACAAAGTTTTAACTCAGAAAGAAACCACAGATTGCCTATTTAAAACAAAATAGCATCATTTTGTGAAGTTATTTTTGAATCTTACCATGTCCTTTTCAGATTCAATGACAGCAAGAGTAGCACCATCTTTGGAACAAGAGTTTTTTGCCAAAATCCAGCTCTTTGTTGTGGTGGAAATAAAGTAGCATTTCCTCTGGTACACAACCCACTCTTCTGAGCATGAAGAATCATGGGTGTCTGAAGGCACTGGGAACTTATATTGCCCTGGACAATTATATTGGCCCACTGTGAAAAGGAAAATGTTTTTTTTTTTTTAGTAACAAAAGAAATCAAAAAGATTCAGCATGTAAACTTAGTTTAGGTATGATAGAGAGTGAGAACCAGGAAAGAGAGAAGGAAGAAGAAAGCAGTTGCTCACTTATCTAACTATTCTTTGTGTCTATTCATCATCAGACGAGGTATGAGCATAAGGGGTATCTCTTTGGTCACTCAGACAGTGGCAGGGAAAATAGAAAAAATCCTGGAGGTAGTCTTTGAACTAGAAAGTGTAATATACATTGTAAATTCCAAGTAATGTTGTAAGTTTAAATGAGGTGGAGATGTAGGAATTTGAAGATACAAGAGGTACAATACTAAATTGGGAGATGAAGCAGAGAGTAATTTTTAGGTAAATAAATCAGAGTAAAGAAAGATCAATGGCTAGAGATGTTTCATAAAAATGTAAAATTTCCTATAGTTAAGACACAGATGTATCTAGTTTACATGATAAAATAGTATGTATTCAGTACCATGTCACTGCTGACTGAGAATTTCTGCTATAGTCTTAATAACTCAGAACTAACATTCTGTGGCTTTGAGATAAGAGACAAAAATAAATGACTGGCCAATTTTTATTAATCTATGCTTTAGATATTATTTTTATCTGCCAATGATGAATGGAAAATACACATTTTTTTCTAGCTAAATGTCTCTTCATTTAGAATTCATATTAGCTTCTTTTCTTCTAGATGTAAAAGTCTGCTCAACTGTGCTTTTCTCCTATAGTGATATATAAATCATAGACACTTAATACTCATAAAAGCAATGTAGTAATCATTCAAAGAACATTATATTTTGTACTGATTAGAAATTTGGCCATGTATGGTATATGAGATTATCCTAAATTGAACAGAATTTCTGATTAACTAGACTGAGCTAATACCTATTGATTTCAGCTGGGCATCAATGCTTACAGCTAGGAGACTTTGCAAGGACTCATAAAGTGAAGACCCACCTGATAAGGCGACGAGCGCTATGATTAAAATGGTGATGAAGACCACATTCATTACAGCACATGGAATAGGAACTTGAAGAGACCCTTCATGATGTGTTTCATAATGGAGGCTGGTGGCATTTCCTGAAAGGAAGAAAGTTTTTGATGAATTCAGGCAGACCTTAGATGGGGCAATCTTTTGTGGTGTTTAAATGAAAGAAAGAGAGAGAGAGAAAAACAGAGAGAAAGAGAAAGGTAGATAGGTAACATATTTTGTGAAAAGGAAAAACTAATTTTTCCAAAATTTTGTGTGAACTTGGAAAATGTCTTATTATATAAAAATAAAACATTTCAGTCATAGTTCTGAGGTCATAAAATATCACCCAATATTTGCACATACTCATATATGAATTTAATATACACAATGGATGTACTTTGTACCTATAAGAATTTTAACCACATTATCATTTTCTTGTTTTAATTATAATACAGTATTTATTAAGCACCCATAGAGGACATACAAAAAAAAAAAAAACATCATGGGATAATCCCTTACCCTCTTGGCAGTTACTGTTTAAGAGATGTTTCATAAAAATGTCAAATTTCGTATAGTTAAGACACAGATGTCTTTAAGAGAGATGATATGAATGGGATTGGAATGGATAATGTAATGAAATAGAAAATTACAAAGCTAGAATGATATAAAATTTTAAACACCTGAGAGTATTTTTGATGAAGTTAGTGCAGATGTGGAACAATTGAAATTTTCATACATTGTTGGTAGGAGAGTAAATTGGAAACGGTTTCTTAAAAAATCAACTAAACCTCTAGTGTATGATCCAGCCTCTTACTCCTCTGAATAGCTAGTGTCAACATCAACTTTTGCTTATTCTAGGTTTTTTTTTTCCCAATGTATGTCTGCATTCAGATTTTGCAAGAGAAACCTTTATTTTATTCCTGTCTAGTTCTATTTCTCTCAGTTTCTCAAATAAGTTCCTCCTGTTTTACACTTGTATACAATTATCATTAGAGACAGCCTTTGGTAGGTCAGGCAACATCTGTCTAGTTTCACTTTCCACCACGTGAGACTCAATCATTCTGCTTGAACTCAATGCAGCAATACCTCTGACTCCTCAGCAAGCCCTAACACATCCACACAGCTGTTGAACATGAGAGCCAGCTCAGCCCGTTGGCCCAGATCTGTACTTTATTTACATTAGTGAGGGGTATGGCTAACCACATTTGTTCTATCACCTAGGTGACAAAACATTCCCCCAACAGCACCCTTTTGCTGTGATTATAGATTTTCTCCATTAATGGAGAAGGTGAAAACAGACCCACCTATTTATTACCTATCGACTTGCTCAAGAGCGATGGCCAGCAATTGTTCATACTACTAAAATAATTATGATGGAAACACAGATTAAGCATTTGACAATAAATCTGTATGATCTCAGGTAAAGTTAATAATTTCTGTATCTGGTCCTTCTTTCCACTATGCTCTTTTTATTGAATATATTTATTAATATCTTTTCAAAAATCATTTTACTTTTTAGCAGCTTGACTGGGCTGTAAAGTCGTGGTTCACCTGGTTACTTAAAAATTTACATGTCTTACACTTTTTAGTCACACTTGACTTCATATTCTTAAAACAAATAATAAGTTAATCAAAAATAAGTAATATTTTTCTAGAGTAAACCAATCTAGTAGATATACACTGAGAAAATGATTTCTTCCTCAGAGATTGTTTTGGCTTGCTGTTTCTAACACATTCCTTTATTAACTGGACAGCTCTTGCTTACAACTTAACTCAAAATACTAATAGTGCTTTAGCTTACTTCTTATTAGGAAGTAAAAGGAATAAATGAAAAAATATCAGGAAAGTCTTACAGAAACAAGACAGAAAAATAATGGAAAATTATGTTACTAGGAAATAGAATAGATGTGTGAATAAAACAGAAAAATAGAAGAAAGGAGAAAATTACAAAATAATTGTACTTTGATGAAAAGAAAAAAAGAAAATTTGTCTGCTCATCTAGAAGTTGAAGTCAGTGATTATAAAAATGAAATTGGAGGGTGAAACTGAGGGAAAGAGCCCCCAAAGGAACATAAAAACAGAAGATTGTATTTTTGAGATTTTTTTTCATTCTCTTAATAAATTGCCATTGAGCACTGTAAATGTTTAGACGCTCATATAGCTGTTTTCTCAGACTGGAAACTTGTACATATTTAGCAATTAAAAGATACTGTCCTGAGAACACAGCATGAACAGGATGATGCTCACAGAAAGCAAAGGTCTAAGGGTAAACAATCAAGAATGTTATGGTCTGTGAAAAACAGAATTTTTCACAGGGAGAGGTAAAACTTCCTGGAATAGGCACAGGTGGACATGGAAAAATAATGGAGAGTAACTAGGCTAGGACTGGGAATTTTTTATTTCAATATAAAAAGTGAGATGCTATAAAGTTGATTTAAAGGAAAAGATCTTTAAATTTCTTCTGAGAGTCACCTTGTAGCTTCCACTCTAGCAGGTATTCTATCTTCTCACAAGAGGAATTTCTCTATTCCCAGTTTCTGCTGACTGAAATGGAACCCAACCAAGCTCTTTAAAAGTGCCCTATTTTCTTGCCTCAGTACCACTGTCTGTCATTTATAGAAATACTACTGGAATGTAAGAATCAGGCGTGACTTACTTTTTTGTCCTTTCTCCAGATTCAGAGAGCTCTTCTCTGTTATGGAACAATCTTCAGAATTCATCCTTATCCTCAAGGTTCCCTGGTGGATCTCAAGTCAAGTCAACCTCCTGGGAGTTCTTCCTGGAGCTTATGTTCAGCATCTGAGTCTCTGAGGCTTCTCAGCATTTATGTTCCTTTAGGGTGACTCCACCCCCTTCCTCTTACCTCCTACTTGTCTAACTCTGCCAGTTCTCTTTAATTTACGCTCCAGTGGACCAGACAGTTCACTGTGTGTTGTTGTGGTGAGGTGTGGGTTTTCCCTGCTGTCTGAAATGTGCTTTCTCACAACTATAGGTGCATCGTGAAGAGACAAGTGGGATTTTCCCAGAATCAGAAACATCCTTCCTTAAAGTTTTAGAAAACTCAGATAATGTAGAAGATAGCATAATCTAAGTAAAGAATTAAGGGTTAGAGCTTCCTAATTGATATGGAAATAATTTGGAGGAGAGTGTAATGGTTTCCTGGAATCCCATTCATTCATTCATTCATACATTTAACAACTGGTATTTATTAAACATACACTATGTACCTGATGCTGTTGGGGGCTAGATGATTTATTGCTTTATAAGAATTTTAAAATCTTCGTTCTCGTGAATCTCACTTCAGCTTGGAAACATTTTAGGAAGCTGTGCATTGGCTTTCGGAAGTATGTCACTCCCTTCTTCCCTGGGGACTAGTTCCTTTAAGGTGTCATTTAGCTAAGTAGTTGCCTTAATACAGGAAATAGAAAGCTTGTGGTCTGGAACTTCCTTGCCGTGTTCTAAAATTGTTTATCTTAAATTGTCTGTTTCATCATCTCTGCTATTTTTTTGAACTTCACTGTCACTTAGACTGCCTTTTTTTCACCTAACTAATATCTTTTTTTTCTATTTTTCCCTGAGCTTTTTGGTTATTCTGCTCAGATCTCTCTGAAGCTTCAGACCTTTTGGGGATGATTACTATGAAAATATACTGTTATAAAAAAAAGAAAATATATTGTTATGATAATGATCTCATCCAGATAAGTATTAAGGTCAACACAAAATGAATGCAGAATGTCAAGGTACCATGACTTGAAGGTGAGGGAATCAAAATACCACTTTGGTTAATTTTGGTGCCAAAACTTTGTCACTAAAATCACTTATTTTAGAGAAGTCATTCTATTTACAGAGTAAAGGCATTGTGATAATGGTATACTTAGGTGGGTTGGAAATGACCATCTATAGAAGTTAGTTGGGTCATCAGGTGTATTTGTCCATGTAAGTCACACAGAGGAACATGGTGTTCCCAAAATCTCTCTTTGCCTCTGCCTTATTTTCCTAGGACCTTTTCCATGTAGCAACTGGATGTATTTTAAGTAAGTCATACCATTTTAGTGAGAAGTTCAATTCCTACTCCCTCTACCCCCAAAGGCATCCTGTTAAAGGTGCCATGATATCTGAAGGCCTTCTTATATTTGGGAAGGGATTATATATGGTTCGGCCCCTGGCTACCTCCCCTCCTAGTCACTATCCTCCTCAACAGTAACCTCCTTGCTGTTCCATACAAGCCTCAAACATGCTACCATTGCAGGTTCTTTAACATGTGTTCTATGAAGAGCTCTTCCTTCATTTGCCTGAAAGTTTTGCTTTCCCTTTAGCTTAATTCACCGGCTGATCCAGTGTCATCTGCCCAGAGACTCCTTTCCTTGTCCTCTCAAAAAATATAACATCACACTCTATACCTCCCACACCTTTGCTTTCTCTATATCATTGTCATAACTAATACCATGTCATTGCTCATCATTTACTTTCCTTACTAGATTGTAAGCTTCTTGAGGGCAAGGACTTTGACTTCTCCCTTCAGTGACTCTAAGATCTGTCATGGTAATTGGACTCCACTACATGTACAACACATGCCCACTAAATGAATGAGTGAATGAATACAATTTCATTAATTAATGAAAAAAGATGCTCACAACCCTAAAAGTTCCAAAATACAGGGTGCTACTCAAGGAGGTTTGCAGTGTTGTATAGTTGAGAAGTACATGGCTTTAGACTTCCATTGGACAACAAAGGAGTATGAAAATATTTTTGTATGACAAAGGAGGTGCTAAAATTAATACTTAGAGGAATAACAGGGACTATTGCAAATGGCTTTGCTAATTTCTTTGGGTTAAAGCAACTTCTATCTTTTATTTATTTATTTATTTGGGTACTAGAGATTGAACTCTGGAATTTGGCAATCCTCTTACTTCAACCTCCACAGTCGCTACTATTAGAGGTGTACACTACCATGTCTGGATAAACTTCTTTTAAATGTTTATCTATCTTTGTAAAGTTTGAAGATTTGGATTAATATATACACTCTGTCAATAATTTCACTAATTTAACACACTCTTGTGAACAATGCAAAATATAACATCACTATTATAAATCTGTGACATTACTTGAACTATTCCTAGTCTGTGGGTTCTAAAGAGTCAGAAAGAAAATATTCTTAAATACAACTGATAACCTTTGTCATGTATCTTTTCCATATGCAAAGAAGAACTTTTCAACAACTGGTTGGACTCACATGGAACTTATATCCCAATTTTCTCAGTTACTTAATATACCTTTCTCCCTTTTGGCATTTTATATAATAAAGTTCAAAATCTTATTTCCCTACCTGGATACTAATTAACCTTGACATTTGAATCTTCTAGAACAGTTAGTTAGGTTAACATTATGTTTAAAAAATAGGTTTTCCAGGCAGATAATCATTCCTATCATTTCCCTTCATGTTCTCTACCAAGAACTGAACATTTTTATTCCTTAAAGAAACTTTTCATTTTATGGCAAGTGTGTTTACTCTCATTATTCCCATTCTCAGATTTTTTCATGGCTATTTCTTCATATTTACATCTAACCCCACATATCGCCCCTCGATAAGACCTTCTCTGACCACCTACATAAATTACCTCCCATTAGCCTCTGTTTATTACTTCACTCTGTCTTTTAGTTGAGAGACACCACAATCTGAAACTTTGTAGCTCATCTATTTATATAAGCTTTAAAAGTCATTGTTATTATTTTTATTTGCACAACTAGAAAGCAAGGTGTTTAAGACCAGGCACATGCCTACCTTATCTAACAATGAACCTTATATAGGTTCCAATGTAGAAGGAACTCAAGTATTGTTCAGAGATACATGAAACAATATGTTTATTAACTCAATAATTAACAGTTTAGATTTAGAAAAATCTATATAACTCCACTGAGCTTTAGCCTGCTTATGTATAAAAACTGAAAATATTAGCAGTTAATTGATAAAGTTTTTATGAATTAAAAAATTCATATTCTAGCACGGTGTTTGCTATATTTAGGTATTTGATGATAATTTAAGGGAGTGGGAGTTTGATACAGGTTGTGGAAGAGAAAGTGTCTCATTGACTAAGGCACTAAGCAATGATAACTGAGACTCAGCATAATTGTTTATGCAATATAATGTGACAGAGGAAGATGCAGGCTCCTAAAACCACTTCTAACAGATTTCATAGCACTAAGATTCTTGCTTATGTGCTCAAGATTTCTTGCTTCTTCCATCATAATCTGGTGAATATAAAATATGCATATATATTTATGAGTGAGTGTATATGTATGTTACAAATATACACATAAAATTGTTATGTGTAACGTATATAATATATATTTATTTAATATAACTGCCATTAGGTATAGACAAATGATACCTAGAAATCTCATTGTAAGAAAATGAATATCTTTAAACATTATAATGTTAATCAAACTCTTACTTCATTCTGAAGTCATTTTTTTTTTTTGTCTGTCTTTATTAGGACTGCCAAAGTATTTTATTGAAATCAGCACTTGTGGGTAGGAGAAAACAGTCACTGCAAACAAAAAAAAAAAGCAGCCAAATTGCCAAGAATGTATGTATCTTTGGGCCATCTAGGCAACCCTGATCCTCAGGTTGTTCCAGATTCTCCACAAGAGCCTGAACTTTGTGGCAAAATTAATTCTTTTTCATTAAACTTCTCTTCTCTTCTCCATCTCTGTCTGTCTTTGTTTACCCGCCCCCCTCTGTTAAGTATGAATAGCACTTGCCCAACATCTATTGTCCTGCTGTAATTAGTAAAAGCATGTCACTTCACCTGCAAGAGAATCCTCTTAGGTATAATAAAGCAAATGCTCCTGGAACTTTTCTGTATTTGTTAAACCAAAGGAAGATATCTCTAAATGTGAAATTCCAGGAAATAAGACAAAGCAAAATATAGAGGGTCAGAATTCAGTGAGGGACAGATCTGGGTACCGGAGGGTCTTTTTAGTTGTCCCTTATTCATTGAAATATAGAAGCAAACTTCCCATGTAGTTATCCATGATGGATTTAATTCTCTACAGCAAAGTAACATGAAAAGACTTACTAAAAAAGAACCAATTGAGAAAATACAAAAGAAAAAAACTTTCACAAAAAAACTTTAGTGTTCTTGTAAAATACATGACAATGTTTTATCTACCTTTCCTCTTTTTTCAGAGAGACTTTACATGTTTTACTTCATAAGTAATAGATTATAACATTAAGTGGTATCCATAGGGTAATATTAATGACAGTCTCCATTATGACTGACATTTCATAATTAGTTGAGAAAACTGAGGCTTAGAGAAGTTAGTGCCTGGGTAAAGTTGGAAAAGATCATTCAGGACACCTAAATTAAATGCAGCTCCCCTTCATGTTTGACCATATATGAACAATCCGGAGGAAGGTTTCAGAAAGGAAATGAAGTAATGTGAGCTCAATGCAAAGTGGTGCAGGGAAGGCAGGATATACAGTCCTTATCAGACAGCTGCTGCTTAGGGGCACATGTTCACAGGGACCACAACACTTCCGATCTGAGACAATTTCCGGAGACAACCTGCTCATCATTTTTTTATATTTTTTTTGAATGGGCAAATTAGGTTTCTGAATGCCCTTGATCTTCCTGTGAATCAAAGGAATTATAATCTTTTATTAAGTTAGTAAAAAGTAGGCAAATTGGTAAGATTCATTTTTAAGTCACAGGTGTGCATGTTTTTAAATTGATTACCGTAAAGTGAATAAAGGTAACCGTGAGTAAGTGGGGGATTTCCAGGTCAAAACACTTTCCAATCTTCTGTCCTCTCTAAGCTAACTCTTTGAACTTTCTCACTCACCTCCTCAGTGGAACATCTTCTGTAGCATAAAAATGAGTTTGGAAAGTGTGAGCTGGTATCTCTCTTCCTGAGATGAGAGAAGTAAGGTAAAATGAAGTGTTCATGTATTTAGAAACATGGACTCAGAAAAATTTCACTATTTTGAATGTAAAATACAGAAGAACTGGCCTAAAGATGACATACTATGTCTAGCTTTACCTTAGTACATTCCACAAATTAATTCCAGGATTCTCACGTGTGCAAAATATTTTGAGGGGCTACTCTCAAAGAATATTGTGTGAGAATCGTAAATGTAACATAAAAATTTTTAGATAAGCCAGGGCCTAGGCTATTAAGGGATTATAAAATGAACCCATTTGTATTTGGCCCTTGTTTGACAGATAGATAACGAGTTTGAGCAGAGCTGCTCATCTCACCTTCTCCAGATCTATTTGCATCTAACCTACCTAGTGAGAGAAAGCCTTCAGTAGGAGACATTCAGGACTTTTACCATTCCTAAAGCCAACCAATTTGAAGTTCATCTGTACTAAAATATTTCTGACAGATTGGAATGATTTCACTTAGACAAGATGTTTGGGAAGGAAAATGGAGCCAATAAAAGGGAACTCCCCATACAGTAGGAGAGGTCAAGACAGACATGAAATGTCTTAATAATATACCATGAATAACATTAAGCTATTGTACTTGACAACTGTAGTAAAATGGGCACATCCCAAACAAATGCCTTTTCCAAGTCAAACACAAGAAGAAATGAAAAGTATTGATTTTCTATAATCCACAGTTCAGTACATTTTACTTGGGTAAGAAATTTTAAAAAGAACCCACCAAAACCAATAAACCCCTATGCCCACATGGTTTTGTGTTACAATTAACTTGAGCATTTAAAAGAGTAATAATAAATTACAAATTATTAATAAATAATAGATTATTTAAAAGCTCTTTAATGAAAATTGACCAGTCTATTTCACTGAAAATTAAAAAAAAAACAATTTTTGGAAAGTTGAACTCTGTAAAATATAGAAAAAATACACCACAAGAAAACAAGGTTTATTGTAGAAATACGCTCATTGTTTTTTTTTTTTAAAGACAATTACCAAAACTTGCCACATTAACATATTAAAAGGAAAACAATTTCTACAGAAGGTGTAAGACAAGGTAAATATAGCAATAAATTTATGATGGAAATCCATAACACACTAAGAATAAGATGAACTTCCTTAATCTATATATTATAGATTATGCAGGATGGATTATTTATTTATTTATTTTAGGTGTAGATGGACACAATGCCTTTACTTTATATTTATTTTTATGTGGTGCTAAAGATCAAACCCAGTGCCTCACATATGCCAGGCAAGTGCTCTACCACTGAGACACAATCCCAGTCCATTCTTATTATTGAATAATTGAGAAAGTTTTCTTGTGAAATTAGAAATGAGATTAGATGCCCAGTATCTCATTTTTTAAAAAATTTCCTGATATAGCAATGCAATGAAGTGAAATAAGAATAAAAAAAATGAATTTGTAAGGATTGGAGAGTTCAAAATATTTTAAAATTATTATGATTTTTTACATATTTGTACAATTACATGAAACTGTAGAAAATTCCCTTGCTTTTACCCTTTTATACTAATTGCATCATCTTATAAAACTATACTACTGTATTATAACCAAAGAAATTGATACAGATACAACTAAAATACAGAACACGGGCTGGGGGTGTAGCTTAGCGGTAGAGGGCTTGCCTATCATGTGCGAGGCACTGGTTTGATCCTCAGCACCACATGTAAATAAATAAATAAAATAAAGATAGTTTTAAAAAATACAGAACAAATTCAGCACTCCATAGGTCCTTTTTGTTGTCCATTTAGAGCCAAAACCATTTCCTCCCTCATCCCCCTCCATTCCCACTTTGTTTTATTAAGATATTACCCAACTTTCTTCTATAATGTTCTATCAACAGTGACTGAGTGATAGTTTCTCCATATCTGTGTCAGCATTTTGTGCTGTCTCTATGGTTTTGTGCTTGTTTGTTCATTTCTTCATCTTAGCTATTCTTAAAGCTGTGCAGTGCTATCTCATTGTGATTCACTTTGCATTTTCCTAATGGCTAATGATGGTGAACATATTTTCATGTGATTAGTTGCTTTTTGTATGTTCTTAGCAGTGAAATGTTTCTGACTTTGGCCCAATTGCAATTCAAAGGTTTGCGGATTTACTATTATAATTAGAACTTAAGTATTCTAGGTACTAGTGTCTATTGAAATGTATTTGCAAATATCAGTACCAGTTTTCAGTTTGTGCTTTCATACTCCTCAGGGATCTCACACAAAATTTTTTAATTTGAAAACAGCTAACTGATCAATTTTTTTTCTCTCTTGTTCAGATTTATTGATTGCCTTTTCTTTGTCTTCATGTTGTCTCTTCATTGTGTGGTTATGTTTATCCATTAATTATTGAAATTTTTAGTTTTATTTTATATCTTCTACTTATTTGCTGAGACTTTTCTGTTTCTTTACTGATATCTTTAATTTATTCACTTGTTTCAAAATTGTTCAAAATTATTTGCTGAAACATTTTTTGGCTGCTGTATTATACTCTTTGTCAGATAATTCTAACATCAGATGTCGCTAATATCATCCTAACATTGCTGTGATTAAATCTATTAATTGTCTTTTCTCAGGTTAAGATTTTTCTGATTCTTAATGAATGATTGTTTAAAAATGGGAATCTGGTCATTGGAGCATTATATTTTGATCTGGTTTTAACTCTGTTCTAACTGACTTCTTCTGACATTTCTCAGGGATGAGAAGGAGAATGTTTCCAGGTTCTTCATTCAGACTTTGTTGACACCCAAGGGAAGAGGAGTTACTTCTTGCTGCTTAGTGAGTATAGAATTTAAAGCTCCTAGTTAGACTAATGGTGATATTATCTTGGCTTGAAGGGACATCACTGTTCCTACCTGGCCCCCAATGCCACAGGAGCACAGGATGACATTGGTAGATTTTGGCTCCCTACTAGGCCTCTTTGGGCACCAGCCTGGGCAGGAGAGTTGAAAGGGAATCCCTTGTAGGAGAAGTAATTGTGGCTTACACATAGTCTTCCTAGGGAGGGAAGATATTTATTATTCTCCAATGGGAGTGAAAAATCCTCATTTCTGACCCATTAGGAGTTAGGGGTTAGTATCTTCTTATAACCTGGGGAGTGTGAAAACTCTGAACTGCAGCTGAAGATATACTGATGTACACTGGGTAGGGTCACAATTTTTTTCCTTCTGTGGTGTTATCATCAGTAGAGTGGTTATTATCAAAAGGCTTTTGTTTTGTTAGAGTACATCTTTCCTAGTCCTTTGGCAAAGGAGAGAAAGGGTTTGGGGATAGGTGTTTTTCCATTTATGTCTATTGATATTTCTGGGTTTCTGGCTTCCTCATGTCCAAGACTTGAATAATTCAAACATGAAGGAAAATCAAGGACCTCACCAAAGTGTCATTTCTATAGTCCTGAGTCCCCTAGCCAGCTTGCTTTTAGCCTCATCAACTTTTGGTTTTCTTACCTTTGTTTTATACACATTTTTCTAGTACTTTTTGTTGTACTTAGTGAAAAGAAAAGGAAAAATCTGCTTTATTTTCACAAAAGTAGAGTCCTATGACTGTGCACATCAAATAATTGATGGATCTATAAAATAATAAGGTAATTAACACAATTTTTGAGAAAGTTAATAAAATATTCTTGGTTATACATGCATGTATTTAAATAGTTGCATTTACATATACCAACAAAAGATATAAAGTGAAATTTTGGAAGAGAACATACAACTGTGTTGAAAAATAAATATTTAGGAACAAGTCTAATACAGGATAAACAATAAAACTAAAATATTAACATATAAACAGATATATCATGTTTAATAATTAGAGAAATATTGTTAGCTTTCCAATTTTTCTAAAGTTTTTAAATCACTGGAATTCCAATTACAAAATCTTAAGAGTAATTTTTTAAATGAAAATTGATAGTAACCCAGTCACTCTTGACAAAGACCAAGATTGGAAGACATACCCTTCCAATGTTATAAACCTACATTAATTTATGAAGTGTGATGGATGCTACTCTAAAGATAAGACAAATTGACAAATAGTATAGAGAGGTCAGAAACACACCCACTGATACTTGAAGCACATTTTATGACACAGGTAATATTATAGCACATTAATGATGCACTTTCAAGTAAAGGTGCTGGGACATGAGGTTCTCAATTGAAGAAATATATAACTGGATAACTATGACACTGCAGATAACATAAATTCCTCATAGATTATAGACCTAAATGTGAAAAGCAAACTAATGAATATTTAGTAACCTTACAATATTTAGCTCACCTAACTTTATAAGAGAAGTTTTGATCATTGGTTATAATTCAGTTGGGGAACTAGAAGTCAAAAGTTTCTTGTTATGGGAAGAATTAACCACTCTCCTGTCCCACCATATTTTTATGAACAAAAGTGCACACACACACACCCCATCTTAAAAATAACAAAACTGACAATTATAATTAATAAATATGGTATGATTTAATATATTCCATTTGAGCTTTATTTGACTATTTTTAAAGCAAATTCAAAATTTATTATCTTTTTTTGCCAATCCTGCTATCTTTGTTTCTTGTTTACTGAAGCTGTACTTAACCACTGATTTTAGCAGCTTCTTTCATCTCGTTTTTTCACAATGTATCCATGGTCCCTACTCCTATGCATGATTTTGCTTTCTTATTCTTTTGTGTAGTATAGTTTCTTTTAAATGTGTTATAATACCATTTCTAGAGAAACATTTTAGATATAACAGGAATCTAGATCTAAAAATATTGACTATGATTAAAAAGATAAATAAGAGTGAAGAGGAAAACATGAGAATTATTAAAAAAAACTTTTAAATACTACCATTTAATTTAGTATCTCAAACTTAATTCTTTGAGCCAGCTCTACTTATATAATAAATACTACACCGAAGTGTATTGTAGATTGGTGGGGAGGCAGCTGTTAAACAAATTTACCACGTTTTTGGCTAAAACTAAATAAATTGCAAATCACAGGACATTTTAACATTAAACAATTAAATAATATGACACTTTAATATCTTCAGTTGCTTAATATACTGCTTTTGTTTGCATAGATGTCATTGTTGTCACATTCTATACACAATTTCTGACCTAGAATGGACAAAATCACATAAACGAGAATTTTATTTTGCAGTCAAATTGTGCAATGATTATAAACTCAAATTTTATAATAGATTTTAAAACTAATCTCTTTAATAAGATCATTTTAAAAACCCTAATGTTTCGAAACACTAACCCACGAAGTCTGAGTAATTATTAAAATATTTTACATAATCACAATTGACTAATTAGAGGTCAATTTTATTTATAAGGAGTTTTTTGATTATATGACGTCAAAAAAGCTGATAGTCTCAACTATTGTATTACACAAATACAACAAAGAAAATTTGAAGTAAAAGATACAAAGCAATTCAAATGTGAGTTGCATTAAAGGCTGGTGAAATCTTTTCCATGAGCTGCATTTTAAAGAATGAAGCTCTTCTGGAATAGAACACTCAGTGACAAAGATTTAGGGTGCTTGGTAAAGCTTAGAGAAAAATCTCATTAGCTTTTGCAAATAAAACAATTGTCTAATACTAAAAAAAAAAAAAAAAAAAAAAAAATTACAATAGAGGTAGAATTATGGTTTGGATCTTAAATGTTTCCCCAAGGCCCATGTACCAAAGGCTTGGTCACCAGCTTGTGGTTCTTTTAGGAGGTGAAACCCTTAAGAGGTGGACCTTCATTAGAGGAAATCAGGTTACTGGGGACATGGCCTTTTAAGGAATATTGATCACTAGCCTGCCCTCCCCACACCTTTTTCTGCTTCCTGGTTACCATGAGTTGAGCAGCTGCACAGCAGCTGGTTTCTGTTATGTTGTGCTGTGCTGCTATAGACACAAAACAACAGGGTCAAAGGACCAGGCACTTAAACCTCTGAAACTAGGAGCTAAAATAAACTTTTTCTTCTTATAAGTTGGTTTTCTCAGGTATTTTGTCACTATGATGGGGACTAAAGCAGTCAGGAATATATAAAACTGGGTTTCATGACCAACCTTTTTGGCAGTGGCAAATTCACTGGGAGTAATTAAAGCTATATTGGATTCTCTCTGTTTATAGTGAGTTATGTTTCAATTGTCTCACACACTAATATGACATTAATAAATCAATATGTCAAACATTTTTTATTGCTTTCAAGTTTCTGAATGCTGAAGCAGATGTACCAAACAGGACACAGAAATTTTTAACTTTTCTCTAGTCCTCCAAGAACTAGAAGTGTAGGGAGAAGAAAAAGTTCACAAATTAATGCAATATAGATAGAAATAATATGTGGAATAATGATAGAAATATGCCAAACTAGATAAATTGCCAATTTAAAATTTAAAATTCTATAGGGAGGAAATAAATCAGATCAGATTGCTATTCAGAAAAGTGAGAAGAAAGGAATAAAACTGAAGCCAACAATACTTTAATAAGTTATATCACTGCAGTATTCTAAGAGTGAAATAATTAATAGAATATAGAGAATATATTGTGGAAAATACTTTGAAAAGCAACATAAAAATCTTGATAACTTGGAAAATGTAGAATGTGATCAGAAATAAAAGATAACTAAAAGATTCCAAATTAAAAACATGGTTCCCCTTACCTAACTTATGTTCCTATAGATTTTAATAATCAAAATAAGTTTGTTTTTTCTAGATTTTCTGAATGTGATATTCAAAATATTTCCACACATATCACCTTCATATGCTTTATCAAAAACTAAGTAAATTTTATGTTCATATTTTTCCTTTTTCCATGTGACTATCATAGATTGCTTTGGATCCATTATCACAATACTTCTCCATCTATTTCGTATATGAATTTAATTTTTATTTTTCCATTAAAACGAAAGTATGTATGTGATTGTAATTCTTTACAATATTTTTATTGCTGTACCTCAGAAATCTCCCACTTATAATCTCCCAATAATGTTTGGTCTTATAAAATAACTGACAGTGTTTACATATTCACTGATTTCCTGAAAAAGTTTATTTTTGTTATTATTATTGATTTGAGTTTTAAAAGAGGTAAACCATGGAATTCTGTGGACCTAAAGGGCTTTTTTATAGTTGTTTATTTCATTTTTCAAGAACATATTTTTACAGAAATCTTAGTTTCTTAACAGAAGAATATTCTGTTTCTTCTTGTGTCAGTATTAAATTGTAATTTTGAGAATTTGGGCCATTTCATTTAAGTTGTTGAGTTGTTTTTAATCATTTTATTATCCTTTTAATGTAGTAGTAGTAACAGTTCATCTTTCATTCCTATTATTAATAATTTGTGTTTTCTCTCATCTTCCTTTTCTGTCTCTTTTTTATCTGTCTAGCTAAGAAATGGTCCTTTTTTTGAAGCAGCTTTTTATTTTGTTAAAATTCATTCTGTTTTCTATCTGGCTGATTTCTGCTCTTCTTTTATCTTCCTTCTACTAATTTAGGTTTAAATTTACTTTTCCCTAACTTTTTAAGAGGTGTAAACTGAGGTCATTTATTATATAATCATTTTCTTCTTTTGTAATTATATATAAAGCAGAGGTTATGAACTGAATTCATCAGATAATCTCTTTTAGTAAAGGAAGCTTTGTTAGAATGTGGCTATTCCCACTTCTCCTCCATATTATCTATGGCTCTCTTTGGTCTAGAAGGGCAAATCTGAGTTTTTGTGATGAACAAGTCCTGAAAAACCTAAAGTATTACTATGTGGAGCTTTACAAATTCTAAAAAAAAATACACATGGATGGTCGACTTAACTCTTTCCTTGGTTTCTCCATTCAGAAAAGTTGTATAATTTGTACTAGTGTCTTGTAACCCACAAACACCCTGCAGTGTGTCCTGAAACAAAGCCATAATAAAATAAAGAAACTCACCTTTATGCTAGTCATTTCTCTAAGGTGTGAATCTCTTTCATAATATCACTGCTATTAAGTACTTTTATGGATTTTTACATTACTCTGTAAGCACATGGGTTCAGGCATTTATGTGCTTAAAAGAATGGCAAAGGTAACAGTCCTATAATGGAAGCAGAAATTGTTTCTTAATGTATAAACTGTTACTTTGATAAGACACTGGACTTCCTCTTCAGGCTGGTTCCATGTCTTTTCACTCATCATCCTTTCAGGCTTAAATATGTTAAACAAGGAGAGTTCAACTTTAAGAAACAGAAAACCCTGTGTTAGTCAATTTAAACATAAGGGATAACTATCTCTTGAAACAAGAAACTCAGAGGTAACACAGGTGTACTAATTGTAATGCACATGGTTATAGTTTGGATCTTTAATGTCTCCCCAAAATCTCATATGTTAATGCAAGGATTCTACAGGTGAAATCACTGGATTATGAGAGCTGTAGCCTAATCAGTAAATTAGTCCATTTGATGGGATTCATAATTTGAATGAACTACTGGGGAATTGGAGTGGGGTTACAGGAAGTAGGTCTCTGGAGATGTGTGTTTGGGAATTATATCTTATCCATGGCTCCTTTCTTTTCTGCTTTCTGGCTGTCTTGAATGGAGTAGCTTCCCACTACCATTCCCTTCTGCCATGATGTTCTACCTCAGGCCCCGAACAATGAAGTCAGCTGACCAAGGACTGAACCTGAATCCTAAATAAACCTTATCTTCTCTAAGTTATTCTAGTTTGCTATTTTGGTCATAGTGATGATAAGGTGACTAACACTTTCATGGAGGCACATAGCAGATAATTTGATTCAACATAGCTTACATTTTATTATCTAGTTGTAGATTTAGACGTAGTAATTTTATTAGTTTGAATAACCAAGAGTTATTTATCATTCCATTTGCCATTGTTTATTAATTGACACCGTTTTCACTAACGGTCACAAAATGACTGTATCTCTTCCAAGAATCAGATGCAGATACAAGAGAAACTAGTGAAGAAGAAGAGAATATATGTTCTATAAATAGGCATATATGCCTATTTATAATTTTCTAATATTAAATCAGTGTCTAATATTTCATTTAGACTGCTGGAATGTTAGAAGTAATCTATCAGTAAGAATTTTCTAAAATCCCTGAGCATCTCTATTTTCCCTGGCTTGCCCAAGTTCTTATATTATTTAGGCCATTACTATTGCCATATTCTTTGAAATAACCTTCTTTTCCCAGTCTTCCTGCTTCCTACACTTTTTCCTGCCAGAGATAACCTTCAAGTAGAGATAATATTTGTACTTCTCATATAAGGAAGTGGTAAATTTTAATGAGGTAATATATTTAAGCCAATAAAAATATTGCATAGTCAAAAATTATTTATATAACTTATTGACCTTTAAAACTAAATTTTTAGGAGAGAATTGATGGTACCATGATAACATAATCCATTTAGGATCCACTATCTGAATTCAGAGTGAAATCTAATTATAAGTCACCAGAGCCACAGTGAGGAGGGTGATTGCTTGAACAGAACAATTCCAGTGAGGAAGATGAAGGGAGGAATTGTCTATTAGGAAGGAATTCAAATACAACCTGAAATTATTGAAAAATATTTGCACAAATTTATAGACATATATGATTTTCTAATACTGTAACAAGTGTATATAAAACCAAAAGAGAAAATTATAAGCAATGAGGTTAAGGCAGTAATAAAAAGTCTAGCAACAAAGAAAATCCCAAAGAAGTTTTGTAATGATTCCAAAATTATTCCATAAAGCCAGTATTACCCTGCTACCAAAACTTTATAAGGATATAGTAACAACAAAAACAATCCTAAAATTCATTTGGAAACACACACACACACAAACCAAAGCAATTTTAAATAAATAAATAAATAGATAGATAAATAAATAAATAAATGTTTAGGGCATCACAAGACCTGATTTCAAAATGTACTACAGAGCCACAGTTAAAGAAACAGCATGAGATTGACCTAAAACAGACATGAAGACCAAAGGGATAGAATAGAGGGCCTGGAAATAAACTCATACATCTATAGCCATCTGATTTTCTCACAAAGATGCCAAAAAACTTATTTTGAGCAAAGCAACCTGTTTAATAGAAACAACCTGGAAAACTGGAAAACCACATATAGAAGAATGAAACTAGATTGTTGTCTCTCACCCTGTACAAAAATAAACTCAAAATGGATCAGAGTCTTTAACATGAGACCTAAAATTTTGAAACTACTAGAAGGAAACACAGAAGAAACACTTCAAGATATTAGAACAAGCAAAAGATTCCTGAAAACGACTAAAATAGTTGAAGTAATAAAAGCAAAACTACACAAATAGAATTTTATCAAATTAAAAAGCTTCTTCACAGCAAAGGAATTAATTAAAAGAGTAAAGAGACAACCTATATAACAGGAGAAAATCTTTACCAGCCATTCATCTGTTAGAGAATTAATATCCAGAATAAATATATATATATATATATATATATATATATATATATATATATNACAGATCCACCCAACACTGGCCTGTGCAAGACCCAGGCTCACAGTAGGCCTGGGTCCATCCCCCCACTGGCAGGGATCTGTCAGAGCCCATGCTCCAGCTAAGAACTGCCCCTTGCAACCAGCATACTAACATGGGAGGTCAAGCCTTCTGGCTCAGATCCACCCACACTGGCCTGCACAGGACCCAGGCTCACAGTAGGCCCGAGTCCATCTCTCCACCAGAAGATACCCACCAGAGCTCGGCGTTCATAGGAGCCCAGGCCTGGCCCAGATTTGCCTACACCAATTTGTGTAGGACCCAGATTGAGAGTAAGTAAAAGTTTACCCCCCATCCCACCTGGGAGCCTAAGTCTAACCCACTTTCATCTTGGGACACTGCAGTCATCGCCATAGCCTTTCCCATGCAGTAGTCCTAACTTTTTGACAACAGACAGGGTCTACAAGCAGCTGCATTTCAGAGCAGACATCCCAAAGAGAGTGTGAGGCCCACTCTTTCAGCCTCATCTCTGTAAGACATTGCATCTATCTTGGGGCACATCAACTATTATCTTGACTTACCTTGGCTATTGCCACAAACACCTTTACATGCAGTAGCATACACTGAGGGACACTAGTAGGGTCTGGAAGCCAAACATCAAGGTGCGGTACAGGCAATCTACATGAGTACTACAAAACTGTAATATCTCAGATCCATGCTGCAAGAAAGGAAAACACATAGACAACATGAAAAAACAAGGGAGGAAAGTGCCCCAAACAAACCAGGACACTATAATTACAGAACCGATGGGCAGCAAAGTTGATGAAATGTCAGAGAAGGAGTTCAGAAGGCTCATAATTAAAATGATCTGTGAATTAAAGAATGACTGAAATGAGCAAATGCAGGCAAAAATTGATCACTCCAACAAAGAGATAAGAAAGAAAATACAGGTAGCAAAAGATACTTCAAGAGACAGATAGATACTTAAAAAAAAAACAGAAATCCTTGAAATTAAGGATACAAAAAACTCAATAGAAAGCATAACCAACAGATTAGATCACTTGGAAGAAAGATAGATAATGATGTCAGATAATGAAGAAAAAGTATACAACCTGGAAAATAAAGTTGATCACACAGTGAAGATAGTAAGAAACCATGAACAGAACATCCAAGAATTATGGTACAGCATCAAAAGACAAAATCTACGAGATATTTGGGATAGAGGAAGGCACAGAGTTTCAAACCAAAGGAATGCACATTCTCTTCAATGAAATAATATCAGAAAACTTCCCAAGCATGAAGAACAAATTGGAAAACCAAATACAAGAGGCTTACAAGACACCAAATGTACAAAATTACAATAGATTCACACCAAGGCACATTATAATGTAAATGCCTAGCATACAGAATAAGGATAGAATCCTAAAATCTGCAAGTGAGAGAAATCAGATCACATATAGGGGAAGAACAATTTTTATCTCAGCAGATTTTTCAACCCACACCTTCAAAGCCAGGAGATCATGGAAAACATATACCAAGCTCTAAAAACAATGAATGCCAACCAAGAATCTTGTATCCATCAAAACTAAGCTTTAGATTTGATGATGAAATAAAAACCTTCAATGATAAACAAAAATTAAAAGAATTTACAACAAGAAAGCCTGCAGTACTGAGCATACTCAGCAAAATATTCCATGAATAATAAATAAAAAACAATGATGAAAATCAGCAGAGGGAGGGATCACACTAAAGGAAAATCTAATCAGAAGAGAAACCAAGTCACATTAAATACCAAAAATAAACAAAAATGGCTGGGAATACAAATCATATCTCAATAATTACCCTGAATGTTAATGGCCTAAACTCACCAATCAAAAGACATAAAATAGCAGATTGGATCAAAAAAAAAAGAAAGAAATAACAAAAAAAGACCCAACAATATGCTACTTTCAAGAGACTCATAGGAAAAGATATCCACTGACTGAAGGTGAAGGGTTGGGAAAAATAATACCACTCACATGGACTGCAGAAGTAAGCAGGGGTTTCCATACTCATATCAAATAAAGTAGACTTCAATTAAAGTCAGTCAAAAAGGATAAAGAAGGACACTACATACTGCTCAAGGGAACCATACACCAACAAGACTTAACAATTATAAATATATATTTCCCAAACAATGGAGCATCTATGTTCACTAAACAAACTCTTCTCAAGTACAAGAGTCAATAGACCACAACACCATTATTTTGGGTGACTTGGACACACGTCTTTTATTCCTAGATAGATCTTTTTAAAAAAGCCAAACAAAGAAATTATAAAGCACAGTACTACAATCAATAACTTAGACTTCACTCTCATACATAGAATATTTTATCCTTCAATGAGAGAATACACTTTCTTCTCAGCAGCACATGGATTCTTCTCTAAAATAGACCATATATTATGCCACAAAGCAACTCTTAGCAAATATAAAAAAGTAGAGATACTACCCTGCATTCTATCAGATCATAATGGAATTAAATTAGAAATAAATGATAAAATGAGAAATAAAATCTACTCCAACACCTGGAGACTAAATAATATGCTACTGAATGAAGACTGGGTTGCAGAAGACATCAAGGAGGAGATTAAAAAAATTTTAAAAGTGAATAAGAACACAGATACAATGTATTGAAATCTCTGAAACACTATGAAATCAGTTCTAAGAGGAAAGTTCATTACATGGAGTTCATTCATTAAAAGAAAAAAAAATCAACATTACATCTCAAAGCCCCAGAAAAGAAGAACAAACCAACACCAAAAGCAGTAGGAGACAGGAAATAATTAAAATCAGAACTGAAATCAATGAATTTGAAACAAAAGAAACAAGTGAAAAATTTGACAGAAAAGTTGGTTCTTTAAAAAAATAAATAAAATTGAAAGAACCTTAGCCATGTTAACAAAGACAAGGAGAGAGAAAACTCAAATTACTAACATACATGATGAAAAAGAAAATATCACAACAGACACTACAGAAATATAGAACATAATTAGAACTATTTGAAAACTTGTACTCCAATAAAAGGAAATATTGAAGGCATCAACAACTTTCTATAGTTATATAATTTGCCCAAATTGAACCAGGATGATATACACAATTTAAACAGATCAATTTCAAGTGATGAAATAAAAGATGCCAGCAGAAGTCTACCAACCAAGAAAAGCCCAGGACTGGATGGATACGAGCCAAGTTTTACAAGACCTTTAAAGAAGAACTAATACCAACACTCTTCAATCTATTTCAAGAAATAGAAAAAGAGGAAGTACTTACAAACACATTCTATGAGGCCAATATCACCCTGATTCCAAAACCAAACAAAGACACATCAAAGAAAGAAAACTTCAGACCAATATATCTCATGAACATAGATGCAAAATTTTTCAATAAAGTTCTGGCAAATTGAATACAAAAACATATCTAGAAGATAGTGCACCATGATCAAGTGGGATTCATCCCAGGGATGCAAGTTTGGTTCAACATATGAAAATTAATGTGTAATTCATTACACCAATAGACTTAAAAATAAGAATCCTATGATCATTTCAATGGATGCAGAAAAAGCAGTTGACAAAATACAGCACCCCTTTATGTTCAAAACACTAGAAAAATTAGAGATAACAGGAACATATCTCAACATCATAAAGGCTATCTATGATAAGCCTCACACCAACATCATTCTAAATGGAGAAAAATTGAAGGTATTCCATCTAAAAACTGGAACAAGACAGGGATGCCCTCTTTCACCACTTCTATTTAACATAGTTCTTGAAACACTGGCCAGAGCAATTAGATGAAAGAAATTAAAGGGATACACATAGGAAAAGAAGAATTGACACTATTTGCTGATGATATAATTCTATACCTTGAAGATCCAAAAAGTTCCAACAGAAAACTTCTAGAACTAGTAAATGAATTCAGCAATGTAGAAGGATATAAAGTCAATACCCATAAATCAAAGGTATTTCTGTATATCAGTGACAAACCCTCAGAAAGGAAAACAAGAAAAACTACCCCATTTACAATAGCTTCCAAAACAAACAAACAAACAAAAATACTTGGGAAACAGCTTAATGAAAGAGGTGAAAAGTTTATATAATGAAAACCACAGAGCTCTAAAGAAAGAAATCAAAGAAGACCTTAGAAGATGGAAAGATCTACCTTGCTCTTGGATAGGCAGAATTAATATTATCAAAATGACCATATTACCAAAAGCAATTTCAATCAAAATCCCAATGGCATTCCTCATAGAAATAGGAAAAGCAATCATGAAATTCATCTAGAAAAATAAGAGACCCAGAATAGCTAAAGCAATCCTTAGCAGAAAGAGTGAAGCAGGTGGCATAACTATACCAGACCTTAAAATATACTACAAAGCAATGGTTTAAAAAAAAACAGAATGGTATTGGCACTAAAACAAACTGGTAGACCAATGGTACAGGATAGAGAACACAGAGACTAACCACAAAACTATAATTATCTTACATTATACAAAGGTGCCAAGAACATGTATTGGAAAAAAGATAGCCTCTTCAACAAGTGGTGCTGGGAAAACTGGAAATCCATATGCAACAAAATGAAATTAAACTCCTTTCTCTCACCATGCACAAAACTCAACTCAAAGTGAATCAAGGACCTAGGAATAAAACCAGAGACCCTTCATCTGATAGGCCCTAATCTCCATCATGTTCAATTAGGGCCCAACTTCCTTAATAAGACTCCTTTGGCACAAGAATTAAAACCAAGAATCAATAAATGGGATGGAATCAAACCAAAAAGTTTCTTCTCAGCCAAAGAAACAATCTGTTAGGTGAATAGAGATCTTTGGAGCAAATCTTTACCCCTCACACATCAAATAGAGCTCTAATCTCTATAGTATATAAAAACTCAAAAAGCTAATCACATAATAATAATAATAATAATAACAACAACAACAACCACCCAATCAATCAATGGGCCAAGGACCTGAACAGGTACTTCTCAGAAGATAATATACAATCAATCAACAGATATATGAAAAAATGTTCGTCATCACTAGCAATTAGAGAAATGCAAATCAAAACTACTCTAAGATTTCATCTTACTCCAGTCAGAATGGCAGCTATTGTTGCATACAAACAACAATAAGTGTTGGCAAGGATGTGGGGGGAAAGGCACACTCATACATTGCTGGTGGGGCTGCAAATTGGTGCAGCCAATGTAGAAAGCGAATGAAGATTTCTTGGAAAATTGGGAATGGAACCACTATCTGACCCAGATATCCCTCTCCTCAGTCTATACCCAAAGGAGTTAAAAACAGCATACTAAAGGGACACAGCCACATCAATGTTTATAGCAGCACAATTTACAATAGCTAAACTGTGGAACAAACCTAGATGCCCTTCAATAGATAAAGGGATAAAAAAGTGTGGCATATATACACAATGGAATATTACTCAGCAGTAAAAGAGGATAAAATCATGGTATTTGCAGGTGAATGGATAGAGTTAGAAAAGATAATGCTAAATGAAGTTAGCCGATCTCAAAAAACCAAATGTTGAATATTTTCTCTGATATAAGGAGGCTGATTCATAGTGGGGTAGGGAGAGCAGCATGGGAGGAATAGACAAACTCTAGATAGGGCAGAGGGGTGGGAGGGGAAGAGAGGGAGTATGGGGGTTAGGAATGATGGTGGAATGTAATGGACATTATTATCCAAAGCACATGTATGAAGACATAAATTGGTGTAAATGTACTTTGTATACAACCAGAGATATGAAAATTGTGCTCTACATGTGTAATAAGAATTGTAATGCATTCTCCTGTCATATATAAATAAAAAATTATTTTTAAAAAGCATGAAATCATGTCATTTGCAGAAAATGAACTGGAAGTTATTTTGTTAAGTGAATTTAGCCAGTCAGGGAAAAATAATATCATGTGTTGTAGCTCACATGTGGAAACTAAAAAAATCTAAACATGAAGACAGACTAATATGCAAGGGAAAGGAGACCAAGTGAAAGGGTAAGGGGTGACAAAGGGGAGGAAAAGCAAGGATAGTAGGAAGAGGAGATAGAGTGAAAACAGCACAGTATGTGAATGTATGGAAGTATCACAGTGACATCCATAAATTTGTACAATTAACATGATTAAATAACTTTAAGGGCAGAAAAGAAAACAACAAAAATATTGTCTAAAAGAAATCTTTGTTGCTTATCTTTGTATTCAAGTTCTGGAACTTTGTGTTCCTAGCTTACTTTAATCTTAATCACCTAACAGGAAACTTTAAAACCACATCAGGCAACTAAATTGAATTCATTTTTATTTAAGTGCTCTTGTCCTAACCCCACAGAAAAGTTTTCAAGATATAAAGAAGTGGGTGGGGAGAAGCAGTATCAGATAAAGATGAAACAAAATAGAATTTGTGCAGATCAATAGTAAAACCTTCAAATGAAGTAGGTTTTAACCAAATACTTTATGATGCAAATGGTAAAACCCTGGGTTAGAAATCACAAATTGCAATTTAAAAATTGGCTGCTAATAATGCATAAGTTTAGAGAATTTCTTGTATTTTGTTGTTTCACACTCATTAACGCTTTTACTCACTCATTAATTTATTTAACAAATATTTAATGAACAGCTACTTCTTGCCAAAACTGAAATAACTAATGAAGATACAGTAATGAACAAAACCACGTGTGATTATTTTGTGTATTTGTGCTTTTAGAGAGAGTTCAATCTAGCAATAAGGTCCCACAATTAGTAATTTAATCCACTCTTTCTTTTCTCTTGATCTTTCTAGATAAAGTGTTATCAATTTGGTTGGCATCTAAAAAACTCAAGTTTTCATGTCCTAGGTTTTCTCTTTATATTGAGTTTGTTTTCTCAAAAATATTCATGATTTCTTTCTTCTTCTTCTTCTTTTTTTTTCTTTTTTTTTTTTTTTTTTTTGCTTTGGGCTTAGTTTGCACTTCTTTTTCTAGCTTCTTAAGATGGAAGGTTAATTATTGACTGTAGGTCTTCCTCTCATTTTTAAAAATATTGTTGTTTATAACAATGCATTTTCCTCTAAGTAATACTTTCACTACATCTCACATGCTTGGGTATGTTGTATGTTTATTTTCATATAACTGAAAGTAATTTCTAACTTCTTATGTCATTTTATTGATCTCTTGATTATTTATGAGTGTGTTGTTTAATTTCCATATATTTATAAATTTTCCACATGCCCCACTGTTGTTGATTTATAATTGTATCCCATTTTGGTCAGAAAATATAATTTGTCATTTTAAATTGATAAAAGACATTTACAACTATTTTAGACCTAACATGTCATTAATTTGGAGAATGTGCCATGCAATTTCACTTTATATGAATGGGTACTCTCCTATTCAGTAGATGTCTGTTAGGTCTAGTTGGTTTATAACACTTAAGTATTCTCTTTCCTGGTTGATCTTCTGTCTAGTTCTGTCTACTACTGAAAATGGGGTACTGAATTATTGCTTCTCCCTTTAATTCTGTTAATTTTTGTTTCATACATTTGGGGATATAATTTTAGATGCATATAATTTAAAATTGTCATGCCTTTATGATTTATTGGTTGTATCATTATCATAAAATATCTTTTTTGAATGTTGTTAACTATTTTTGTCTTATATTTATCTGATATAATGCAGCACTCTAGTACTCTTTCCATTAGTATTATCATTATACCTTTTTTTTTAAAATTTTCAAACTACTTGTGCTTTTCAACCTCAAATTTGTCTCTTCTATATAGCACTTAGATGGACGATGCTTTTTATCAACTCATCCAGTTTCTGCCTTTTGGTTGAAAAGTTTAATCCATTTAAATTTAGTGCAATAAAGGTTTATTATATTTTTAGTCTGACATTTTGTTATTTGTTTTCATGTCTTATATCTTATTGCTCCTCTACTCTTTGATTACTATCATCTTTTATGCTAAATAGATATTTTTCTATTTTTTTCTATTGTGTAATTTAGTTACCTGACTTCACCCCACTGTTTCAGTCAGTTATTTTCTTCATGGTTGCTCTGGGGATATTGATTGATACTAATTTATAATAATCTAGTTCAGATTAATACAAACTTAATTTCAACACTATCCAAAACTTTTGTCTTTATGTTTCTGTTCCCTTTTTCCTCCTTTGTGCAACTGTCAAACAAATTATATGTACCTTAGCTTCATCTACAAGGCTTAAAATTATTTATGCAAATTTGTTAATAAGTTAGGAGAAAATAGTGTTATAAAGAAAAAGGCTTTTATGCTGTCTTTTTTAGTTACCCATGTAGTGTATTTTAACAAGGGTTTTTATTTTTTTCACATGGGTTCAAATTGCTATCTATCTAGTGTCCTTTCATTTCAGCCTGAAGGACTATCATTATGATGTCTTGCTAGCATGTAATTCTTATAGTTTTTATTTGTCTGGCAATGTAAAACTTTTGCCTTTATTTTTGAAAGATAAATTTTATGGATATAAATTCTTGGTTGACAGTCTTTTCAGCACTTCTGATTTTGAATATGTCAGTCCATTTCTTCTCCTTTCCAGGGTTTATAATGATAAATGAGTCACTTCCCACTGTCTGCATTTGAAACACCATTTTTATCACCATTTTTTGACAGTTTAATTATAAGTCTAGTACTGAATCTCTCTGAATATATCCTACTTGAAGTTTGTTGAGCTGTTGGGTGTGGGGATTATGATTTTCATTACATTTCAGTATTTTAGGCCATCAGTCTTTCAAATATTCTTTTTACTCCTTTCCCTTTACCTCTTGGGACAGTCATGCATATATTACTATGCATGCTTGTGTCCCATAGCCCTCTGAGGCTCTCTTTATTTTTATTTTTATTCTGTTTTCTTTTTGTTACCCAGACTTGATAATCTCAGTTGACCTAGCTTCAAGTTCACCAGTTCTTTTTTCCAGGCAGCAAAAATCTGCTGTTGTGTTCCTCTAGTGAAATTATATTTTACTTTTTAACTCCAGCATTTCCATTTGTTCTTTTTTTGTAACAATTGGTATTTTTTCTTTAATGATATTTTCTACTAGGTGAGACATCTTTTTCATACATTCTTTTATTTTATGATTTGCTATTGTCCTCTGAAAGCATCTTGAATAACAAATTTAAAATTTTTGCCTTATTCTCTGCTTGTTTAGAGCCTTAAGATTAGTCAGGAGAGAGTACCCAGGGTCTTTTCAAATATTTTGGGGCATGTACACAGCTTTGCATATGTACATTTATTTTATATTATTAGCAATATATTGAATCTGTTTCAATCTAACTCTATGGACATCTCATGCCCCAAGTATCTTTAGAAGTTTTTGTCAACTTTCCCTTTGCCCCAGCTATTACAGCTACCTGTCATAGTCTGCTTTCTGTTGTTTTGACTAAATACCTCCAACTGGATAATGTGTAAAAAAAATAACCTTATTCTTTTCCTGAGTGAAGGCACAAAAGAAGAAGTCAAATGAGCATATAATGAAATGGCAGCCACCATTGTCAGGAACTGAATCTGTCAGTACATTTATTTTGGCCTTCCAGCCTCAAGAATGTGAAAAATAATTGTCAGCTGTTTGTCACCTAGTCTGTGGTTTTGTTATGGTAGCCCTAGAAGACAAATACAGAAGCTATTAGTTGGGGCATTTCTTTTTGTTTTTGGTTTTGTTTTCCCTTCACTGTGTAATCAGTCACATGGTTACTTTTACATTCCACTCAAATGTGATTAGATTAGACCAAATTAAAAACAAGGGTGACTCATCTATTCTTCTGGCTGTTATTGTTTGAAAACAAAAAAAGCATTCCTTTTGTGCAGCCATTTTACAGCATATACCAGACCTTTAGTGTTTGAAGCTAAACTGAAGTCTTAGAGGCCTTCAGAAACCACTGGAGAAGATGACCTGAATCCCCTGGAGCTTTGCTGGGGTGCAAGAGTGAAGAGATTTGTCAAGGAGTCCTACAAGCCCACTCAAGAGGATGCCAGCAAAGCAAGCACCTGGGCAGGTGGGTGCCATGTTCTGCAATCAGCAAGAGTTCATCTCTATAACTTGGTATCAGCTGGAACAACCCTTCTTGAAACTGGAGAATCTATCTCCAAGATGGCTCCTTTACCAGCTAGTTGGTTGTTGGCTGGGAGCCTAACCAGCACTATGTGCTGGGGGTCTCAGTTCATCTCCACATAATCTCTCCATAGTCTGCTTGAGCTTCCTGTAGCATGATGGCTGGGTTCCAGAACCTCCAGAGCTGAAAAGTATGTTCCTTTTTTATGACTCATTCTGAGAAATCACAAAATGTTCTTCCACTACAGTCACAAAACTGCCTGGATTCTAAGGAATGGCAGAGATCACTTTCTATCAATTGAAGGACTTCAAAGTTACATTTTAAGGAAAATATATGTAGTGGGAGATATTGGAATGGTTATCTTTTCAAAACACATCTAATCTGTCCCATGGATAAGCAAATACTATAACTTGGGTCCAGTATTTGTGCTTAATTTCTATATGGTACATTTTGTTCAAGAAAGAATTTGTATATGTCACACATTCTAAAAAGACTTCTTTCTGATCTGGAGAAAATGATGAAACAGGAATCCAGAATAATTCAGGCACCAGGTTTGCACATTTTATAACAACCAACTCTCATGGAAAATAACTGGGGTCCCATCAGAACTATATTAGTCCCTTTTAAGGGAAGCCCCCTCATGACCTAATACCTTGCATGAGGTTCCACCACCTCTGAACACCACAACACTCAGTTTCTAGCATATAAATTTTTGAGGAAAATAGTCAAATCATATCATACCATAGTACAACTTCAGCTAGCAGCACCTCAGTAATTGGTGCTGGTTAGTTCAGACAAATGCCCCTGGGGGAAAAAAAAATGTTTGCACTGAGCAAGTTGTTTCAGGTTGAGTAAAGATATGTCCAACTGGGGGAATTTCCTTGGAAATACCAGATAGTCCCAACAATGGCAGTGCCCTGAGAATGGTCTTTTGAAATTCTTCAAACCCTCTGTTCCCTCAAATGCCTCCTAGGCTGTTGTTTTCCATAGATACTTTAGTTATAAGACCTTTGGTTTTCAGGGCTACTGTAAAGCTGATGAGAGAGAGGGTAGTGGGAACAAAGCAAGTGAAAAATTAACAAAGCTCACTATTCTAAAAAAAAAAATTCACATTTTTTTCTAAATGATCTTAATATTTTGTAAGTCTTTGGTTAATTTTCTGCATTCCAAGGAATTCATTTTTTACAATTTTTGTCAATATTATTGATTTTGTGGAAGGGTAGCTTTTTATTTCACCATTCCTGCTCATGTCTGACCAATTAATCATATAATCATAATAAAGTATGTTTCGATTTTTGATGAAAAAAACAATAAATAGTGCTATAGAACCATATTGGGGAATTTTCTTAGTGCAGCATTATGTAAAAGTAATATTTAATCTGAGAAGTGAAATATGAGCAGAAGTTTACCAGGTGATTAAGGGAGGAAATAATTTTTTAATATAATTCTAAGGAATGAGAAAAAAAGATCACCCATTAGAGGAACTGAAATTCTGTAAAATGGAATTAAGATTGAAGAATGAATCAGGAGACAGAGACAAATTAACAAGGGCCAAATAAATCTATTAAACAGTATAGAATCTAAAGTCCATAAAATATCAATATAGTGTTATAAATTAGGGATTAACTGTGATCAGATATTTATTTTAAAAAGAATCACTTAGGGAAACTTCTATAGAATAAACCTAAAGAGTTGACTGTGTTTAAGAACAGTGTAGTGGCAACAGAGATAAAGGAATGTTGTTAAATTAAGGACATGATAGGGAAGCATAACCTATGATAACTCAATAAGGTTATCTAATCCATTAAGTTTTAAACTTTAAATTGTGCAAATATTTCAATAAAATTGACATAGCTGCATTAAAATAGTCTGAGATTTATAATCTATATATCAGTATATTAACATGATTATATTATAGTTGTTTTAATTGTGTTTTATTATATAGTTTTAAATAATATAATGTTATATTTTATAGACTATATTTAAATTTGTATAGGTCTTGCACATCTGGGACAATGGGACAAAACAGGATAAAGAGAGATGCCAAGAGAGAAGGAGTCAGGAATTGTCCTTTTGTTTTGATTCAGACAATGGTGGGCAGTATTCCTTTCAATTGCACAGAGAATGAGAATAAATATTGGATTTGTCATATAATAAAAATGATAAAAAGTTCCTGGAAACTGTAGGGGAATTTAGCTGTGTATTTTAAATAGACATTTGTAAATATGATTCCAGACATAAGCAGAGGAGTCTAATCAAGAGAGTGTTTTGGACAAGGTGGTGCAGCTTGGAGATCTGGAGGAGAGGTCTGTCCACCCTGCAACACTGTGGTCTGGAGATCCATCTGGAGGAGAGCCCCCCAACCATAAGAGTCACTCTTATTCCCCAAAGCATGGCTCCACAGCTCAACATCAGGATACATATAGGCTTGAGGCTGCCACCACCATGAAACTGTGATATTGCAGCTTCTATCAAAAGACAATAATAGGAACCTGGTAAGACATCACCGAGGTTTCTGTGGGCCTGGCTGCACCAGAGGTTTCTCTACTAGGGGTTCTAACAGTTATCCTGTCACTAAGATAACAGGGAGTCTTGTATGGGGTTGCCTATTTCTAGTTTCTCCTACTAACAGCCACCTTCTTATGATTACCCTCTCACTTGTCATATAATCTAATACCTCCATATTCTCACATCCTACCTCATAAACATCTCAGCCAACCCCCTAGTTCCTTCTTCTACCATTAGAAACTGTAAACCATTATGCAAACCTATTGATTATATTGTAAAAGATAACTGAGCTCATCATTTCTGATTATAGTTACAAAACTATAAATGTAAAAATAGAAGCTAACTAATATATGGCTGCACGTTGGGTACATTGAGTGCTGAAATATTGATCTCTCCCTTAAAAGTGAGGTATTGGTAACCTATAGGAACACTATAAGACAATAGGGCAGAAGCTGTAATACCTCAGATCTACACTGCAAGAGAGGAAGACACATAGATATCATGAAAAAGCAAAGGAGGAAAGTGCCCCAAACAAACCAAGATATTACAACAATAGAATCCATAGATAGCACAGTAGGTGAAATGTCAGAGAAGGTGTTCAGAATATACATAACAAAAATGATTTGGGAATTAAAGAATGACCTAACTGAGCAGATACAGGCAAAAATCGATCACTCCAACAAAGATATAAGAGAGCAAATACAGGTTGCAAGAGATTACTTCAAGAAAGAGATAGAGACTATGAAAAAAAAATAGAAATCCTTGAAATGAAAGAAACAATAAGCCAATTAAAAAACTCAACAGATAGAATGACCACTTAGAAGTCAGGACATCAGACAATAAAGATAAAATATACAATCTTGAAAATAAAAGTTGACCTCATAGTGAAGGTGGTAAGAAACCATAAACAGAATATCTAAGAATTATGGGACACCATCAAAATACCAAATTTAAGATTTATTGGCATAAGGCGTGTTCAGAGATTCAAACCAAAGGTATGCACAATCTCTTCAATAAAATAATATCAGAAAATTTTCCAAGCATTAATGAACTGGAAAATCAAATACAAGAGTCCTATAGGACACCAAATGTACAAAATTATAACAGATCTACACCAAGACACATTATAATAAAAAATGCCTTGCACTTAGAATAAGGATAGAATTTTAGAGGCCACAAGAGAAAAATCAGATTACCTATAAGGAAAGACCAATTTGGATCTTAGCATATTTTTCAACCCCAACTCTCAAAGCCAGGAGATCCAGGAACAACATATACCAAGCTGTAAAAGATAATGGTGCCAACCAAGAATAATATATCAAGCAAATTTGAGCTTCAAATTTGACGATGAAATAAAAACCTTCCATGATAAACAAACACTAAAAAGAATTTATAGCAAGAAAATCTGCACTACAGAATACTTCTTGGCAAAATATTCCACAAGGAGGAAATGATAAACAAAAATGAAAATCTGCAAAGGGAAAGAAATACAATAAAGGAAAATCCAAACAAAGGAGGAACCAAGTCAAGTTAAATACCAAAAATAAACAAAAATGACCAGTAATACAACTCATGTTACTTTCAACCGTTTTTGATAAATTTTTACACATAAAAATTTTAACTACAATATCTTTTAATTTTTCAGGTTTTTGTTAATTTTTTTGTTTTGTTTTCCATTTCTCTTCACAGTTATACAAATATTTTCTTTAAAAAATTTAGCATTTTATACATTATATTTTAATATATAATTAACCTGGTATGTGTATATAAATTGCCTGTGATATGAGATGAGATATATTTTACTTTCTTATTATTAAAAAAATTCAAGATTCAAGGATGAAAAAGATCAATCAGTAAAAATTGTTTAATAGGGCTGGGGATATGGGTCAAGCGGTAGCCGCTCGCCTGGCATGCGTGCGGCCGGAGTTTGATCCTCAGCACCAAGTACAAACAAAGATGCTGTGTCCGCCGAAAACTAAAAACTAAAAAATATTAAATATTCTCTCTCTCTCTCTCTCTCTCTCTCTCTCTCTCTCTCTCTCTCTCTCTTTCTCTCTTTAAAAAAATTGCTTAATAAAGTATTTATAAAGGTAAGGGCAAGGTTGAGGGACACCAGAAAATTTTGTGAAGCACCTTTTCTTCTGTAGACTTATAGAGGTAGAAGGTGAAAGTAGAGAGAGCTATTATGAAAAATTTGTAGGATAAGTTGAACTAACTGAAGATATTCTCACCAAAAACATGAGGAAACAACTCACAGTCTAATAGAGTCTAATAGGGAGGAATAAAGCACCTTGCTCTACTCTTGTATATTCTAAGTTCATCTCTTTGGTGTCCCTTTCTGATGCAACTCAATGAGAAACCGTGTAACAAGGGGACTTATCATACAGCCTACAGCATATGTCTCACCAAAAGGTGAAATATGGAGAAAGGAGCCAATATGGCAGCCATTGGTTATATGAGGCTACTGTGTATTTGAAATGTATCTACTCTGAATTGAGATGTGCTATGTGTTAAATAGACATTAGGTTCCAAAGAATTACTAAGACAAACAAAATGAACATGAAATATCTTACTAACAATTATTTTCTTTGCAAATTATGTTGGTAATCCATTGGGTTAAATTAAAATATATTAAAATTATTTTTTCTAATTTTTTAGAAAAGAAGGAAAGGAGAACAAGGTAACATTCTGTATCTTGACTGCAGTACTATATATGCATGTATATATGTTGTCATTTTTTATATTTGTATTGTCATAATTCATATAACTGTAAAACAAAATAGGGCAAATTGTACCATATATAAATTATATCTCAACAAATATGACTTTAAAAAGAAATCTAGTTCATGAAGTGTTTTAACAGTATTGGGTACATACTAACCACCTGATAAATAATGGCTATTATTATGATTTATTAAAACAACCAGCATCAGGTTGTTTCATAGTGGGGTAGGAAGGGGGAGCATGGGAGGAATAGATAAACTCTAGATAGGGCAAATGGGGGTGAGGGGGAGGGAAGGGACATGGGGTTAGAAATGATGGTGGAATGAGATGGACATCATTACCCTAAGTACATGTATGAAGACACAAATGGTGGGAATATACTTTGTATACAACCAGAGATATGAAAAAAATGTGCTCTATATGTATAATATGAATTGTAATGCATTCTGCTGTCATATATAACAAATCAGAATAAAAAAATTACACCTCAATAAAACTTTAAAAAAGGAAAAAAAAGAGTGTTTTGTTTTATTATATTTGTTCTTTTAAGTTACACATGACAGTAGAATCTATTTTGATATAATTATACAAACATGGAATATATCTTATTCTAATTAGGATCCCACTCTTGTTGATATACACGATGTTAAGATTCACTGTGGTGTGTTCATATATTTACATAAGAAAGTTATTTCTAATGCATTCCATTGTCTTTTCTATTCCTGTCACACCTCTTTGTCATTCCCCTTTGTCTAATCCACTGAATGTCTATTCTACCCCTACACTTGTTGTGTGTAAGAATCCACATATCAAAACGAACATTCAACCTTTGATTTTTGGGGATTAGCTTATTTCACTTAGTGAAATAGTCTCCAGATCCATCCATTTACCAGTGAATGTCTATTCTGTATGTATTCAATTGCTATATTATCTTTTGATTCAGTAAGTCGTTTTCCATTTGCAATGGATTCAGTAGGGTGTCTCCTCTTTGCATCATTACCATTGCTGCTGAGTGTGGCATCTGAAAAGTTTCAGTTGAATATTTTTGGTGCAGCTATGGGCTAAAGAGGACTGCCTTCCTGAAGTCACACTCTCTCTCAAGGCTGGCTGCACAATAATCAAATTCTAGTTTATTTGGGACTAGCCTGTTCTTCTCTTCTCTCAGGATGAAATTGATGGGCACTTTTTCTTCAGAATTTTCTGTAGAATCAGCTAAAGCTTTTCTTAGGACCACATCCCCATTCAACATTACTAATTGCACAACAATTTGTTTATCATCTGCAGGTATTGATTTTGAGATTCCATCCTAATTAGTATCCTATATTCAAATCATCATCTGGTAGTCTTTTTCCTAAAGAACTTGACTTCAACACCATATGAAGAAATAGTGGAGACATCTCATAACAAAAACATGAAGTGTCATCTTTGATTTATTTATTCTTTGGGTGTTACTTGTGATCTTTATTCCCTTGGAGCAAACCAAACAATTCTCCAAAAAAAAAAAAAGTAGAATTTTCCAGCAGCTTGTATCTCAACTGCCTCTCCAAATCCTTGCATACATTTAGAAGTGTTATGATTTGGATGCAAGATATCCCCCAAAAGCTCATGAGTGAGAAAATACAAGAAGCTTCAAAAGAGAAATAATTGGATTGTGAGATCCTTAACCCAATCAGTGAATTAATTCTATGATAGGGATTAACTGACTGGTAACTGGAAGCTGGTAGGGTGTGGCTGGAGGAGGTAGGGCATTGTGGACATGGCTTTGGGTATATATTTTGCAAGTGAGGAGTGGAGTTTCTCTCTCTCTGCTTTCTGATCATGATGTTAGCTGCTTTCCTCTGCCACACTCTTCCACCATGATGTTCAGCCTCACCTTGATCCTGAAGGAATGGAGTCTGTTGTCTATGGATAGAGAACACTAAAACCATGAGGCCCCAAATAAACTTTTCCTCCTCTATAATCGTTCTGGTTGGGTCTTTTAGTCACAGCACCAATAAAAGCTGAGTAAAACAAAAGGAATATTTATACTGAGTGTTTTGACTCTCTAATATACACATGGAAACAAACATTTTGGATTAAATCTGTCAGATTTGTAGAAATCATAAAATGTGTCATTCAAAAGAAAAGAATAGTTCAATGTACTGAGATCAGAGAATATGAATTTTCATATTTTATCTCATCAGCAACTTCAGATAGTAGACACTCAATACTTTATTTATTGAATTGATAAATAAATCAAATGTGTGCATATGATAGTAAACAATGTGACAGATAGAAGATGTGGTTACATTTGGAAAAAGTGGTCAGAAAGGATTTCTCTGACAAATTCAGGAGAATTCTTCTTTACTTCTTATTTTTAGAAACAATAGTACCAATGGGAGAATCAGACACTGCAGAAGTAAATATGCAGATCAAGTCTAACAAGACAGAGAAACCTTCTAACTTTGAGGTACTGCATATCCTCTTTAGTTGTAAGCCACTGTGAAAGGGACCATGCCTTGGTTTCTCTTAAAATTTCACTTCCTATGGTTCATTATATATCCTGCTTGAGTTTATCAAAACTCTATTGTTTTCTATTTTCTGGGCAGGTGATATTGGTGGCATCCTGGCAGAGAGTCTATTCTGATCAATGAAAGTTTCAGATACCTTCATATTATATTACTTCCTCTTATTCAGTTAATCGCCAAATACTATCATGTTTTAAATCCTCAGGACTTTTCCTATCTCTTCTGTATAATAATAGTGGAAATTCAAAGAGCAGTATTTTTATAGGCCACTGAAATAGTATAAGGAGGCACACAATGCACATACATGGGCTTTAGGTAGGATCACTTATTGACAGTATTAGTATTCAGATCTAATCAGGTTATCCAAAGATTAAAAATCAACTGAGATCCATATGATAATTGTACTATAGACTGTAAAGATATCATTATTATTGTTGTTATTATTATTATTATTATTTAATATCTGAGGCTTGAAGTCCCTACCATGTTCTCTCTTTGGGGGGAAAGAAAACTTGGCCCTTTTGCTGAAATTATTCTGGGTAAGTCTTAGAATTGTTAGGTAGTTGTTAGTAAGGAACAGTGGAATGCAAACCCATAGTAGAGCAGGGTTATGAATTCTCTTTAAATTGCCTTTAAGACTAATTAATAATTGAGTAATTTGTAGAAAAACAGCATGTGTACTAACCCTGAGAATAAATAGGTGGAAACAAAGGGAGGTGATTAAAAAATATGTTGAGGAGAAAAGATCAATGGGATTAACTAGTGACATGGTCAACTGAGATTATTATAAAGTTAAGATTCATGGTTATAGGGTTCTCAATGTGT
>NW_026000144.1:743440-801524 GCF_001458135.2 Marmota marmota marmota
TATATATATATATATATATATATATATATATATATATATATATATATATTCATATGTATGAGTGTGCATATATATATATAGATAGATAGATACATATAGATATAGTATATATATCATTGCTAGTACTATGCTTCATCACTGGGGTAATACTAATTTTTATTACTGTTAATACCTAAACAGATACAATTCATCAACTCCACATTTTACTCCTCAATGAAACAAAGAAATGAAAGAAGTTTTGAGAGATGTTAAAGCCCATTGAAGAGGATATGGCATAGGGTCTCCCAGAATGGATTGGAAAAAGAGTATTTCAACCTCATTTTTAAGTTACTTTTGGTTTGAAATCTAAAGGAGGAAATATATTTATAATGACTTTTACTTCATATTATTTCGGGCATATATGCTTTTCATAATAAAGGTAAGAAAAAGAAACTCTAATTTCATTACCACCTTAATGGCCCTTGACTTTAATTTTACACATTTACTAATCGATAGCATAGATATTTATTTTCAGTCATAAACTTGATATGTTTATTTGGTTATCTAATGGGGTATTCAATAATACAAAAAATTATAAGTTTAAAATGCTTTAATTCATATTATTTTAGTACTATTATGTTTTGAAGGGGAAGATAATCCTCAAAATGGATTTTAAAAGAGAAACTTTTCATTATCTTTACTATAAAACAGCCTTGATGAATAAAGGCAGAGATGTTTAATAGATAGTATGTGACAGTACTGAGCACTCAGCCTAGGTTAGATACTTAATAAATGTTAAATAAATATGACAAATTGATTTTCATTCCTCAAGAAGAGTTAGGTTAATAGAAGCCACAGGGACAGCGAGTTAAGGCAAACCATTTAATGATTTTGCATTAGAGACTACTGCCTAGGAGCAAATCTGAGCTGCAGGTCAATTTCCAGCACAATGTCACCTTTCAGCTGCCTTTCTAAACTCCAGCAAGAACTCTCTTTGCAGATCTTCAGTTTCACTTGTGTACTGGCGCCCTCTAGTGCTGGTGTAAGGCCTAAACGAGGAGGCGGCTTCTGTGTGATTGTGAGATGAACTAGTCAGTCTACTTGGAGAATGTAAGTGCTGGGCTCTCCTCTTGTCCTCCCTGCAAACACTTTTCTTTCCCCAAATGAATACCTTCACTGAATTTTATTTTCCCATCCAGTCATTAGCCAAATACTTAGTGAACAAAAAAAGTTGGTCAGAAACTGAAAGATGTTGGAAATACAAAAATCAAAGTTATAGAAATTACTATGAAATATGTATAAACATAGATTATCTAAAGATAAACTCCATCACCTGTCTTTCGCATTTTTTTCTTCCTTATAAGGCATTGTTCTTAAGTTATTGCACTTCCAAGATCTGAAGCATTTTTTTGGTAATAAATTAATGTTGAGTAGATGGGTGAATGAACGTATGCATGCATGATAGAAATTGTTTTAGGAAAAGCAGTCTTTAACTCTCAGCATCAAAAGAAAAGCTGTTTTCTCTATCCATGCAGATTATATGACCAAGATAAAAGATTTACGTATATAAATAGAAACATGGGATTTTTCAGTTCACTTTTTAAATTATGGTCTTTTATACCTTATGTGAATATTCAGTCATTATGGTTTGAATATATTTTCATACATAATTTATAGTTTGTGTGATGTGAAGTCTTTCAAAGATTATATCATCTAATATATTTTATTATCTGTTATCTGTTTAAACCAATGAAATTACTAAATTGTCCTCCCTACAGAGGTCTTTTCTCACATGGAGGGTGGGGTACGCCTAATGCAAGGAGGTACTTAGTGATTTATAGAACAAATTTTGCAACTGTGTGTAGCTGTTGAAGACTAAGACTGTAGTAGCAATAATTGTTAGTTTAAGGAAAGCCAGAATAAAGGAAAACATTAATGAAACCACAAGGGACCTCTCAATTCTAGCTTCAGAATGTTTCCTATCTCTGAATGACCTTGGGAAAGTAACATAGTCTCTGCTGTATTCATCTTTATTTTCTGACGGGAATAATAGTTTAAATTACAAAAGTACAGGTTATTATATAATGGCTATGGCTATAGAATAAATTTAGAAGTAATTTTGTATTTGAATTCCTGCTACCATAAAAAATCAACAATGCTTAATTTAAAAAAATATATATTAATTTTCACGGTTGCCCTGTCATTTTGCACCTCATGTCCAATCAAATTAACTTCAATAGCGTACAAAGCTTTGCAGTCACAGAATTTTTCTCTGTGAATTTAGCCTGTACTGTTATTATAAAATATTCTGAGGTAGATATAAATTTTCTTAATATCTTTATTTCCCAGTATCTAGCATGTTACCTGACAACAAAATAAGTGCTTAATATTTTAGACAATTGGAAACAAATATGTAAAATCTATTGGAAATGGGTCCTATTTGAAAATATGACTATGTAATATTTTACCATATTTTATTTCAATAACTTATAATATATAAAAATTGTTACTATTTATATATGTTTAAAATATAATTCACTTTCTAAAAATTGGCTTTACCTTTTTAGAGTACTACAAAATTAAATAGGAGGTGCAGATTTCCCATACATATGCACAGTCTTCCTACCCCTCCACATTAATAGGTTCCCTTATCAAAAACTCAACCCAAACTAGTACATTTGTTACAATTGAACTTACACTGGCACATCATTAGACCTCATCTATTTATATTCATAGTTTATGATAGAATTTTTTTTTTGATGGAACCCAAGGGTGTTTAACCACTGAGCCATATCCTGGGCCCTTTTGGTATATTTTATTTTGAGACAGGGTCTCCCTAAGTTGCTCAGGGGCTCACTAATTTGATAAGACTAGCTTTCAACTTGCAATCCTATTGCCTTAGCCTCCAGAGTCACAGGGACTTCAGGCATACGCCACCACACCTGGCACAATATATTTGGTTTATTCTTGATGTTATACAGTTTTATGGGTTTGACAAATGCATAAATATTCACCCATTATAGGATATATAGAATAATTTCACCACTCTAAAAATCCCTCTCTACTAACTTCTGGTAACAGGGTTACCTTTTCCAAAATGTTATATGTTTGGAATCATTCAGTTCATATCCTTTCCAGATTGGGTTCTTTAACCTAACAATATGCATTTTAAGGGTCCTCCATGCCTTTCCTTCCTGATAGCTAATTTATTTTTAGTGTTGAGCAATATTCCATTGTCTGTATTACCAATTTCACCCATCCATTTGCTTAACAAAGGATATTTTGAATACTTCCAAGTTTCGGTTATGAAAAAATGTCATGAACATATATGTGCATACTTTGCTGTGGACATGTTTTCGACTCATTGAGGTAAATACCAAGTAGTATCATTGCTGAATTATATGGAAAGAGTGTTTAGTCTTGAAAGAAACTGCCAAACTCTGCACCACTTTAAGTTTTTGCTTGTAGACATCCAGTTGTTGAAGAGCCATGTGTCATAATAGTACACTTTTCTCATTAAACACTCTTGGTACCCTTGTCAAATATCAATTGTCCAGCTGGGTGTGGTGGTGCACGCCTGTAATACCAGTGGCTCTGAAGCCTAAGGCAGGAGAATTGGGAGTTCAAAGCAACTTAGTGTGACGCTAAGCAATTTAGCAAGACTCTGTCTCTACATAAAATATAAAAACATGGTTGGAAATGTGGCTTAGTGACTAAGTGCACCTGGATTCAACCCCCCAGTACCCAAAGAAAAAAAAGAAAAAGAAAAAAACATCAATTAGCCATAAATGTTCTCTGTTAGGGTCTGTAAACAAGTCAAGATGGTGCCTGGCATTTTGCCAGAGGGAGTGGTTTGTGAAGTAAGGCCATCGAGCCATTAAGTGTGGAGATTCCTTATTGGTTGACTGCTGTATCTAGTTTATGTTAATTAAGATAAGCTGTGTGGAATGTATATATACCCATCCTGTCCTACAATAAACGGCTCCCACTCCTGCTGTATCAATGAACACAAGTTGTTCGTCACCTCCCGGTTATTTTGCTGCAGCCAGACTGTGGCGGTTCTCCAAATTCGTTCTTCTTTTGTAAATTTGTTTTGGTAATTCTAAATACCTCAAAATTGCATTTAAATTTTTAGGTAAACTTGTAAAATTCTTGAAGAAAAAAAGACAAATGGAATTTTGAATTTACTTTTCAAGGAATTATTTTGAATCTTAAGAAAAATTTGGAGTCTTTCCATTTTAATGGTTTTAAGTCTTCCAATCCACAATCATCAGATGACTTTTAATTTATTCAGATATTTAAAAAAATTTAAATCATGGAGTTTTGTTAATTTTATCCTTAAGTATTTTATTAATTTTGATGATTTTGTGGATTGAATTATGTAAAAGTTCATTTCCAGAATATTCACTGCTAGTTGTATTGCTTTAGATATGGGATGTCCTTCAAAACCTTACGTATGAGATAATACAAGAATTTTCAGAGGTGAAATGATTCTATTATGAGAGGTGTAACCTAATCAGTCAGTTAATCCAATGATGAATTAACTGGGTGGTAATTATTGGCAGATAGGATGTGAATGGAAATATAAACCCAAGTGTGACTTTGGTGTTTATATTTTGTTCCTGGTAAGCAGAGTTCTCTCTGGACATCCTGGCTGCCCTTTCCTGAGTTGTTTTCCTTTGCCACAGCTTTCTGTCATGATGCTCTGCCTCATTTGGGGGCCAGAGCTATGGAATCAGTGACCATGGACAAATAAAATCAGGAGCCAAAATAAAATTTTCCCTCCATACATTGTTCTTATCAGATCTTTCAGTCACAACAACAAAAACCAAAAACAGAACAAAAGCTAACTAAAAAACTAGTGTATAGAAATTCACTTAGGTTTTGTATGTCAATATTGCATCCTGCAAACTTGTTGAATTTTTAAAATACTCCTAATGGTCTTTTAGTGGACTACTTAGGGTATTTTACATGCAAGATCCTGTCAGCTAGGAATAAGATAGACACATTTTATGCTTTTCACACCTAATATCCTGACTAGAATTTCAGTTCAATACGGGGTAAAAATAGTAATAGTTGATATTTTTGTTTTCTTTATAATACTGGGAGGAAAACAAGTTTTCATCATTAACTATGATATTAACTGTGTTTTTTTCTGGATGTCCTATATTAAGTTAGGGGGGTTTAGTTCATTTGTTGGTGGCAGACTACTTTTATTTCTTTTTGTTTGTTTTTAATTATAGATATGTTTTAATAATAATATGTGCTTTTCTGTGTCAATCCAGGTGATTATGTGGTTTGATGTTTTAGCCTATCCATATGAATTAATTAAACTAATCAGTTTTTAAATGTTCAACCAACCTTGCATTTTGAGATAAAAACCTAGTTGCTTGTGAATATAATAGTTTTATTATATTTCTTGATTTATTTTGTTAATATTTGTTGAAGATTTTTGCATCTACAGTCATAAGAGATATTGGTCTATAGTTTTCCTAACTTGCATGACTTTAAATATGGTATTGGTATTTATGTCTTGCTGATTGCGTGGGATGAACTGGGAAATGTTCTGTCATTTTCTATATTTTGGAAGAGTTGGTGAATAATTCATATTTATTCTCTTAAAATTTGCCACAGAATTTATATTTCCAGGCTCTTCTCTGGTAATATTTTAACTACTAATTTAATCTGTTTATTTTTATAGTTCTAACACAGTTTGTTTATTCTTGAGAAATGAAATAATAATAATAGACTCTTTCAAAGAATATGTACCATTTATCTAATTTGTGACATGAAGTTTTTCATATTATTTAACTTAAATATTTTTATTTCAGTAATGCTGGTAGTTATATCCCCCTCCTTGATTCATGCTTTTAGTAATTTGAGTCCTCTGTCTCTCCCTTCCTCTCTCTCATGTGTTTGTATGTTTTTGGTTAGTTTAGCTAAAGCTTAATCACTTTTATTGATATTTCAAGAAACTAACTTTGTGTCATTGATTATATGTATTATTTTCTAGTCTCTATATTTTTATTTTGACTCTAGTCTTTATTTTCCTTCTTTCTGCTTACTCTAGGTTTAGTTCATGCTTTTTTTTTTTTTGGCTTCTTAAGGTTAATGATAGGACTATGATTTGAGGCCTTCTAATTTAATGTATTGTTTTTAGGTATATATGTAGCAGAATTGTGTTTATGGGAACCCTGTAATTCTGGGTATGCTTGTTTCATTTTTCATTTATCTAAGTATTTTCAATTTTTCTCTTATGATTTCTGTTGTGATGCACTGGTCACTTAATTGTTTAAATTTCTACACATTTGTAAATTTTGATAAATTCCTTTTTACATATATAATATTATTCTACTATGGGATAATCATGCATCATATAATTCAATTGTTTTAAATTTGTTGAGGGCCCTCCGGTTTTCTCAGAATTACTGTTAACTTGGTATTGTTTTTACAAAGTTATACTTTCAAACTATTTTTAACCAAAATGAAGGTTTCTTATGTAGACTACATATAGTGGTTTTTTAAAATATCATTGATTTATTGTTTTGTTTCAATTTGAAATTTAGATGCTGGGAATCAAATTCAGGGCCTTGTGCTAATCCAACTTTCTACCACTAGGCTACATCTAGCCTTCTTATTGCTCTGTTTTATGTAAATGAAGACACGAATTGGTGTGAGTATACTATGTATACAACCAGAGATATGAAAACTTGAGCTCTCTATATGAAATAAGAATTGTAATGCATTCTTCTATTATATATAAATAAAAATAAATTAATAATTTAAAAAAGAGAATTGGAGAGAAATGGGAATCAACATATACAGGCAATTTTAAAATTTGTTACAAAGAAGAAGGTGAGAATTTGGATATTATTTGAACAATAATGGAATAGATGGAGAATTAATTATTTTTAGAAATTGTCCACAATCCAAAGTGTTTCAATGGTGATATATTGTGGTACAGAGATTGTATTAATTAATTTATACATATAGTGTTTTAATATGTTCAAAAATAACCAAAACAATTCTTAGCAAAAGGGGAAATGTTAAAGGCATCACATTAACCAATTTAAAATTATAGTACAATATTATATTAATAAAAACAGCATGGCACTTGCATAAAAACAGCCATGTAGACCAATGGAATAGAAGTAATAGAGTCAAAACCACTCATATACAGTCATCTGATCCTTGACAAAGGTGCAAAAACATATATTAGAGCAAAGATTGTTTTTTAATAAATGGTGCTAGGAAAATTGGATATCCATGTGTACAAGAAAGAAACTAGATCCCTCTCATCCTGTGAAAAATTCAAATAAAAATGGATTGAAGACCAAGGAATTAGACCAGAAACTTCACAACTGCTAAAAGAAAGTGGAGGGTCAGCACTCCAACATTTAACCATAGACAACAAATTTCTCAATAGGATTTATAAAGTTCAGAAAATAGTACCAAAGATCCATAAATGATTGGCATCAAATTAAATAGCTTCTGACAGCAAAGGAAACAAGAGCATGAAAAGGAGAATCAGCATGGGGATTCCTCAAAAGACTAAGAATGGAACCACCTTATGTGCCAGTTTTTCATTCCTTGAGCCAAAATCAGCATATTATAATGGTAAAGCCACAACAGTGATTATAGCAGCACAACTCACAAAAGCCAAATTATGGAACCATACTGGGTGTCCACCAACAGATGAATGAATAAAGAAAATGTGTTATATACATACCTTGGAGTTTTACTGAACCATGAGTAACAAGTATATGTCATTTGCAGGAAAATGGATGGAAATGGAGAATAGCATCTTATGAGAAATAAGCCAAAATCAGATAGTCAGGGGTCTTATTTTTCTCTCATATGCAGAACTTAGAGTAAAGGGAGGGGGGATTCCATATAAATTTATATGGATTCCATATAAATAGCAAGGACACCAGTAAAGTAAAGGAAGGGAATGGGGTGAGGGACTAAGGAAGGCAAGGGGGAGATACTGGGGAATGAATTTGGCCAAATTATGTTATGTGCATGCACAAGTATATTACAATGAATCACACTATTATATATAATTGTAATGCACCAATGATTTGTTTTAAGAGAATATTATTAGTATGTCTAGCATAGCAAGTTTGCTAGCAATTAATTTTCTCTGGGTTTTAGGGAGTGGTAGTGGTTGTTGTGTCCATTTCATCTTCATTTTTTAAAAATGCCATAGATTTTTTTTAAAAAACTTGCCTTTTCCACTGGCCTTCTATTATAACTCTCATCAATGATTCATGTTAGAGTCATATGTAGGCCTATTTATAATAAATTAATTGCTGCTTCTCATGTGTTTTTTGTTTTCAGATTTCCACTTTTTAAAAAATCTCTCTTTGCTTTCTACATTCAATTTTGTCTTGGGAACAAGATATTAAAAGCTGAGAGACCACAAAAGGTAGCGTCTTATTTGTGCTTTTTCACATTCAGTTCATAGACATTGCTCTGAGCCAAATTGTGTAGATCTTTAGCTTCCAGATACTTGACACAAGCTAATATCATGTCTTGTATCTTTTGCCAATATTTGGTAAAGCTTGGGATAAATATGATATATCTCATAAGAATTGGATTGATAATTTGAGGCTTGCGATTATAAATGGTGTTTTACTAAATTTTATGATTTTAAATTTGTTTGTTCTTTCTTGTATATTGAAAATCACAAGGCAGCAGGGTGCAGCTCTAAGGGGAAATGCTTGCTTAGGATGTGTAAGATCCTGGGTTTGATCCTCAGCATCAAAAACAAAAAAACAAAAGCAAAAATTCTTGGTTGCTAGAAAGAGTAAGAAATTATTAACTGCTTTGTCCTAATATATGATGACATACGGTGTGCATTATATTTATATGTATTTATAGGTATATATTTACACATATTCACATATATATGTGAATGCTATATGTAAACTTTATACATACATTTTCAGGATCACTGTAGAAATAGTGATCCTTCATCCCCCTTCTCTCCTACCCTTCTCAGTCTCTAATAATCACTATTCTACATTCAGATCATTTTTTTAAACTTACACATGAGAATAAACATACAGTGTTTTCTTTTGTGAATACACAGTGAGGTGGCTATAGTTCATGATAACCTGTTGTATATTTTATGAAGATCTAGAAAAGAAGAAATCAAAGGTTTCAAACATGAAGAATTGATAAGGAGAGAGCTATGCTAATTGCTTAAAACATATTAAAGCATTTATGTAGTTCCTTTTTTATTTCTAGTATATATCTCATTGGACATGCACAACTTTGTTTTCAAACCACTTGAAATAATTCCTCTTTCTACAGTTCAGCCATTAAGGACCCAAAGTTCTCTTCCTCTTTAAAAAACTTTTATTTTATTTTTGGGATCACATATTTTTTGGTTTAACTTATTTTTATAATTATATAGACCATTTACAAATTTCAAGGTCAAACCTACATAGTGAAGTACTTTCAGAGACCCCCCACTCCCATAAATCCATCTCCCATTCTGCCCCACCTATCTGGTTCTAGTGCCATACCGTATCAAAAAGTATATACAGTAAGTGTGCATATCACTTAGAAAAATTTCCTCGAAATAATAGCCATAGAGATATATACATCTATGCACCTGGGCGAGTGAAGTTCCCTGAAATGTAACTGATGTGGCAAAAAAAAAAATAAAACATGGGGTACTGCAGTAACTGCTACACAGGACAAGCCATTACCAACCAGTATGCAGAAAATCAGTATGACATGATGGATATCACGACAATATTGCTATCTCAAATGGACCCAGGTGCCTAGATGCCGTTCTTCCCCAGAGAAATTTCTCTTATCAAGTAGATAAGGTATGGCAGTGACACATTGATTCCATGAGATGCTATCATTATCTGAGGGGAGCTTTCCAAAAAGTGTTGTTGGGCATGTTGGCAGCAAGAGTTTCTTGCATTTGCCATGGTGGAATCTATGGCTATAGGTAGCATTAACTATAACTCTAGGACCCATCAAATGGGCAGCAGCTGGATGGATAAATAGGTCTATATTGAGTCCAGACCCTGACCATGGCTTTGCCTTTGTGCCAAATTATACCCATACCCACTTTGCATAAGCTTGTGTTATGCCACCTTTTGCCATGCTAATAATCAATGATACTGATGGCATAAATATCATTCATACAGAGATCCCTGGTATAGTCAATATATCCTGCTGGCTCACAAATTGTCTAACCACTACTATGAAAGCTAAATGTATATTTATCCTCAGAGTGGCCCCAGCAATCTGGCTTCCAGTGAACCTGTCCAAAGAGTGGAGGAGTCCATGGGACATGGAGATGAAGAATCTTCTGAATGAGATCCCACACCAGACAAGGTGTGCAATTAGCCTCATCATCACTGGAATTATTGTCCTGGTAGCTGCCATCGCCACCACAGCCACTGCAGCTGCTTCACTCACTCAGAGTATCCAGACCGCTCAGACTGTAAGCAATTTGTCTTTGCCTTTCAAAATTACTTAAATAAACTGTCCCTAGCCACTATTTTAGTTATTCAGCAAGAACTAGACCTCTACCAGGAACAACTAGATATTCTGTTTATGTTGCAAAGGCTCACTTGTGATTCTGAACTTCATAATATTTGTGTCACCCAATATGCTGAATCTGACAATGTAACCTTATACTTCTCTGATTTTTCTCAGTATATTAAGGGCGCTTGGGATGCTAACTATGTTATGACTATGCATAACCTTAGTAAGACAATTGTCAAAATCAACAAGACAAAGGAGTCTATCTTGACAACCTCTTCTTTTTTCCAGGGATTGACTGAACATTGGAAAAACCTGATAGCCGAATTAACTAATTCTTATGATGCTATAACCCTGGCCTTACTGTTCATAATAGTGATAATTTTTTGTGTTATGAGATGCTTATGCAACCATGTAAAGCCACCAAACAAAAAACAGCAATGCTGCCTGAAGTTCTTGCAACACAGTCAGAGTGAGGAGATGTGGGGACAAGTGCATGGAGTACTGCATTTCCTGTCCGTGTAAGGGCGTCTGAGTGCCAGGCCACTCCCTTATGCTAGGCGTATGAGCAGCAGGCCACTTATCCCATAGGCACAGCCCTGGGCATGAGGCCATGAGTTGCAGTCCCTGTGCTTGCTCCAGAGACCACTCCTCAATTGGTCGCTGCAAGAGCAGTTAGCAGAAACTGCATTGGTGGCTGCCTGTAATCTGCCTACCTACTGCCTGAGTATATACATCGTAACTGCACAATAAAATCAGACCTGCTTCCTGCTTGGTCTCTGGAGGTCTTGATTAGCAACTCTGCAGCCACACTCTCCTCTATCCTGTTCCTGTTCCATGGACCTCCTCACTGGGTGAGAGAGAGCCCATGCATGGAGATATATATATATATATATATATATATATATATATATATATATACCTGTGATGTTGTCATTACATTGAGATACTAAACTTATCTATCACCTCCAAAAATGTCAGCATATTCTTTCATGTGTGCCTTCTTGCCTTTTGTTTGCTTTGTTGTTGTTTGGTTAGAACACTTAACAGGAGATCTATTCTCAACATATTGTGTTAGACACCTTCCTATCATTATAATGAATGCCTGATATAATCAACATAAAGAAGAAATGTTTATTTCAGCTCAAATGTTAGAGATTTTAGTTGATTTCTTTGGATAAGGCAATCCATTATGGTGGGAATGTGTAGAGAAGCAAAACCACTTACCTAATAGGAGAGAACCAAAACAGAGGAATAGGAAGAGAGGAAGGGGCTGGGGTCCCATAATGGCCCCAAGTACTTGAAGAACTCTCAGTAAGCCCCACCTCCTGAAGGGTCCATCACCTTCCAACACTGGGGACAAAAGCTTTAACACCATGGATCTTTTGGAAACATTTCAGATCTACTTTAACCTAAGTGGATATTTCATATTTTAAATTGAACAATACTGTATTGTGAACTGCAGATTATACAGCATATCTTGCTAGATTGACTTCATTTTATATAACTGAAACTTTCTGCCCCTTAAGAAATAATTCCTTACTCTCCATTCCTTCATTTCCTGAAAACCACCATTTTATTCTCTGCTTCTATTAGTTGTATTTTTAAACAAGAAAACAATTCTCCAATCTTGTCAATTGTTTAAAAAATAATTCCACTTAATCTTCTAACCCTGCTTCATTTCCTGTCCATATATAGTCTAGTTCTTGAATTATAATTGCTTTTGAGCATTTGGTGAAATAGCAGACTAGGCACATAGATATAAGTATGTATTTCTTTCTTCACTGGCTTTTCCCTTGTGTTAATTGGTCTTTCATCTATCTTTATTATCAGTTATAAGAAATCAAACTTACAACTAATAATAAAGTGCTAAATGCTATCAGCATGAATGACTATTTGAAGTTTCATGCATTCTGTTTGGGTTTAGATATGAGGTATCCCCCAAAGCTAATTGTGTAAAAATGTTCAGAAGTGAAATTATTAGATTCTAAGAGTTTTAACCTATTAGTCAATTAATCCACTGACACTGATTAACTGAGTGGTTGGTAGGTTATGGCTGGAGGAAGTGGGCCACTTGTTGCATGACTTTGAAATTATTTTTTTTTTCCTGGTGAGTGGAGCTCTCTCTGTTTCCTGGCTGTTATAAAATGAGCAGCTTTCATCTGCCATGCTTTTCCACCCACCATGATGTTCTGCCTCATCTGGGGCCCAGAGTTATGAAGTTATGAGTTATGAAGTTGGCCAGTTATGGACGGAACCTCGCCGCAATTCTGAGCCAAAGTAAATTTCCCTCTCCTAGTTGTTCTTGTTAAGTATATTGATCACAGAAACAAAAGGCTGGCTGAAACACAATTTATTTCCTTTTAATAATTCCACAATTTATTCTTCTTTCATCAACGTTATATATAAACATGATTAAATTGAAAATTGTCTTAACTCTCACAGTTTTCTAACAAAATTCTACATAAAGTTTCTTATTTTTCCTCTCATTTGTTCAAAACACATTCATATTTCAAAATAAATCCATCAGTACCTATCCATTCTATAAGAGAGGTAATTAATTCCTTCAAGAAATTTCCTTCTAAGCCATCAGAAATTTATGCCCTAATAACTGTGAGTCAAAGAAGAAATAGGGAAAGGGAATGAGTTACTGTTACTCTTAATTACTAAACAGTTAATCAAATTAACTTGCTAATCATTAATGAACAAGAAAAATAAAAGCTAACATATAGAATTAGGTAAAACTGGAACTTAAACTGAGCCAATAGTTTATACATTAAAACAGTTCACCATACCAGTACTTTTCCAGTTTTCTTGGTAACAACATGGTACTCTAATGTAACTTGCCCATACTTCATTACATGATAGTATTTGCCAAGATTACTTAGTTATTTAAATTAGCATATACTGCCTGGCAAAACATTTAAAGGTGGGACTTATCTGGAAATTAGGTTTTACCTGTTAGTATGTCGTGAAGTCACCCTCTATTAATGTGAGGAATGGGCTTGTCTGTGTGTTCCTATTTATTTACACTGTATCCTAGATGCTGTTTTCCTCTACTTCTGTACTCTATTTGCCTATACTCATTGCATTTATAGACTACATTTACCTTCTTGCATTTACAGATTACATTTACCTAGGTAGAAAATTAAACTTAAACCAAGGTAATAAAGCAGTTTTGATATAATTTTTTCATATTCTACAGAATTTGAGTTTTAGGATGTGCCCATGAATGTGTCATTAACATCTTATTTACTTTTTATTAGTTGGAAGATAAAGTTTTTTACCTGTCAATGATTTGGTCACTTTTTATATTTATAATTCTAATTTTCATTTCATAATCTAAGCATTATAATTTTAATATATAATCTTGGTCATTTATCAGTTTTTATTCTTTATAGGTACCATCGTCTGAATGTTTGTGTTCCCACAAAATTCATTAGTTAAAATTTAACCACTACTGTGATAATATCTGGAGGTGATAACATTGGGAGGCAATTATGTCATAAGAGTGGAGCCCTTATGAACAGGATTGTACCTTTACAAAAGAAGTCTTTGTGAGCTGCTTTGACCCTTCAACCATGAGGACACAGCAAGAAGATAACAACTCTGAAACAAAAAGGGAGCCCTTACCAGACATTGAATCTGAATGCCTGGATCTTGGACTTATAGCCTCTACAACTATAAGAAATAAAAGTATTTTTATAAAAAGTAAAAGTATTTTGTTATAGTAGACCAAACAAACTAAGACAGAATCAACGTCTTTCCTGGTACGCATTCCCTTGTTTTCAGGATATTGTTGAAGTAAATACCCATCCATGGGTGATTGTCTGGTAACATTTAAGCCAAGGACAGTATGGTTAGTATATTTTTTAACATTCACATGTAGAGAGCTCATAAATTTCTTTAACTATTAAGCTATAATCCTTAGTCGGCCTATCAATATAGATACTTTTAAATTCATTTTTCATAACCACCATTGTAGTCACAGTTCATCTAATTATTTATTATTGCTTTGATCTGATCTCTTATGTAGTAGAGTTAAAATATTTTGAAATTTGCACATATTGGGCACTTATGTATTATGAATTTATGAGGTTCTATGTATAATTTTCCATTTATTCATAAAATTTGGTTTCTTCTGTTTAATACTTGAAAAGCTGTCTGCTTCAAAACATAATACATAAAAAACAATTTCTGCTTAATTAGTTCTTTCCTTTACCTCAGAAGTAAGATAGTCATTTTCTAGTTTTCTATACTCTACAAATACTTAGGTATGCTGCAAATCCACTTGATATCAATTAATCCCCTGGAACTATGGACTCTATCAGCATTCAGGAATAAAAAGAATCCATCCCCTTTTATTTCAAACCTGAAAGGAAATAATCTAAGTCAGTTTGGGAGCTATATACATCTATAATCAAAAAGAAAATTAAGAACACAGTGATTTGAGACATATTTAAAAACACCAAGTTCCCAGAAAATATATTACCTGATATCATATGTTTTCACAAAAATTGGTTCAATAAAAGAAAATAAGACTGAATTTGGTATTTTTTTTTGAGTTATAATCTGTACTTCTATTCAGAACAATGTGGAGAAAAAGTGTACAGACAGATGAAGACAGGTTTATGTCCATTTCTTTCTTTGTTTTTTCGTTTGGTTTTGTTTGTTTTTAGACTGGTGGATTGAATCCAGGGGTGCTTTAGCTGTGAGCTACATTCTCAGTCCTTTTAAATTTTATTTTGAGACAGAGTCTTGCTAAATTGCTGAAGATCTTGCTAAATTTCTGAGGCTGGCCTCAAACTTGCAGTCCTCCTGCCTCAGACTCCTAAGTAGTTGGGACTACAGGTGTGCTCTGCCATGCTCGGCCCTTTTCTTACCTTTCCTTTTCCTCCTACTGCCCGCTCTATCTGTCTTGCTTCTTTCCTTCTTTTCCTTTCATTCTTCTATGTTATCTATCATTTTTCTATTTAGAAAAAGAATGTTTGCTAAATCAAAAGATCTCTGTAAATAAAAAAGTAGCTTCCAGGCATAAATTTAATGAATATTTTTATTTTACTAAAAGTAAAGAATAAGGTTCATATTTATTTGGTGTTGTTGAAATACAGAGAGTAAAACCAAAAGAACACATGTAATATAGTTTTTGTTAATTAGCCCTGTTGATATTTAAATTTTTTTATAACAAGTATGATATAACCAAGCTTTCAATATTTGTCTAATTGGCTGTCACTTTTCTGTCTAGCACTAACTTAAAAGATTAGGGAGGAATACATGGATTGAAAGAAGAGTCTTATACCCCTGGTTATTAGGAAAAATGGTATATAAGTGAGGAGGCAACTTTCATGCAAGGAACTGTTACAGAAATTAAAAATACTTAAAATTAAATTAAAGTTCAAATAAGTAAATTGCTTATAGTGGACACTGGATGAATTTTTAAAAAACTATGAGATTTGTTAAGAGGCATATGTCAGATTGGAGATGAAAGTTTTCATATGAAGGTCTCTTTAACACAGAAAAAAAAGATTTATTTTTAATATCACCATTCAAATTATTTAAATTTTTCTAGAACACAATAATAAAAATTTTCATACTAAATTTGAAGCTTACACAGCATTGAATGTGGTACCATTTGTCCATTTCCAAGACTCTCCCACTTTCCCGCTCAACCCAATGCAGTGCATGGAAGTTCCTGTATATTTCTTCAAAAATTCCTTTCACAAGCACAAGGTGTCATCCATTAGTTAATATTTTAGAGCACATTGTGGAATATGCTTCTCAACTAAATCATTTCACCTTTTAAAATTCACATTCTAAATTCTGATGTCTTCATTTTTTTCTAGCACAAACAGCACAGATATCTTTGAGATAATATTATCAGAACAATTTTTATTTCACTCTATCAGTTAGACATGTCTAAGAAGTTATATTTTAATCGTGTTATTGAAATTCTATAATCTACATGGCCTCTAATTATCTTCAAAGGCAATTTCCACCTCTTCAGAAATTGTGAGAAAAGCATATTTGACTTTTTTCTTTTTAAGTTCAAAGTCTAAGTCGTTGATATGTTCTAGTCACTAGGTGAATGACGAAGACCATGAACTGCAATGATGTTAAAACTACCTGGATGACAAGCTAGGGGTCTCAAAGGTTTCTACAGGAACTGGTATAGCCTGTTCCTGAAGGATGACAGGAACCAATGCTTCTATATTGTTTTAAGTGTGGGTGCCCTTCCATCATTTAAAGAAGAAGGGCCTGAAATTCCCATGTGAAAAGTGTTCTTTCTATACCAGAAGGAAAAGTAATACTCTTACATCATGAGTGGAGAGTTGAGGCTAAGGGAAATTTGTGTAAACAAACCTCATTAAACCTCCTGGTTACTTCCCTATCATATCCAAAATTTTTACCTCATCATATGTTCACAATATATTAAAGGGGAAAGGAGTAAAGGAAAGTGGCAGTACTGTTAAGAAGGAAAAACTCAGAGGGAAACTGCTTTGAGTAGATCCCATCATAAGAATGCCATTCGTGCTATATGTTTTCTCATACAATCTGAGATCAAACTAACTCCTGGGTAAATATGATTTATTACAATGGGAGATATTAAGTGGGAGTTTCAGGGTTTCCTCCATAATATCCTTACTATAGGACCTTAATCATTTTTGTCAGCTTTTCTTTACAAACCAACCAACCTCATTTCTTACTGTGTCCCTAAAGTCCAAGTCTGTCTGCCTTCTCTCACCTCTTCCATTTATTAATTCACTTACTACAAGTGCACATATCTCCTTCACATCCTCACCTCTAAGTTCCTAAACTCTAAGAGCTAAATCATTTTTTAAAATTCTAATTTCCAGAAAAGTTTTGGTGGAAGGCAAATGTAACTAAGAAATAATATTGCAATCTAAAAACATCCAATAAAGACATTTATCTATCTACACAGTAGGCACTGATGTTAAGACATGATATCACTAGGCAATTTGCCTGCATTCAAATCCCAGCTCACGCCTCTGTGCATGTGTGCTGTGTGTGTGTGTGTGCATGCACATGGCACTGGTTGAAGATTACCTGAGTTTTTATAAGTATTGTGTTCAGAACACTGTCTGACATGTATTGTCACACAATATCAGCTGTTATTGTTTTTATTCTCTCCTTGCAGAAACATAATCTTTGAAATTATTTAAAATTTTTCCTACCATATCCCTTTGTGTATCAATCTAAGCCGGTTTTGACCCCTGTGATCTGTAGTCTCTGTCACTGGCTGTCCAGTTTCTGATATCATCAGAAAAGTAGAAACACTTCTCTCCTACTGCAGTCCATTCCCCTCCACATGCCACAGTTTTAGAACATTTTGATATTACTGAAAAAAGAAAAAAAATATCAGATAAAATAAATCAAAAACTATTTCCACTCACTGTAGTGAATCAGTTTTGCTTTTTACTTTTCCTTCTCTGTTTAATCAAATGAACGCTTGAGCATGAAGATTTTCAAAGGAACATCAGCATTCTTGAGAATGACAAGGAAAATAAAAATCAGAACTGCTAAACACTGACATAATTGATTTTAAGTACTAAATTTAGTAAAGAGTGCATATGGAAAAGCAGGTTCTAAGAACTATTAGGCCATGGATAAGGAATCAAATTCTGCCTTTGGATTCTCTTTGTGTGTGTATGCACACACATGCTTATGTGTGTGTTGAGCCTATGATATCCAGAAGAATATTAGCATTTTATTTTTATAAATCTTCCAACAGATTACTAATGCCTTTGTTCTTTTTTTCCCTTTAACATGATATGAGAGTGAAGGAGTTCAGAGGGTGACACTCAGAACTTGACATACCTATTATATTAAATTAAAGAATCTGAAAAGTAGAAGATGCAAGAAGAAATATCCTGGGTCAAATGGATTCCCATGTGAAAAATGTTCTGTCTATACCAGAAGGAAAAGTAACACTCTTACATCAAGAGTGGAGAGTTGAGGCTAAAGGAAATTTGTATAAACAAACCTCATTAAACCTCCTGGTTACTTCTCAACCATATCCCAAACTTTTACCTTATCATATGTTCACAATATACTAATTTTCCCAATTAAATATGCATGTTCAATTCTGAGTCTTTGAGTCTTCTTTTTTTATGAAGATTTCTTTTCTGCATAAAATTTGTATGATATAAAAGTGGATGCTTTTCTCCTGTCTATCTCCATGTCAACTTAATTCTCATACTCAGCAGAAAAATCCTAAGATGGTAGAGAAAAACTTTTGATTTTCCTACAATAGAAAGATAGAAGAAAGGAAAAAAGGGAGGGAGGGATGGAAGGAGGAAGATATCAACAAACAACTATAAGTAATATAACTTACTCTCGATCCAAAAGAAATTAAAACAAATAAATGATATCATTGCATAAGATGATTACAATTTATGAGGCATCAGCACTAGACAAGTCTTTTGATCCTGATTCTGGAAGTTATTATGTGTGAGAATCAACTTACTCTAATCATTATATCTTTGTCTATAAATGGATTTCATAATTACATCTTTCTCCCAATTTTGTGAGAATTAAACATAAATAATAGAACATAGTGTATTTAACATAAACTCACTCTCAATGAAAAAATTATTGCTTTTTTTTAATCTGTTGATCATCTGAGAATTTAAGACCAATAAAGTTAAGAACATGATTCTACACTTCAACTGAGAACATTTTTTTTTGAAAAAGGCAAATATGATAAAACTTGAATTAAATTAATAAATACTTTTGAAGACAGCAAATCAGAAGCAACCAGCACTTGCCTGCTTCTCTGTGCATTGGAATCAAAACAATTGGAAAGCAACTATTCATTCAGGCACATGCCTATGGGAAAATGCTGAAGTACAATAGTGGACATACAGAGCCTTGGAGAAATCCAGACTCTGAATAGTGGAAGAGAAGGTGGAGATGATGCAAGATCTTAAATTATACTATGGGGCTATAGTAAAAACAATGGCATGGTACTGGTACCATAACAGACACATAGACCAGTGGAACAGAATAGAAGACACAGAGACAGACCCACATAAATACAGTTATCTCATGTTAGACAGAGGTGCCATAAATGTACATTGGAGAAATGTTAGCCTCTTCCACAAATGGTGTTGTGAAAACTGAAAATACACATGTAGTAGAATAAAATTTAACCCCTATCTCTCACCCTGCACAAAACACAACTCAAAGTGGATCAAGGATCTAGGAATTAGACCAGAGACCCTGCACCTACTAGAAAAAAAATAGGCTCATCATGTTGGTTTAGGAACCTATTTCTTCAACAAGACTTCAAAAGCATAATAAGTAATATATCAAGAATCAATAAATAGATGGTATCAAACTGAGAAGCTTCTTCAAAGCAAAGGAAACAATCAAGAATGTGAAGAGAGAGCCTACAGAATGGGAGAAAATCTTTGCTACCTTTATCTCAGATATAGCATTAACCTCCAGGATACATAAAGAACTCAAAGAACTTAACACCCAAAAAAATAAATAAATAAAGCCCAATCAATAAATGGGCTAAGGAATTGAACAGGTACTTCACAGAAGAAGAAATACGATCAATCAACAAATATAAGAAAATATGTTCAACATCACTAGCAATAGAGAAATGCAAATTCAAACTATGCTAAGATTGCATCTTCTTCCAGTCAGAATGGCAGTTATAAAGAATACAAGTAACAATAAATATTGGGAAGGATGTGGGGGGAAATGTCCATTCATACACTGTTGGTGGGACTGAAAATTGGTGCAACACTATGGAAAGCCGTATGAGGATTCCTCAGGAAACTTGGAATGGAACCACCATTTGACCCAGTTATCCCACTCCTCAGTGTACATGCAAAGGACTTAAAAATCAGCATACTACAGTGATGCAGCCACATCAATGTTTATAGCAGTTCAATTCACAATAGCTAAACTATGGAACCAACCTAAGTGCTCTTCAACAGATGAATGGATAAGGAAAATATGGTATATATACACAAATATTACTCAGCCATAAAGAAGAATGTAATTACGTTTTTTAGTTAAATGGATGAAACTGGAAATTATGATGCTAAGTGAAATAAGCCAATACCAAAAATCCAAAGGCTGAATGTTCTCTCTGTTAATGCAGATGCTGACTCACAATAGATGAGGGGTGCAGGGGTGGGGGGCTTGTTTTCACCAGATTGGACAGAGCAGAGTAGCAGGAAGGGAGAGGTGGGGAAGGGAATGAGAAAGACAATAGAATGAATCATCAGATGTAACTTTCTTATGTTCATATATGAATACATGACCAGTGTAACTCCACATCATGTACAACCACAAGAATGGGAAGTTATACTACATGTATGTATGTCAAAATACATTCTACTGTCATGTATGACTAAAAAGAACAAATACAAAAAATAGAGAAAGCAAGAAAGAGCTACAGTGCCACACTGTGCCAACATGGCAAAGGACAGGAACAGCAGAGAAAGAAGGGGACCCAATAAGCACAGCTGGCACAGAATTTAACATAGTGCAGATGGGAAGACTGAACACAGCTGGATCTGGGATGTGCATAACGGGCTGGCACTAGAGAAGTCCTTTGCACTTCCCAATCTATGCTCATAGTTCTGTAAAAATGAGCCATTTTGAGAAGGTTGCATCTGAACTTGCTGTTGTGCAAATCAAAAGCCTCTGCATTTTCCTACAGAGGAACCTACAGCAAACATGACTACACTGTCCCAGTGGACATCTACCTTGAGACCCAGTTTAGCCCCAGGGTAGTCCCACTGAAACAAACCCACTGAAAAATCTATGTAGTGGGAAACCAGTGAGTGACATGGAATGAAGCAGAACTTGCTTCCTGTTTAGGACAGACATACTAGGTGACTAGCTGAAGGAGTTCTGGGGACTGAGCAGGCATACATGGTTATAGTAGAAGCTATATCTTAGAAGGTGAGACTGGTGCTATGGATTGTGCTGGACTCCTTCTTCCCAGTGTACTCACTTCCCCTTCCTTCCAAGTGGGTTTCACAATGGGCATGTGACACAGACTCTGACTCAGAGCCTGGTGTCAGCACAACCCTGAGATTGCCTTGAGTAATCTTTTCAGAGTAAATTTCTGAAACTTTGCAGTTTGTATTATCTTATCCTGGTGAGCAGGGCAGTTGAGAGATATTCCAACTGGTTCCAGTCCCAAACTACTTCCACTGGTTGCTTGTTGAGGACACAGAAAGAAATTCTGATCAGCATAGGTAGGGAACACCCACTCTTGCCCATGTGAGTGGCCACTTTGGCAGAAACAAATACTTTTGCTTTTTATCAAGGTTTTCTTATCTTCATTATTTGCTGATTTGTATATATATTTTTTCTTTACTCTCTTCTCCTTTTAATATTTATTTTATTTATCTATTTTTCCCTGTTTCCTTTCTTTTCTCTTTTTGAATTTTCAAAATGTTCTTTGGCCTTCCTTTTAAATTATCTCAAAAAAAAAAAGTTACAGTAAACTTTTCTGGATCAATGATAAAAAAATAAAACTGGTATTTAAAAATGCGAAAAAACACCAAAAAGATAAGAAATCCTAATTATAACATTAAGAGAATTAAAGGAGGAAAAATACAACAAAACATCATAAAACAAAACCCCAAACAAAACATGATAAAATTTTTTAAAAAATAATAAAGCATAGTAAGGTATACTGTATTCACAAGGTCATGTCAATTGGTATAGGAATCACTGTAACCAGGTCTTCCAGTGGGAGATGACAGAAACTGGACTTAATTCCTACTCCAACACGGACAAGTAGGGATTTATAATCAAGGGGAAGGGTGGGAATCAGTGGATATAAAATTACTATAGTAATTTTATAGGGAACTATAGAAATCAAGGATAAACTGGCTAAACAGACTTGATAAGATTCACCATGACAAAATTTCATCAATAACCCTAAACTTTTATTAGTTCTGTCTTTGGACTTCATATGATAATTTGGTAGGAAAACTTTCTGCTGTAACTGATGGTCATGTTATTTAAAGTCTATAGAGGAACAAAGAGGAGTTTAATGCACTGGGAGAGGGGTATTACTGATAAGGAACTAGAGTGTTTAGTTTTTCTTTTCTGAAATCTGTTTTGTTTTATGGTTTTATACTGGCTAATGGCACATGCTTATTACCTCTGCTTTATAAAAGTGGAATGTGTGATGTATGGTCTCACCTACTATTTGGTACCTGCATCATCATAGACATTATCCACAATGAGTAAATAGAATGACAAAGGAGCTCCTGGTTGATGGAGCCTTCTACTGAGGTAGGCCAGCACTAGATCTGCATCCTGAACAACTGCCTAGTGGCTTCCAGAGAGTTCCATCAGGTGCTTTAAAGACACCAAGCAATAACAGCTCTTCCTTATTGTTTCTGTCCTCTATGAAGACCTGTGCTCTTACAAAATATAAGGACAGGTAAAGAAGGCATTAAAGTTTTTATCCTGCTCTATTATGGTATTGTTTCTAGAAGGCTTGGTAATATAACCTAAGTTTTTTAGAGAAACAAGCATACTATAGATGTGCATCTATTAAAAATTAAAACATTTACTCAGGCATTTTTTTGGTGGGAGATACAAGGGCTGAAGGGTTATTAAATAAATACTTAAATGCATGACTCCAAAGTTTTTAAGAATATAAGCAAAAGCAAGAACTAGAATTACCAGGGGAAAAAGATAAACTAGACGTATTTTTGTAGGGGAAAAAGAATCTGAATGTTCGTGAAATGTGGAGGAGAAAAAGGAATTAATTTAAATCAAAATGATTAATTTCAAATCTTTCATTTTAATACATTTTGGTCTAATTTATAATGTCTAGTTCCACCATATATGTTTTCCTGTTTGGCTTTGGATATCTGAGAAAACAATAGAAGACACTGCTTTCTGCCTATCCTTACCATTTCATCCTCTGTTAGCATTCTCCTCTGAATATGAATACACCTAGCAACATCTATCATTTAATCTATGCTAGAAATGTGATTAATTCCACCTGTAGCTGATGAATGTTTTCTGATGTATTTTTCAAGGCAAACATCGCCAACAATAATATATATTGAAAGTTATGCAAATAAACAGATGGATAGACCAAAAAAAAAAAAAAAGACATACAAGGTCTAAGTAGTACAGAGTTTATGAAGAATAGGAAACAAAACAGAAATCCACCAGGGTCAGAGGTATACAGTTAATTTCTCTTGCTCAGGCTCAGGTTTCCCCTTGATGGGTCTTTAATGGTTCACCTAAGTTCAAGTGGAGAAGAACCATTCTTCTTTGTTAACCAAACATGTCAAGGTACAGCTGCTTCTCTTTCCTATGGTAGCTTCTGAGTTCTGACTGCATTAGCTGAAGGTACCTCCGGACATTGGCATCTTTAGGCTGCCTATTTGACAGCAGCCAGTAGGTAGTGCTGAGCCTGGTCATAGTCCTGCAGATGAAGGACTACCCCAGCCTGATACAAGGCCTTCTCATTATCAGGCTGTCCTTTAAAGACATTTGGTGTCTTAAAAGCACCTGATGGAAAACTCTGAAACTTTCTGACTGTACTGTCACTCGTTGGTAGTGCACTAGCTCCATCTGAAGAAGACAGGCAACTAGATTGTTGTAGCAGTCTGTCTGGGTCCTGTGCAGGATGTTTTCTCGTTCAGGTTTGAGAGCCGGGCCTTGAGGTCCTAGATTAGGTAACCAAAAGTGAAGACTTGGATCCAGACCCCGCAGCTGAAGCAGAGCTCCAGCTGCATCACAGTACTTCGCCTGCCAGTCATGCTGGTTCCCTTCCTCTTGGTAGAGCTGAGCCTCCTCCTGCAGGCGTTTCTCCAGAGCTCTTGGTCGCCCACTGTTCTTATGGAATTGGGAAGTGAAAGAGCACTGACACTCTGGGCTTGGAATCAAAACACTTGATTTAGGTAGTCGACTTAAGAAAGCAGTTGCTTTCTCTTCTCCAGGAGAGCCCCTGGGAGGGAAGCTTTGCTTGTTTCTCCACCCCCACGGCCAACACTACCTCTCTGCGGTCTTTTTTCGGTCTCCAGAAGTGCAGGAAACTAGTTAGGAAAAGGATGTGAGAATAATGAGGCCAAAGATTAAATGATTTCCTAAAGAAGCAATTCGGGGGACAGAGACTTCGCGAAAAACTAAAGGCCATGCGAGGGAACCACAGGCAGGATCCTTCCTCCTTTCTTATGGACACACCCCCTGACCTGGAAGAAAAAGGGAGTAGGTGGTGACAGCTGCTAAAAACACAAGAGGGCTTCCCTCCATCCCAGCTCTTGATTTGTCCTATTCAACAGGCATTTGTTGTTGTCTGTGCTTAAAGAATGGGGGAGATAAAAGACCAGCAAATAACCTGGCCACATGTAAACATTGGTAGGGGTCAAGGGAGGAAGGCTGAAGACCTGTTCTAAAAATTCACCTCTACAGTAACAGTAAAAAAGCAACAAAAAGATTGTAAATACAACATCTACTAGGGAACTTGGTATTTGTTACTCTTTGCCCTTTCAGACCACACATTAATGATAAGAATGGAAGAGTAGCCACAGAGGGTACATTCTACATACTCTGCTATCTACAATGGAACTGCCTGATCTATTAGAGGAACACCACTCTAGTAAGAACTTCAGTAAAAGTGGGACCCTTGGGCTCTGACACAGTATACACTATGTCAAAACCCACTAATTGCAGCCAAAGAAGAAATACAAAAATTACACTATGAAGTCCAGTCAGAAAGGTTGGGGACATATCCAGTGATAAAAAGTCCCGGAGTTCAATCCCCAGCACAACAACAAACAAATAAATAAACAAACAAACAATAAAACTGTTGTTGGGGCAACAGCTGAAGACATTACTAGAATTGAGATAATTTAGGAATACATTTGTTTAATTCAACCAGAAATTGACTAAATCCAAGATGGGGAATTTGTGTTCTATTCTGCATGAAATTATGGTCATTAACCTTTTTAACCTATAAAAGTACCTTTTGAAAACATCTTTATTGCAATATAACACCCATACCATAAAATTTGTCCCAAACAACTTTTTACATTTGTGCACTCATAAGTCTTCCCCAACTTACAAAAGACTTCCACTTAAGTAAAGGCTTCAACACTTCTAAACTGCCTTGGATTCTGGTTTTTCCTTTCTCTACTTCTTTCTTATCACCCCCCAAAACTTACTTGTTCTGTGTCCAGCTTTTATACCCATCACCTTGTAGCTCTGGTCTAATCACAGCAAATGTGTTAATTGCCTCAGATCAAGAGGAGTGGACTAGAAAGTTACTTATGTGCCTCACTTAGCACAGTATTGAGCAACCTTTTATGTTAAATAGGACAATTAACTAATCAAAGCACTTTCCCAGTCCAGGAAAAAATACTGAGATTAATTTCAGATAAAGGTAGGCAGACTTGCTAGCTTAGGGAAGCAAACAGAAAAATATTGACTCATTCATAACAAGAATATCACAAAGTGAATCATGTAAACACCACAGACCTGTCATTTAAAACATTTGCATCACTTCTCAAATTTTCTTATTTCCTTTTACATTCATTTTCCTACCTGACTTTGATCCCTGGCTTTATGTCAATAGTTTGACCTATCCTAGAATTTCACCTAAATGAATTAGAGAGTGCGTGGTGTCTATCTCTGGTTTATTTCATGTATGATAATGCTTTTAAGATTTACAGAAATCATTGTACATGTAAGTAGTTAATCCCTTTTTAATTTTTAATGGTATTCCCATTGTATGTTTATATCTGACATAGTGAAATATTTCTTATTTCTAGTATTTGACTATCACATAAGAAGCTGCTATGCACATTTCATATTATTTTGTCAGAGTATACTTTCTTTTGGATAAATTCATTTATACAATCACTATGTCATATGGTGTTTGCTTTATAAAATCTGTCAAACTGTTTTCCAGAATAGGTACATAATTTTCAGTTCTTTAACAATGTGTAAGATTCCAAATGTTGCACACCTTCACCAATGTTTGTTCTTGTCAATCTCTTAATTTTAGATATTTTAACAAATGTTTTTTCACTTTTGGGCTTCTTTTAGTTTATATCCTCTAATTATTAATCATGTTGTGCATATTTTTAATGTATTTATCATTCAGATATCTTCTTTGGTGACATGCTCATTCAATACTTATCCATTTTTAGTAAGGTTGACTAATATTCAGTTGCAAGAGTTCTTCAGGAATTGTGGATATGAGTTACCCATTCTATACATGTTTTACAAAGGTTCTTTCCCAACCCATGGCTTCACTCTTCATTTCTCACTGCTTTAATTTTTGAATATAAAAAGCTCTTCATTTTAATAAAGACAAATCAACCACTTTTTTCCCCCAAAGTTTGAAATTTGAGGACTTCTCCATCTAATCTTTACCTATCTCAAGGCAGAAAGACTTTCCCCTTTGTCGTTTTTTGTTTTCTGAGAAATTTTAAAGTTTCAGCTCTTCCATTTAGATTTTTTGATTCAACTTGAGAAATGTTCTACACATGATATGAGATAAATAACAATGTTAATATTTTAAAAATATGAACATAAAATTATTTCAAGACTATATGCCAAAAAGGCTATTTCATTTACTCAATCATTTGTTGAGGAATCTGAGGCCCATTTCTTGGCTCTATGTGGGTTTCATTAATACCTTTTCAGTTCCTATGTCAATGCCACATGATCTTGTTATAAAGATTTATGTTAAAACTTGAAAGCAGGAACTTTTTAAAACTTTTTTCAAGATATTTTATTTTTATTATCCTAAGGCATTTTCCTATTTTATAAGCTTTAAACAATGTTAAAAAAAAGCCTGCCAAGATATTTTTTCAGGATGCTTTGAATTTATAGCTCAATTTGGTAAAAATTGACATTTTAGTGACATTCAGTCTCCACCACAAGCAGGGTTTTTCTTTCATTTATTTGGACCACAACTAATTTGTACTGAACAATGTTTTGTAGTTTGTAGTAAGTTTTGCACATACATTGTTAATTATATTTCTAAATATTTTCTATTTTTATTTCAGTGCAAATGACAGTTTTACTTTTCAGTTATTACAGGAAATAGAAATGTAGTTGATTTTTGTGTACTGATTTTGCATCTTGAAACTTGGCCAAAATGTCATTCCTTAGTTCTATTATCTATTTTGTAGATTCTTTGTAATTTTCCACATAAGGATTTATGATGTTTGTGAAAATTATATTTCAACAAAGCCTGTATTTAGCCTACTAACACATTTTAGACACTACTAAATCCCAGTGGGTACAGAGAATGAAAAGATGCTGACAAGACTTGCTTTTGATGATGCTAAACATAATTTCTATTTTTTCTATCCTCTTTTCTATATTAATTAGAAATCTATAATGTGCATGAGAACTAAATTTCAAATGTGATTCCATCATTTAATATAATCTTATTTAGATAAGGTTTAATTTGCTTGTTTATTTAAGAATATTTGATATAAAATATTCACCATTGAGGGGTAAAATATTTAGCATAGTTTATGGTATAAGGTAATATTCAAAAGAGCATCTCTCATTATGTTAGTAAACAAAAAAAAAAAAAGGAGGAAAAGAAAGTTAGGTTAAAACAAAAGATTAAAGGATAACAGAGATTTTTAACAATGGCCAGAGGCTAACCCTTACTCTCTATTGCTCAAACACCAGCTTACGTATTACCTGGAATTTAAATACTAGAGCTTCTAAGAATCCAGAGAAAACTCCATGGTTCACTCATGTCAGGAGGTCTTCTTTACTCACATTCATCTTCATCTCTGCTCATGTTCCTCTTGCTGACTCAAAAATCACAAACCCTGACTCCCTCACTATTCTTAGAAACAGCAGCACAAATTCAGTTAATGTGATTCTTCAGTTCAGTAATTTGATTAAGGGTCCAGAGAATTACAAGGAGTTGTCCATGGTTCAGCCATGAACTTTATTTCCAAGGTATCTGGTCTCTGATGGCAATACAAAGTCCCTTTTCAATCTTGGGATATTTTTCACATGGGCCTTCTTTGAAAATCTTAAATAAGGTAGGTAGTATTAAGGCAGAGTGAAACTTTGTTAATGTTTGCCTAGTGCTGCATCTCTGTTATTTCTTTTAGGCAGATTTAACTGGATTTCAGGCAAGCAGAGCCATCTTTCACTCCCTTCCCTTTACTTTCCAATCTGTTCCATTAAGGCTTTGCTAATGGGTCAGTGCCAACCAAGACCACCATTATACCCGTAGTCCAGAGCACCAACTGTGTTGGTCTAACCCACATCACACTAAAACTCAACTTAATTTCTAGACTTCTTAACAGTTATTTAGACAAAATTAATTTTTATTTAAATTTTCATCAATCATCTTAAAACATATGTTTAGTGGGAAATAAAATGTATCTATATGAGTTCATAATGCATAAAAAGGATAGTTTTTCTTATTTTCCATATGGAAGAACTCTAAAGACAGAAGCTTTTTTTGCTGCAAATATATTTTTTGTTTTTTTCACATTTGGCGCTATTCATGACTCTCTTATCTATGTAGACACAATTACCATTATCTTCAATTTTGTACCTGCAACAAAACAAAGAAATTTTTATTTATGGGACCTTAGGAAAGATAACCAAGCACAGCCTCAAACACAGAATATAAACTTTGGTAACCATGTTTCCAAATATGCATTACAGAAGGAATAGAGGAAGTTGAACAAGCAGTTTATTTCCTCATATCAGTCTCCAGATACTACCTCAGGGCTCTGATGATGGTAAAAAACCACACTGTTAACTTCACTTCCATAACAACACAGTGCAAGTACCTCAAGTTGTCAATAACATAGAAAACACTGTACATCATTTTATGAGAGCCTGAATTCTTCCCCTTATGCTTTAGAATACTAATAAGTCAATCTAGCCATCTGGAGATGATGCAGAGGCAGAGTGTAACTGACATGTCACTGAACAAACTTCCATAGTATATCCAATGCTAAAACAGAGGCTCACTTGGCCACTCTGCAACCATCATCACAGTGAAACAGGTATTCTTCATTTGATGCAGTATGATGTGAAAGCAATTGCAAAATATCTACAGAGGGTTTTCTAAATTCATATTTTTAGATCACATAGAAACACATATTAAACTTCACAATTAAAATAATAGAATGGTGAATTATGATTTCTCCCTTTAATTTCTGGTTATAATTAGCACTGGTGCCTAGATCTAAAATATGTGTATATCCATCCCTCCATAGCCTCATAAATATTTTAAAAGTTCATAATGTATTTTAAAAAAAGTTTTCTCTAAGCTGTGGACCTCCAGTATGGTGAATTCCAAAATCCATAGATATTCAAGTTAATTATATAAAGTGGTGCAGTATTTGTCTATAACCTAGGTGTATCTTCCCAGACTTTAAATCAGCTTTATATCAGTTATACTATCTAATATGGTATAAATGCCTTGTAAATAGTTATTGTAATGTATTGTTTTGTGGAATAATGACCAAAAATCATGTCTGTTCATGCTTCATACTACACAAAATTTTTTGTCTAGTATCTTTTGGTCTTTTTTTTTTTTTTTTGGCTGAATCAATGGATGTGGAAACCGGAAACCGCAGATGCAGAACATCAGCTGTGTAGCCCTTCCTATGTGTTCCCTAGTGCCATCTGAGAACTTACCAAAATATTATGGGCTGATGCAGGGAGCTATCTATGAACCATGTGTGGACCAAAGTGATGTTGGAGCCATTAGGTATCAGGAACTCCCAGTGGGAACCTAATGGTTTGAGAATGCTTGGTTCAGGTGGTGTCCTGCCTACCTTAAGGCTCAAGTTCTAGCACAGCCTCCAGGGGATGGGTGTGGCTTACCTCAACCATCCTCTTCACTACAAGACCCCTGCCACACCAAGAAGCAAACACCAAACTAGACTCCTCCCACTTTGAAACCTTAGAGCTGCATTGATGTACTCTCCCTTAAATAATCAGAGCCTTTTCTTCAGTTGTTTGGGTTCCAGCTCCTATCAGGACTGGAAGTCCCATCAGACACTCCTCTTTCCATATCTAATTTCTAGATCTGTATTTATTTCTTACTGATTATTTTAGAATTTTTATTTGCCATGTGACCCACATCTTCTGAGCAGAAACCGACCCTGTCAGGATGCTGGCCACCTTGTTATGGCTGAATTATATCTCCTCCCCAACTCCAAATTTCATATATTGAAGCCCAAACCTCCAGTACCTAGATAAGGTAACCTTATTTTGTGATAAGGTTTTTAAAGGGATAAATAACTTAAAATGAGATATTTTGGGTGGGCCAAATATGGCAGTATGTCTGATGATCTCATAAAATAATATAATTTTGACACAGACTTGAGTGTACACAGAAGGTAATCTGTGAAAGACACCCAGTGAGAAGGCCACCTTATGAAATTCAAGATGAGAAGCCCCAGAAAACCAACATTTCCCACAACTTCTTGTGGACTTTTAGCATCCAAAATTAGTAAAAAGCCTAGCCTGTGGCATTTATTACAGTAATCCTAGCAAAGTAACACACCAAATTTTACCAACTAATAAATTTGATTTCTTCATTTAAAAAATAGGACTATATATACTATATAACATCAGGTTAAATTGTCAATTTTTTTCAGGAAAATGTCATAAATATTAGATTTTTTTAATCAGAAAGTTTATGTCACACTTTTTTATATTTTCTCAAAGCTATAAACTTTATTATTGGTTATATTATTGCTCTCAAGTTATTGTGTATTTTTACCCCAAATTTGATGTAAATATAATGATCAAAGAAGTTTCTCTAAAACTTCTCATAACTTCTTTGTGTCTTATATATAATATAATGTCTGACATTTTACGTGTATGCTGCTGAACAAGTACCTATCACAAGGTAGGTGCTCAGTAAATGGTAACTACTGGTTCCTCTATGGAGAGCACCTTGTCCTTCCAGTCTGAGGTTGGAGAAATGTTTAAATGTTTACAAAACAAAAATGGAATCTAAGGGTATAATTGGTTCTTCAGGATAAGGAATATAAAGTTCTAGAATTTTAAATAAAAGTAAACAGGCAAACACATTTAAATGCTGCCCCCCCTCCAAAAAAAAAAAAAAAAAGCAAAAGGCAAAGTTTCAAGTTTAAAGAGATAAGGATCAAACTACTTGGACTTCCATCTAGTTTAGGATACAATGACATTATGACCCACGTGTAGGGTACAATTCGATACAATATTCACATCTGTGTGTTGAATTCAATACAATTCAACACACAGATGTGAACATTGGTATTTTAAAGGCCAGAAATGTGTCTGGAGTTTCTCTTTGGCATCTATTTTTTGAGGGCCTATTGTGGAATGCTGTGGAGGAAACTATAGAGGTAGCTGCCAATGAACTCAGAATTCTTATCAAGTGTAACTCAATTAATAAATGTTATTAAAGCTTACCATTGTTTGTATACACTCCCATCTGCCCATTTCCAGGTTTCACTATCATTGAGTTTGTTCAGTCCTATCCAATATGTAGAAGGGGGCTTCAGTATTTGCATCAAAGTTTCCTGTTACAGAATACAGAATGTAATGTATATCTCCTACTTTTCTTATTCTTACTATATAAAATGCTATTGTCTTTGTCTGAGTCCACTAGACTCTCTCCATATCCTTACCAGGGTTACTGCAATTGCCTGATGACATAATTCTCTTGTTTTTGTATTTGTCATTCAGTAGCCAGTCTCACCACAGCAAAGAAAATAATTCTTGTGAAATTGAAGTCAGAGCACATCACACTTTTACTGGTAATTTGATATCTCCATATTTTCCTGTGAGCAAAGTCTTTACAATAACTTACAAGACCCTACTGATCCACGTTCTCATTCCCTTTCTCATTTTAGCCGTATGGACTTCTTCAGGAAAATGAAGTGGTGACTGGCTGTCACCACTCTGTTCCTTGAATGACCTGGGCATGCATCTACCTGAAGAACTGTGCTCCAGCTGTTTCCTTTTGCTGGAGACCTTATCCACCAGATACTCCCTTAACTACCTTCGTTACCTGCTTTACATATTGACTCCATCATCAGCTCAATGAGCTCTGACCTTGCCTTCAATCTACCCAATTAGCTAACTCATCATACCTGTTAATTTGTATACTTTCTGCATAAAACTTACTACCTTCCAGCATGCTATATAATTTAAATATTTGCCATCATTGTTTTTCATTGCTTGTGTCTTCCACTGGGATGTAACCTCCAAATGGGCAAAGATCTTTGGCTGGCTTTATGGACCAACATATCACACTGTACCCATACACCTACCATATAACAGCCACTCAATACATTCAATCAGATTAATCTTACAAAGGAGATATCTAACCATTTCCTTTGGGAAGTTGAACTTAGCCAGAGATGCGTAATATATTTTGCAGCTTTCCTGGCTGTTGCTCCAAGAAGTTTCATATTCAGATAACAAGAAGCAGTATTTATGGATTCGGTTCCAGCCTTGTGGACATTTATTTAAGTCCAGTGAGCATGACTTATCTTTAAATATCTTTGTAATTCCAACTAAAATTAACAGGATGATATAGGAAAAAAATGAAAAACAAGTGTAAGAGGAAAAATCTGACCTTCAGCATAAAAGATTCTTATATATTTCAGACTGATAAAATATATTTTACTTTCACATTCAGTTTGAAAGATTTAACTTTAAACATCAACTCAGATTGATGTTTGAGTTGAGTACTGAGAACAATTAAACATCAAGAACAGAGAATGAAAGAAATTTGCACTGGAGAACGAATATCTATGTGTAACTTATTACAGCAATAACAACATCCAGAAACTTTCCCTCCCATTTTTTCATATTACTGGTATTTCCCTTATTCATTCATTTCATTTCTTAAATATTACTGTGCTGTCTGGAACAAGTTTCACTGTAAATAAGTTCCTCTATATTTATAACCTCAAAGAGCTTGTTTTCTATCAGTGAATTAACTGAGACTCAATTGTCTTTCAAAGACAGCATTTTTCCAGAAGTTGAAGCTGTTTCTTTGTCTTTTGTCCTTAAACAAAATGCATTAGAAGGAAAAAATATGCTGAAATTTTATTAAATTTTTACTGCTTACTTTTACTCTTTACTGTAATAGATAGATGAAGTTACTTAAGATATAACTTAGAGAAACAAGATTTAAAGCTTCCCTTACACACAGCTGAAAAAAAAAATGAATGGCTCATACTAAAAACTATGAATAGGAGGACCCTCAAATGGAAGGACCAACTAGCAGTGCGGTCCTACTTTTGGATACCTGGCATGAAAGCCAAGTGAAAATATTATGGTCATTGAAATTATTTAAAAGTATTCGATTAAAAATTATTTTTAAATGCCAAGTTTAAATTGACAACTAATAAAAAATGTGTATTTGATCCAAAATCTGGATCACCAGAGAGCAGTTTTCTCATTCATTCACTAATTTATTCAATCTTTCATTTATACATTCAACAAATACCACTTGAGAATCCACAATACCATGGACCCTTTTTGTAGCTCTAAGAATACAATGACAAATATAACTTTAAAACATCCTTGATTTTATAAAATTTACATATCTGAATTATATGCATTGTCCTAAAAGAGGATCAGGATTGTTGGTAGAAATAGTTACAATTTTAGTGCAGACGTCAGGATAGGGTTAAATGGGAAGGTGATGAGCAGTAAAGGCTCAAAGCGAGTAGGCTAGGGAGGCAAATGCATATATAAAAGAAAATCATCTTTCTAAAACCAATAACTGAAGTAAATGTGCCTGGCTGGTTCACCAAATAGTGAGAATATCCATGTCCCTGTGGACTGAGTGAAGAGAAGCAAATGGTATTTGAGGAGTAAGGTGGTGACTGGATCCAATAAGAGCACAACAGAACCTTTGAAGGAATTTGTCTTTACTCCAAGTGAATGAAAACCTACTGCAGAGTTTTGAACATATCTAATTAGGATGTTTAAAATTTTATTAAAAACAAACTCTAGAGCTGTTGTGGTAGTGCATGCCTATAATCCCAGCAACTCAGGAGGCTGAGGCAGGAGGATTTTGAGTTCAAAGCCAACCTCAGCAACTTAAGGAGGCCCTCAGAAACTTAGCAAGACCCTGTCTCAAAACAAAAAATAAAAAGGGCTGTGGAAGTGCTCAGAGGAAACATGCCCCAGATTCAATCCGTGGTACCAACAAAACAAAACAAAACAAAAACAGACTCCAGAATTGTATTTTCGAGTATGGAAGCTTGTAGTCACATGTTGTTTTTGAGTACTTAAAATGTGTCTGGTCCCAATTCAGATGTCCTGCAAGTATAAAATTTATACTGAATAAACTCAGAAAAAAAGAAAAGGTAAAAGTCTCATAAATAATGTTTATACTGTTACATGGTGAAATGCTATATAAGGCTAAAAGAAAATATAATTTCAATGACTTTTACTAATTTCCTTTTTGTTCTTAGTGTTGCTTCTAGAATTGTAAATTACATATGTACATGTAATGACTTGCATTATTTTTGTACTGGACTGTGTTACTCAAGGAGATCAAGGATGGAAGAGGGAAGAACATTAGAAAAGAAATGATGGCTAGGTGCTAAGCAAAAAGTTTTCAGACTCTGTTTATAGTTTGAAAGACTAGGCAGATTTTGCTGATTATATTTGGAACATGAGAAGAAAAAGAGTTAAAAATGATTATAAGGGTTTTGGGTTTTAAAATTAGAAGGATAAATTTACTATTTTCTGGGATGAGGAAGATCACATATAGAGGAGGTTATGGAAGAGAGAGAGATTAATATTTCAACTTAGACAATGTTGAGTTTTAGATATTTATATGGAAGCCAAGTAGGCAGTTGGACTTAAAAAGTTTGGCAAGAATCCCAGATTGGAGATGTATACTGGGGTTATTTGTGTGGTAAAGTTCTAGTTGAGAACACCAAGGGTACAAGGGTTGGAAAAGAGGGGATTCTCTTCAAGGACTGAGCCCTGAGCCGTTCCAAAGGTAAAAGGTCAGGAAGAAAAGAGAGAACAAGTTAAGGAAATGAATAAAGAACAATAAAGTGGGTAGGAAGCAAATGCAGAGAATATGTTATTTTGTAAGCCAAATGAAGACATTATTTTTAGGAAGGAGGAGTGCCAAAGACTTGGATAGGTTCAATAAGATGAAGACTGACAGTGACCCACTAGATTTAGCAATACTGAAATCATTGGCAAACTTGAAAGACAAGTTTGGTGGGGGGAAGTGGATGGGGAGTGGAAGCCTGATCAGAATGAGTTTAATAGAAAATGATAAGGGCTCAGTGTGTAGCCCAATGGCCAAGTGTGTTCTAAGCATGAACGGGGCATGAGATTCAATCCCCAGCCCAAATATAGGAGGAGAAGGAGAGGTGGAAAGAACAGAAGAAAAAGGAGAGCAACTAGTGCTATACCTAAGCTTTATAAATATTTATCAAATGACTGGTTATTCTAGAAGGTAGAGCAGGGGACTAAATTTGAAAAGCAATTAAATATCCTGGCTTATAGAACAGTTTCTGATTTCAGCTATTTAAAATTAGGGAAGAAAAAATATAGTCATTGGTTTCAGACTGGATCAATAATCATACAATTGATATTTTTTAGCAGAAATTGTTAACTTACATTTTTTAGGAAATCTTAAAATCCCCCAAAGAAGGAAAGCAAGGGTTCCACATGCCAAACTTGAAAGGATTATCATTTTCTTTTTTACTATACATAAGGGAAACAAATGTCATTATCTTTTGGAGGAACACAAGCTAATCTCTCTTTAGTATGTTCTCCTGTCCACAGCCCAGTAAATAAAATATTAGAAAATGCAAAAGGGTAAGATGTTACAACTCCTCAGCAGCAGCAAACTCAAAAGTGCCTTGGCTCCACTTTTTGGTGTCATTTTGTGAAATTATGCTATTCATTCTCCTACCTAGATTCTAGGACAAAACCAGAGTTTCCTCCTGAGGCAATTTAATGAAATGCTGTTTTTTTTTTTCCAAGGGGGACAGGGGTAAAGTGAGATGTATTCCCCCTTTTTAAAAAAGTATTTGTTTTATTAATGTAGACTGCTTTCATTTCATTTCAAGGTGCTTGTAATGGGCAATACCCTCCGCTGCCCCCACCACAAATGCTGAGGTTCCAGGCAAAATCAGGAAAGGAGGCTGGGGATAATCACAGAAAGTGCATTTCTGAGCCGGTGGACAAACTGTCAACTCTCTTACCCATCTGGTTCGTCTTGGGCTCCTCAGCTATCTTATTCTCAGCCTCTTCTCCCCCTGCTTCCAACCCATTTGAAGTTTCCATGATTGCAGAGGCTGGAATAATCCTAGGAATAAACTGATAACTGCTAATTATATTTGTTGATTACAAATGCAAGAAACAGGGCCGAGTTTTCTCAGAGGGTGGCGCCACAGCAAGAATGTATGAGAAACAGTGCTATGGTCTAGTAACCTCTGCTCAGTCCGGCACACTGGACATTAATCATTGTGACCCACAGGTATTTCACCTGTTCCATCCTCACAGGGAAAAATACTTCGGAGACAGTAACGGCAGCTGGCCAGCACCAACGGTAGGTACACCTGTCCCAGCAGCGATGGCTCAGCCGCCTGGGATTGGCTGGCTCAGCGCAGTGAACACTGAGAATTCAATCTCTGATTGGCACTTATCTCGCACCTGATAACTGGTCCAAGCAGAGGATGGGTATTCTCATTCTTTTTTTTTTTTTTTCTTCCCTCTTTTTCCTTAAACTTCTTTATACAGTCTCCTTAAAATTTTAAATCTGATAGTAATATAAGATATGAGCTAGTAATGTTAACAATAAACATCCTTTTGCACCCTACTGTAGATCTTAACCTCACCCCATTTTTTATTATTGCGTTTTCTATTTTTTAAATATTTTTTCTGCTACGGTTTTTGGTTATTTATTTATTTATTTATTTATTTATAAACTCTGAGTTCTAATTTTACCTACCTGCTTAGTTAAATTTGGGGAAATAGACCTTGTTTGTGTAGTAACTGAATTAAGGTTTGTTTTTGATCTAGGCAGTCTTCACTTTACACATTAGTGCAGGATGATAAAAATTGCCAACCATTGGCCCTCACTATGATTACTTGGGATTGACCTTAAACTATTCATGTGGGGAGAAATCTAAGTCTCAGAATGAGTTTAATGGAATGAAAGAATACAGTAAATTTCTAGGTGTTCACAGAGAACTATAGTTCTTTAAAAACTTCAGACTTACGTATTTTCCTATCCTCTGGTCCCCATTTATACAGTCCTTCCATCTTCATGAATGTGGCTAAGGATTATGGGTTAGTGGTTCTTCCATGACCATAAACTTGGTAATGTCATTTCCTATTAGGTAAGAAGAAAGACAGTCAGAACCTTAAGAAATATTCCAGTTGTACAAATTAATTTTTAACATTATGATGTTTTCTGGACCCTCGAGTTTGTGTTAAAGAGTTTTTATTCTCTATTTATTTTATTAACTCTTACATAGGGAAATATTTGCTGATACTCAAAAGGTACCACATATTTTAAACCTTGAAATCATTGTATATACCCATAATTTTTCCCATTTGGTCATGTTTTTATAGTACTAGATTTTCAGAATGTGTATTTAAATTTTTTAGACACAAAGAAGAAAAAATAATATTATGCAGAGCTACATTTAGTGGGACTTAGACTTCAACTCCCTTGAGATGCAGTAACCAAAACTAAGGAATATACTGGCCTAGCAGGGTCTCGGTAGCTGGCAGGTAAAGATCTGAAGGTAGGATGAAGGCCAATTAGCTGCCTGACCATCTTCCCTTGTCTGGCCTCAACTCTCAGGACTGCTGCACAGACCCTGTGGGGCACTTGTTTCCCACCATATCTCTACTTTCTTGATGATATAAGGGAAGGGAGAGGTAGGTGCTACCAGACCAAGCCTCTTATGTATAAAAGTACCCATGCTTCGGTTTTGTGTCATTGTTGTGGCAGTCTCAATTTAGAACTTTGGCTTAAAGTTTCTTCTACATGAAAAGACTGTGCAGAAACCTCAGTAGCTATGTCCTTTGGTTTTATAGTTTGGATCTTGAATGACCTGTCAAGGCCCAGGTGTTGAAGGCTTAGTCCCCAGGGTGGTGCTAGTCAGAATGTTGTAATTTATGTGAGTTGGAAGGTCTTTAGGTCACTGAGGGACCCTTGAAGAAAGAGTTTGGTGGACTCCAGGCCCTTCTTTCTGTTTTTCCTTGCTGGTCATGAAGTGAATGTTGTTTATTTTTGTGTTTTCACCACACATATTCTTTCCATGATGTACTACCTTGCCATAGTCCCAAAACTACGGGGCCAATCATTTAAGGACTGAAACCTCCAAAACTATAAGCCAAAATAAAACTTTTCTCTTTATAAGTTGATTATCTCAGGTTTTTGGTTATAGTATTAGAAAGATGACTACCATATTCAGTACCGTTTCTGAAGCTTCTAAAGGCCAGGACCTAGAATGGCAGCAGTCATTTAGAAAATATTAATTAGACATAATTCACATACATATTTGACAAATGTAGTAAAGAGCATTGGATTGGGTTGTGGATAGGTTGACTGATATATGGGTCAGTACATTTTGGGGGGTGGGAATAAACCTCCTTTCCCATTAAAATAATCTTTCTCTATATATAAATTTTTCTTCATTTCTCTAGTCAACCCACTCTACTGAGCTTATATAGAGAGTGGCCATATTTAGCAACTTAATATACAGGATTTCATGTTTCTTTGAACTTCAGATCAACAACAAATATTGCAAAGACAACAAAATACAAATATTATATGAGGAATATTTGCATTAAAATTAATTCTTTTTATCCAAAATGCAAATTTAATTGAGATACCTTGTACTTTATTTGTCCACCCTACTTAAGTCACAGCAGTTTTTCTTTTCTTTTAAATTATTAAGTACTCCAGAGGTTGGTCTAGATTTTTTCATGTACTAAATCTCTATTAAACTTCTCTGTAAAAGCTTCAGGTATCCATACAACCCAAGTACTGACCACAGGAAAAGAATGTTCTACAAACGAAATGGAGAATTGGGACAGGGTACACTTTTAAGCAAGTTACTACTGTGAACAACCAGAGTTTAATTTAGCAGGGGTCTTTAAAGAAGCCAGTGCAAATACTATTCAGATGTCTTCCTGTTCCTCCATCAGGAGTGGAGAGGTTTCTGTCTCTTCCCCCCAGTTGTAACAGGTTTTCACCTCAAGCCGGAGATGGAGACTTAGCAGCTTTATCCTCAGGCCCCAGGCTTTTGGTCCACAGGGAAGACATTTCCAAGAAGAGTTTTTTGTCTTTTGTGCAATGGCTGCTGCTCATCTCTCCCAAAACTATAACAGAAGAGAAACTTTCTAAAATACCCTAATCTACTCTCAGCCCTTCACCATCTGGAGAGTCTAGAAAGTGCTATCAATAAGTGTGACTTATTCTTTTGGAGGTGGCTGCCAAGGGTTCTATGCTCTCATGCAATTTACTTACCCTCGGTCTCCTGTGACTTGTTAATTTACCTAAATGCTTTAAAATATGTGTATGGGTTAAGTGCTTACCCCACATGTATAGGACTTCACATTCTGTCTCTTCTTGGAGGTACCTATCTTTCCTTAGATTTCAGGTGAATTAATTGCCTTATAAGCTCAGATCTCTGATAGATTCAGAAAATGTAATGAATTTGCTGGTTATTAGATTTAATTTGTTCTTGTAAAAGTGGGAGTGCTGGGTTGAACTGAGTCTTCCCTTGGGCAGCTGTCTGCTACAGTAATCCAGCCCTGGAGTTCTTATAGGTGAAAGTGTTTGGTTATGGAATGGGAATAAATAGTGATACTTTGAAATCACAACTAATATGATGGGTAAGAATTAGCTTGTGTTATACTGGTCTGTATCAATTTAGCTCCTGTAAGTTTCCATATTAGCTGGCTACAGTGAACTTAGGGCAACTCATTGGCATAAAGTCCTTCAGTAATGACTTATGTGATTGTTTTAGGTGCATCCTACAGATATAGATACAAAGGTTAGGTCTTGCATTTTCTATAGTAAAAATGCTGAGGTAGAGAAAATAAGGAAGGAGCTACATTTTTCTTTATTATGCCATTACTAAAATGCTTAGAATGCACTTCTTAGTCATGAGAGTAGAGGAACTTCTGACTAACCAGCTTTGTACCCAAAATACCCATGTGAAAACTCTGGACTCCAATCCCTAGTGTCTGCCCAGACTTTCCACATACCTGCACATTGCACAAGAATTTCACAAGAGTGTGATGGGTGAGGGAACAAATGAGTAACTGCCATTACTTCTTTGTGCTATTTTCCTCTAATGAGTCTCATTCCAGAAAATAATGTGCATCAGTTAGTTGATTTTATACACACACACACACACAAACACAAACACACATACATATACTGGATATTTTATATATATATATATATAATATCCAGTATATTTATATATTCAGTATGTGTAATGCAAAGAACAAGAGGGAAGTTTCCGGTTCTGGCCACAGAACTGGAGCTTATATCTGATGAAATCTCCTACAAAGAGATAATTATAAATTACAAATGTAGGAAAAATTCATAAAATGAGACTTCCAAGATGGTGGGCCAAAGGGAGGCAGCATTCTGTGTCGATCCATGACCCAGATCTCACCTAGTCAGAATACTGCATCTCAGAGAGTATAAGAGGACTCCTTCCTACACAACTGATTTTCACAGGAATCACCAGCGCTGTGACCCCCGCGCAAGGCTCAGAGCCTCAGTGTTCGAACAGGACTCCGAGCCCTGGTGCTGGAAACCAAAAACCCACAGTTCTAGCCCACGCACGGCTCTCAAGCAGCTTAGGAGAATCACCTATCAGCACCTCTGCAGAACTGTGCTCCACACCCACACAGGTCACTCTGCTACTACTACACACAGCACAATGCCATCACCTGGCTCCCCCCACCTCACCAGACACCCTGGTGCTAGAAGCAGACCGACTACATCTTGGATAACCTTTCTCGCCATATTTGTTGGGGGCAGCTCTCAGATTGGATCTCCATCTGGCCAGGTACCTGGTATCCAGCTCCCTCCTCCCCTCAGTTGTGATAACTCGGCACAGTGACCACTCAACACAAAAAAGCTCCTAGCTGGGCAGGTGTGCAGTGCGACCAAGGCACTGCCCACCTGGTGTGAGCCTAGGGGTGAGAGGTCCTGCAGGTGGGAACTGCTAATTGAGAGGGGATGGGACTAAAGTTTGGAGTCTAACAGAGAGACCAGGAGCTGGGAAATCTCCAGGCAAGAGAGGGAGAAAATACCGGATGTTCAAGTCAGACTACCAGTACCAAAAAGAGACCCTTGAGGTGTAGTCTCCCTGCAGAGACTGGCAGGAGGTGGCACTCCCCACTTCTAGATGCCCTACACCAGGACCAGTCTTCCCACCCTGGTTACCTACACCATCCTGAGGCAGAGATACATCTTAAAACAGACAACCCCACCTATTGGATGAGGAGAAAAGAAAAGTTACGAATCTCTAAAACTAGCAACAACCTTGGTTTCTTCTTTCGAGTTTTTTTTCCTCTTTCTCTTCTACCTCTCTATTCTCCAGCCCTCACATCACCAACATATATAAAACCAAGAACTTTGCATGAAATAGGATTTTGAGAACTGAGTCACCTGAATAATATAATATAGAGGTGTTTATATGCCATTTTTCCTATTTTTTCTTGTTTTATTTTATTCCCCCTCCAAATTTTAACTATTTTAACATTCTGCATTTTTACAAATACATATGTGTGTTAGTTGTTTCAAGTACTCCACTGTCTTCCCATGTATTGTCTAACCTAATTTACTTCCTGTCTATTCTTTTGCTACTAACCCTCTTCATTAGAATTCTTTCACACTTCCTAAGACATATTATCTTAGGAAGATATATCCACCATCAGAAACTGTAAACCTTTTTATGAAACTACTGTTTATATCTTAGATGAAAATTGAATCCAACATTTCTGGACATTGAGACTAAACTGTAAATGTCTTAATAACAACAAGTTATTCATAGGTGATATATTGTTGATATTGGGATCTATTAACATTGTCCTTCCCCACAAAGGAGAGGTCTTAGATCCCTACAAGAGCACTACAAACCTATAAGGTAAAAACACTAACAAGCTAGACCCACAGAGCTGGAAAGGAAGACACATGAGCAATACAAAAAGAAAAGGGAAGAAAGTACCACAAACAAATCAAGAAACCAATCATTAGAATCATTGGCAGCCACAGTAGAAAAAAATGACAAAGAAAGAATTCAAGATATACATGATTAAAATGTTCTGTGAACTAAAGGAAGATATAAGAGAGCAAATAAATACAAGCAGTGAAAGATCACTTCGACAAGGAGCTACATAAACAAATCCAAGAAGCAAAAGATCACCTCAACAGGGAGATAGAGGTTCTAAAAACAAAACAAAACAAAACAAACAAACAAAAAATACTGAAATCCTTGAAATGAAAGAAACAATAAACCAAATTAAAAACTCAAATGAAAGCATTACCAACAGAGTAGACCGCTTGGAAGATAGGACATCAGACAATGAAGATAAAATATATAATCTTGAAAAGAACATAGACCACACAGTGATAATGATAAGAAACCATGAGTAGAACATTCAAGAAATATGGGATAGCATAAAAAGACCAAATTTAAGAGTATGGGATAGAGGAAGGCATAGAGGTCCAAACCAAAGGAATAAACAATTAAATAATATCAGAAAACTTTCCAAACATGAAGAATATATTGGAAACCCAAATTCAAGAAGCCTACAGGATGCCAAATGTTCAAAATCACAACAATCCACACCAAGGCACATTATACTAAAAATGCCCAACGTACAGAATAAGAAAAGAATTTTAAAAGCCACAAGAGAAAGGAATCAGATTACATATAGGGGAAAACCAATTAGGATAACAGCAGATTTTTCAACCCAGGCCCCGAAAACTAGAAGATCCTGGCATAACATACATCAAGCTCTGAAAGAAAATGGGTGCCAAATCTTGTATCCAGAAAAATTAAGCTTTATATTTTAAGATGAAATAAAAACTTTCCATGATAATCAAAAGTTAAAAGAATTTATAGCTAGAAAACCAGCACTACAAAATATCCTTGGCAAAACATTCCACAAAGAGGAAACGAAAAACAATGAAAATAGGCAGAGGGAGGTAGTAACCTAAAAGAAAAATTAATCAAGGAAGAAAATCAAGTCAAGTTAAATAACAAAAATAAACAAATATGGCTGGAAATACAAACCATGTCTCAAAAATAATCATAAATGTTAATGGCATAAACTACTAACTACTAAAGACATAGGCTAGCAGATTGGATTTTTAAAAAAGACTCAACAATATGCTGCCTACAGGAGACTCATCTGATATGAAAAGACACACACAGGCTAAAGGTGAAAGTTTGGGAAAAATCACACCACTCACATGGACTGCAGAAGCAAGCAGGAGTGTCCATATTCACATTAAATAAAATAGACTTCAAGCCAAAGTTAATTAAAAGGGATAAACATACTTCTCAAGGGAACCATACACCAACAAGACATAACAATTATAAATATATATGTCCCAAACAATGGTGCAGCTATGTTCATCAAACAGAGTAAGATTTACTAACAAAAATTAAGAAAGATTTACTAACAAAAAATCAAGAAACATTAAAAAATAATCATTGCTCATTTCCCATCTTCACTTTCATACTTATCAAGAATTCTAAGAATGTTGAGTCAAATTAACAGTACACAAACCTGGATGATCTTAGGAACTCCTTCTCTCCTTTTGGAAGCTTAGCTAAGTGGGTCATATTGATAGAGGCTGTCTATAGAAAGACAGCAAGGCTGATCTTAGTTTTTCTAGCCTACAGAGCTGGTCACAGAGCCCTCACATACAGACCTTTTCCATAAGTATGAAAGTTCCCAGTGTGGCTTCTAGGCCCAAGATCCCTTATTATGTCTCTTGAAATTTAGAGAAACAAGGCATTCTAAAGCTCCCCATAGGCTATAGCTATGCAGCAGTGTGAAGGATGTTTTGTGCTCTCTCACTGTAGTTGGGAGTCACTTTTTGTGTGCATTCAGTCTCCTAGTGAAGCCAATCCTTCTACTGGGATCTTGCCCATGATGCAGACAGAACACTTAAACTAGTCCATTACTTTGGATTAGAGAATGTTTTGTGAACTGCATCTTTTCTATTATATTTCTGCTTAAAAATAAATTCTACTTATAGCCATACTATGTGGAGCTAATAATTTGTGTACTTTTATGTGATAATAATAATAATAATAATAATATACAAACACAATTTCAAAAAATACTTTATAGTCAGGTGCAGTGTTGCACACCTGTAATCCCAGCTTCTTGGAGTCAAAAGTAGGTGGGTCACAAGTTCAAAGCTAACCTGAGCAGCTTAGCCTAACCCTGTCTCAAAATAAAAATAAATAAATAAATAAAGGGTTAGGTATGTTACTCATTGATAGAGTACCCCTGGGTTTAATTGGCAATTCTGAAAGAAAATAAAGCCAAACTTTATTTAGTTGGTAAATATATAGAAATAAGAAAAAGGAAGACATATGAGGAAGAAAGATGTTTCCTCTTGCAACAGCTCTCTCTTTCGTCTGAGGTCAGAGACAAACTTGTATGCAGACAGAGAGACTGGTACAGTAAGTTTATGATCAGAAGCTTAAGCTTGTAAATTTAAGCCTCAGTTTAGAAGTTTAGTTACAGATCTTACTTAACATTCAAGGATTAGCTGTCCCACACCTTTTTTAAAAACACTTTCTCAAATTTTCCTTGAATATTCACCAATGTCTGAAGAAATTACTTATGCAAATCTAAAATTCCAGGACTCCAATAAGACAGAAAATACCCAGGATCTTCAAAAATTTGGGGAAAAAGGTAAGATTTTCAGCTATGGATGTGTTGTAAGGTGGCAGAAGTGGTTATACTTCCCACTTCAGGTATGAGTGCATGGATAATGATATTGGTATCATTCAATCTGAATTTTTAATCAAGTCTCCCATTTTTACCAAATGTATCAAAAGTAGCCAAATTAACTGACTATAGGGTTTTTCTTTTTCTAAAATCAGTGATGTATACACTGAACATTCTTAATCTTTTACAAGTCTACTTTTTAATGTTACACTCAAGATACATAAAAAAAAGATATTTTCTAATGGCTGGGTTGTCTAAAGTGTTTTTCCCTTCATTAGATAAAGCTGTGGAACAAGGAGAATATTTTGCTCATAAAAGTCATAGATTTTTATGTTTCTTTTTTAAAGGAACATGATTGCATGTATGTGTTCAAAAGAGAAAGAAATAATTTTTGTTTTTGAAAGTATTATCTTTGGTCCTTGACTCCCAATTCATCTCTAATTTCCTTTCAACCAGCTTTTTGAGGCTTCTTTTCTTACTGTCTCATGGAAACTGTTCTTGTCTAGGTCACTGATGGCCTCCCTGTTTCCTCCCAATAGTCATGTCTTTATTATTTGTTGCTTCACTTCCCTGCATAATTTACAGAGTTGAACATTCCTTCTTTTGCAAACATTTTCTCTGCACATTCTTCTGGATGTGGTTTCTGATATCACAGGCACTGCTGTTTCTGCTTTTCCCCCGCCTCTGGATCAATGTTTATTCGATGGAGTACCCCAGGGCTGTGTTCTGGGTCCCCTTTTCTTATATCACTCAATATTCTCTTGCAAGTTTCTTCATTCTGTCATTTGGTTTCAAAAACAATGACTTCCAAATATATTCTTAGGACTTTCCCCAGGATCTCAAGACTAGAAAATCTCAAGACTGCTTCTCAATTTTAAATGAAGTTCTTTTATTTATTTTCACTTCCTTGAATAAATATCATTTTTCACATTGACCAGAACACTACAGCCACTCTATTTCTGTTTTTCAAATAGAAAGCTTTCCCCCAAATTAGGGTTGTTGAACTAGACATTTTTGCTGTATGCAGTTCTATTCCCACTAACTTTGTATGCTGATTCCCACTTTCCACAAGTTCTAAACTACTTACTTTCTAAATCATAACTCAGCTTCAAATTTCTGTACACTATAGTCCAATGTGAGATTTATCTATCCATCTATTCATTTGGTTCCTCTCATAATAAAATATGTCTCCATGAGAACAGAGACTTGCAAGTCTTGTCACTTCTGTATCAGTGGCAATCACAATAGTGTCTAGCAAATACAATGTACCCAATGATAGCTTTCAAATAATGGAGTGCATAGACAAATTAGAAAATAATTTTTACAAAAGTTAGCACTTAAATTTGTAATTCTAACTTTAGGTATGATCCTGACCATGTAGTTCTTTTTGTAATAACAATTTTCTAATGTCTAAAGGAATTAAGTTTTACATTTTATTTTCAATTCTCTTTGGATTTCACATTTTTGCACTATCAACTAACTGTGGGATGTTAAGATATATTTCACAGACATAGTAAGATTATGACATTATCCTTGAATTGTATTTTCTTTAAATAGCTAGTCTTCACATATACATATGATGACAAATTTAAATAACATAGCTACTTAATGATAATTTACAATATAAATTTCATGATTTTTGTAGGGAAATGATCTATTCTGGGCTTTACTACTCAGTAAAGAAAGAAAAGAAGCATTCGATAAAAGTTTTTTGCTAAAAATTTTTTTAAAAATTGAAAATTCTGATCAGTAAATGGTATAGATCTAAACTAAGGAAGGCATGGAGCCAATGAGGATGTTGAAAATATTGGGGGTCCTGGGTACCCCAGGAGCTAAAATAAACATTCGGAGATTGATTAGCTCTGTTGACAAGGCAAGAATTTTACTTTCATGGTGCAGATGGGTGCACAACAATGAAAACTGAAAGGCAGGTGCAATGAATAGGCAATCTGCTAGGCTTTTATCCCTGATGCAAGGGCACTGGGTTGTTGCCCATTAGTCAGGGCTAACCACACAATCTTTGGCTTGGACAGCCATTAAGGAAAGTGAGTACTTGACAGCTACCCATTGGTCAGCTGAATTCACTATTTCCTATTGGGATATTTAAAGAGATGCATCCTTTAGTTGTCCCCCACCTCCCTTTGTTCCCTTGTTGTGGGAAAGTCCCCCTGGGTTGAGCGCTTTCTGTCACCTGCACAGTTTATCTCTGTTGGTCTGGTGGGTCCCTTCCTTCTCACTGCCTTTTGTCAAGGGTCTGTGAATTTTTACACTCACCTGTTAACTGCTTGTAACTTTCCATTCTGCTCTACCCTCCAGCTGCCTTTTTTAGAACCCAAGTCATTTTACATTTAAAACTAAATACGTGACTGTATGACCAATGTGATTCTGCAACTTGTACACTCAGAAAAATGAGAAATTATACCCCATCTGATTCAAATGTATGATACGTCAAGATCATTGTACTGTCATGTGTAACTAATTAAAACAAACAAACAAACCTAAATACTGCATTTTGAAAATGGACCACCGGTATTTTCTATTTCTCATAAGAGAATACCTGGACATATTACAAAGAAACAGCCTACCTTGTTATGTTCTGCATCCAAACTAGGGGTTACATGGGGAATACATAAACAACTAAAAGTATTTCCTTTGATAAGCTGCAAACTATGCCTTAAAGAAAGGTTACTCAGATTGACTTCTCTGCTATTTGCCAGCTACTCATTTTCCCCCAAATTTATACACAAGATGCACAGTGTCAAAATTAACTGCTTTCTCTTCTTTCTTTTATAAACCTCATCTTTGCCTTTTGGTTTCTTGAATCACTCTAAAAGTTTACCTCTTCACTTATGAGAACCATTTTGCATGACAAACAACAAACTAACGCTTCTGACTTATTCTTGATTTACAATTGAAAAAAAATGTTTTAAAGTCCATGAGTTTTTAGCAAATCACATTCCTTTCCAAGGTACATATTAGGAAACAAATAAAGGCAGAATGAATTAACAAATGAATGAATCAAATTTTGTTGTTTTCTACAGCACCTTCTGTTCCTTCCCCTCTGTGGCGTCAATCAGCCTTGATCCTGACTCTCCTCTGCCTTCTGCTGCTCATTGGACTAGGAGCCTTGGGAGGCATATGTATGTATTAACACTGTCCTGACTGAAAGGAAAGGCATCTAAATGTTATGAATTTTACAGCCTAAGTTTGTTCTTTGAATTAAGGGCTTGTAATAATAAGAGGTGTGTGCCCACAAATGAACCTTAACGTGGTTTACAGAATTTTAAATATTACTTCTGCAAAACAAAAGAAAAAACAGTAAAAAATCAAAGCTAAACAAAACAAACAAGAATTTATAAAGGTGATAATTCTATCAAGGATTTACAATGTTTTATCATCTCTCTCTCTCTCTCCTTTCTCCTTTTTTTTCAACTGGAGTTTATAAAACTTTGAAGTTAGAAATGGAAAAACTGAATAAACTGCAAAATATCAAAGAAGAACTTCAGAGAAATGTTTCCCTACAACTCATGGATAACAACAGAAGCTCAGAAAATATCAGGAACCTCTCTATCACACTGCAAATAGTAGCCACCAAATTGTGTCGTGAGCTATATAGAAAAGAACCAGGTAACCTTGTGTTGCTCTCAGAGTTACTAGCCATTAAAGTCACTTAAGAATAATTATAATAAACCTTAATAAAAAAAAAAATAAAAAAAAATAAACCTTAATAAATAAATAGAATAAACCTTAAAGTCACTTAAGAATAATTTTATCACTAACCATTGTTTAAAGAAAGGAATTAAATTTAGTTGATGAAATTCTCATTGATATCTTCATGCAATTAGAAGAAAAAATAATCATAACTATAAGCTGCCAAATTATTAAGGAATGACATTTATGTAATAAAACAGACAATATGTAATTTCTGTAATCTGCTATTACTATTATTTTAGGCTCTGTGGTCATTAGACAACAGGAAAGGAAGTACATCTTTTTGAATTACCTCATTCCAAATTGCAGTAAATGATGAAAGGCCATAGAAAAGAGACGCACTATTAGTGTTACCTTGGGAAATTGGTGTTATAACATTTCTATAAATTTGTATAGGTTTTTTTTGTTTGTTTGTTTTAGTTCCTTGTGCCTCTGAGTAGTCTCTCCAATAGTGAACAAGTCAGAGAGCTACAGGTGCACTAGTTGGAGAAGGGAGGATTTCTACAGGTGTGTGTGTGTGTGTGTGTGTGTGTGTGTGTGTGTGAAACTGATTCTGACCATACAGAATATTTTCTGTGGTTTGTTTTTATTGCCATAAGTAAATATGAGAAATGATGAAAATTATCCAGGTCTCCTGATACAGTAAGACACACTTGAATCTAAGTTCTTACTTTAAAATTTTTGTTCAAATTATGTGTCAGACACATTTTTTTTTGTGATATGTAAGAATGTAACATATAAGATTCATTTTGTTTCTCTTCCTTTCACCTAAAAAGAAGAAACACTGTAAATTTGTTCATTGTCACATAAAGTATGGACATAATAACAAAGAGTATTCACAAAAAAAAAAAACAACAAATAAAACTATTTCTTCTTCCAGAGCACAAATGTAAACCTTGTCCAAAGGGATGGATATGGTATGGGGATAGCTGTTACATCAGACTCAAGCATTTTGAAACATGGCAAAACAGCGAAATTTTCTGTTCTGCTCAGAATGCCAGTCTGCTGCAAGTTAGGAACAAAAAAAAATCGGTAAGACTCCCCAAGTCTCTCAGCCTGTGAGAAAGGAAATCTCTTCTCCTATTATAAAATAGGAGTGGGGTATGTTGGGAAAATCAGTATCAACCCATTCATGATTCTTGCTTATTCTAGTCAAAGTGCAAGGTGATTGAGACTTTGTATATTTTTCTCAGGGAATCACAGCCAAGGTAAAACACACAAAACCTTAGCTTAGGATCTTAGAATCAATAGAATCTTAGAAATTTATGGGTAGAAGAATAGATCAGGGGTACCCAGAATCTTCAGGCCTGTGACCATTACCAAGTTGGAACTCTGGAATCAGGCCACATTTATCTGAAAACACAGGACCTAGAGATCATTCCTGAGAATTACCAATTTCATAAAAAGTATGTAAGAGGGGGAGGGAAGGGGAGGGGGGATAGTAGAGGATAGGAAAGGCAGCAGAACACAACAGACACTAGTATGGCAATATGTAAATCAATGGATGTGTAACTGATGTGATTCTGCAATCTGTATTTGGGGTAAAAATGGGAGCTCATAACCCACTTGAATCAAAGTGTGAAATATGATATATCAAGAATTATGTAATGTTTTGAACAGCCAACAATAAAAAATTTAAAAAAAAAAAAAAGGTCACCCAGATTTTTCTAAGATTAAATGAAAAATGGTGACATTAGGGATAAGAAATGTAGTAGATAAACTGTGAATCCAGAAGCAGAAACTAGAGATAATTGTAGGGAAAACACAAGAACAGGGTTTGTAGGTCAGTGGTAGAGTATTTGTTTATCATGCACCAGGCCCTATGTTCCATCCCCAGCACAGAAGGTACAGGAGAGGGAAAAAGAAAAGAGAGAAAAACTGAAGGGCTTGGGGGGTATGACAATTGAAATAAGAGAAAGAAAACTTATACTGAATACCAATGTTACAGACACTGTTATTTTTGAACCAGATTAATTCATCCTTTATTCCAAAGTGATATGGTTTAAGTGGGGTGTATGATTACCCAACTGCCTCAAAACATCCCAGTTACCTTTGCATCTAGATATGCTTTCCTGACCCACTTCTTACCATTGGCATGTTAGCTGAAGTGACATGTATAACTTCCATCTTAAAAGGAAACTGTATTCTCATATTCATTTTCCTTCCTCTTGGTGAGCTGGAACATGCACATGCCCATAACCCAGCCTCAGCCACAGACAAGGCCAATGTCCTAGAGCAGAAGTCAGCAAATCCTTTTTTAAAGATCTGGAATACAAATATTGTAGGCTTAGTGGTCAATTTGGCTTTTACTGCAACTACTCTTTTCTACCCACTAAATGAAGGTAGTGTAGATAATGTGTTAACAAATGGGCATGACTGTGTTCCAATAAAACCTTATTTATTAAAAAAAAAAAGTATGTAAGAGGATATTTCTTGTTTCTACCTTGTTGTATTTTTTCATTAAAGGAAAAAAGTTTGGCTAACTATGCTATCACAAAACATATATAAATAAGTAGAAATTGAATGGTATGACAAGGGCAAGTACCAAGCAAATCTGCTGAACTGAGTTATGGGACCCAGAATAAGTGTTTTCTCTGTGATTTATTTATTTTCTGATTTACTTTTTTCCTTTTTTTCCAGGCCTAAATTTTTTTCAATATTTCACTTACTATTTCTGGTCCCTCAGTAATCATATGTTTCTCAGCAAAATTACATTTTCTAAGCATATCAGCTTCTTTATTGTAAGGCAGTTTGTCATTCTTTACAGAAGAGGGGATATCAATCATAATTTCTTTCTCATTAAATTATTCTTAGATAACCCATTCATAGTTTTTTACTCAAGGAAAAATTTCAAGTCAGGAATATGAAAGGACACATTGTTTTTTTTGTTGTTTTTTTATTGGTTGTTCAAAACATTACAAAGCTCATGATATATCATCTTTCATACATTTGACTCAATTGGGTTATGAACTCCCATTTTTACCCCAAATACAAATTGCAGAATCACATCGGTTACACACTCACATTTTTACATAATGGCATATTAGTGACTGTTGTATTCTGCTACCTTTCCTATCCCCTACTATCCCCCCTCCCCTCCCCTCCCATCTTCCCTCTCTACCTCATCTGCTGTTGTTCAATTCTCTCCCTTGTTTCCCACCCTCTTTCCCCTCACAACCTCTTATATGTAATTTTGTGTAACATTGAGGGTCTTCTACCATTTCCATATGCTTTCCCTTCTCTCTCCCTTTCTCTCCCCCCATTCGTTTTTGTTTAATGTTAATCTTTTCCTCATGCTCTTCCTCCCTGTTCTGTTCTTAGTTGCTCTCTTTATATCAAAGAAGACATTTGGCATTTGTTTTTTAAGGATTGGCTAGCTTCACTTAGCATAATCTGCTCTACTTCCATCCATTTCCCTGCAAATTCTATGATTTTGTCATTTTTTAGTGCTGCATAATACTCCATTGTGTATAGATGCCACATTTTTTTTTTTTATCCATTCATCTATTGAAGGGCATCTAGGTTGGTTCCACAGTCTAGCTATTGTGAATTGAGGACACATTGTTTTGACTACAAAATTTTGGACTGGTTCTGAATTCTATTCTATGACTACTTTTCTCCAATTCTGCTGCACCGTTTTCTTACTCTGCTTTTTCTGTTAATGCTCCGTTACATTCAATAACTATCTCCATTGCCTTTGACTGAATATTAACTGCTCAAATATTCAACCTTGTTAATTATACCATGAACTGACTCACCCTTGTGAGACAGAAAGTGATACTGTAAAACTGCTGAAATCTTAAGGTTAAAATCACTTTCAACTTCTTTTAAATGGCATTGAAAATTAGTAGTACAATATCAAAAATTCTAAGAAAGTAATATGTCAGAAATTGCATTGTAAGGAAAGTACAACAGAACATTTATTTTTTAAAACAGATCATTTCTATTCTCTATAGGAATTCATAAAATCCCTTCAATTATATGACTTTTGGCTGGGATTATCTCCTGGAAATTATCACATGAACGGTGTAAGGCTGGATGACATGATTGCTTCTTCTGCTTGGTAAGGCTCTATTCTTGTTGTATTTTTTATAGTTGGGTTTAAGTTTAGATATTTTTACCAGGAGCACTGTAAGTAGCAATTAGCAAGCTTTCATTGTGATTGCATCCTTGAAGATCCCTGATCTGTCATATTTACTTGATGTGTTTGGTCATACAGAAAATAACCACAAATGTATTCTCATTATATTGACAAATCACTAACAAAGTCATAGTAGCCAAATTTAGGGAAGTGTCTATAAATAGTTATTTTATCTAAGGAAATTATGAAAGGCAACAAAATTCACTGGACCCTAACAAATACTTAATAATATGCTAAATTCTGGGATTCATAGATGTATGAAAGATCAATATATTCCTTAAGTTACTTAAACATCAATCATATGTGAAGACTAACTTAATAATTCTAGGGATTAAAAAGACCATAATGTGATTAATGTTTCAGTTAGAAAAACATATTACCCAAAAATATTTTTGGATTTTTAGTTATAATTGACACATAAATTAGAAAATTTTAGGGAAAAACTAACCAGAAGAACGTTTCATTGTAAAGAATAATATGACTTTAGCATGGTATACTGTATATGTGTGTGTGTGTATAATGCAATATGTAATGCACATATATGTGTATGAAATAATTAATTGCATAATCTATTTAAGAAAGTAGTTACACTACTATAAATGGGATTATACATTGTATTTGTTATGCTTGTAATGGGGAAAACATTAAGGCTTTACATAAAAATGTGTCAAAATACAATTTGTATTGTATAATGTCTAAAATTTGGAAGCTGGCCACATTAAAGAAAGAAATCAGAGTGTTAACCTGCTGAACACTGTTGGGAGGCCAGCATTTATTCCAAATTCTTAGCTGAGGACACATCAAGTGGGGGCAGTTCAAGCAATTGCACTGGAATGCTCCCACTGACTCAATACTGAGATTTCTGAATACTCATCAGCCCAGCCACATAGCAAATAGAGATTTTTGTTTTGTTTTATGCCCTTGTTTTTTTTCCCTTTAATTATAAATAGTAAGTATAGGAGTGTGGCTCAGAAAAATGAGATGACTCTCTCTTTGGTGGCTGGCAATGACAGGAAGAATAGGGGATAAGGTCTGCATAAATGAAAGGGAGACAAATATATATCTGAAAGGTCTCATTTGGCATTGAAGGCCTAAAGGTGAAGGTAATATGGGTGTTAGGAGAGGTGGAATCTTGTTTTGAAAAAGCAGAATATATGTGTGCTTGCAATTTTGCAAATGGAAAGGTATTTACAATGGAATAGAATACATGGTAGACATTTAAAATTATCAAGAAATAACACGGAAATAAAATGTATATAATCATCATATATATGATTTATATATGTACATGTTATTTTTTGTTTTGTTCCTTTTCTTTTATTAGTGCATTATATTATACATAATAATTGGGTTCGTTTTGACAAAATCATACATGCATGCAATTTAAAGTACCTCATTTTAGTCCCTGGTTGCCCTCTTTCCCTTCTCTTCTCCCTCATCTTATTTTCTTTCTGCTGCTGTACTGGGTTCTTTTGGATAAACACCAAGGAGTGGGATAGCTGGATTATAGGGAAATTTCATTCCTAGATTTTTGTGGAATCTCAAAAAAAATCTTTCCAGGTGGTGACTAATTTTCAGTCCCACCAACAATGTCTGAGTATACTTTTTTTCTCACCTCTTCACCAGCATTTATTATGTTTTTGTATTTTTTGATAGCTGCCATTCTGACTGGAGTGAGATAAAATCTCAATGCAGTTTTTATTTGCACTTCCCCAATTGCTAGAGACGTTGCACATTTTTCATATATTTGCTGGCCATTTGTGTTTTTTCTTTTGAGAAATATCTGGTTAGTTCTCATTCTCATTTCCTGATTGTGTAATTTATTTTCTTGATGTTAACTTTTCTGAGTTCTTTATATAGTCTGGATATTAATCTCCTGTCAGAGGAGGAGCTGGCAAAGATTTTCTCCCATTTCTTTTTTTTTTAAAGAGAGAGAGAGAGAGAGAGAGAGAGAGAGAGAGAATTTTTTAATATTTATTTTTTAGTTAGCAGACACAACATCTTTGTTTGTATGTGGTGCTGAGGATCAAACCCGGGCTGCACACATGCCAGGAGAGCGAGCTATCGCTTGAGCCACATCCCCAGCCCTTCTCCCATTTCTTAGGCTGTCTTTTCACACTCTTGTTTCCTTTGCTGTGCAGAAGTTTGATTTCTTTGCAGTATCTTTATTTTTTTTTATTGAAATAGTCTTTCATCTGTAATTGTTCTCTTAATTCATTCCTTAGTTCAGTAAACATTTAACTAATGAGTTTTTATAAGTCTTTCTCTGGAATTTTGTCCATTTCCATACCTATAAATTCCTTTGTTAGGGGATTGTGAATTTGGGGAGGAAATTTGTTAGCCTATTTCCTCATGTTTTCAGAGGTCTTGAGTTTCCTCATCCATTGATTTATCCATGCATCCATCCATCCATCCATCTATTCCTTTTATACATGTGTCCTTTTGTGTTATCTTTTTGTTCTAGGGACTTCTCTGTTTTTTATGTACAAGGTGATGTCCAAGAGTAGGAACTGGAGTCCTCCTCTAGTTGTTCCTACTTGGGGCCTGGTTATTGATTTGGGATTTTTGTATCCCCTATTCTACATGTTTGAGTATTATTGAGGCTTGAGTGAGGGCAGCTCATGTTTGGGGTGAATTTTGCTATTACTTGCCTGAGTTGTGAGCAGTGTTCAGCAGCGGGATCCTCTGTGAATTCAGAGTGGCACAATCACTTTCCAGTCAGTCTTAGAAGAAGGGGGAACCTAGAATAACAATAATGTTAGCAACAGATGTACAAGCCTTAAAATAAATGCCTGTGTCTACTTTAACACCTATGACACTAATTACCATCCCATATGATGGGATCAGCATTTAACACCAGCATCAACAATAAACAACCATGAACTAGACCATATATTAAACAGTTAATGTCTACTATGTCATCCACTTTATTATAGGGTAGGAATTACATAAACTTTATAATTCAGTCAAAGAGTGGAATTATAGTTTCTTAAGTAAAGAAAAAATAGGGTAGGATGGCAATAGAATTTTAAAATATTTACAAAGTGAGCAGGAGAGAAGCAGGAGATGAGTAGCAGATGATGGCTATAAACATAGAGAAATAAAAGATAATTAAAGTAAAAAATTAATGAAAGAGAGGAAGAGGGAACAGGAAGATTTGGCTATTAGTAGGGGAAGAGAGTGCAGAAAGAGTAATAACAGGAATAAAAACCGAGATATACACAAACAAACAATTGAAAGATGAAAACAACTCAAACCCACATAAAATTTTACCTCATCAAAGTCAATCTGAAGCTAAATAATAATCAGGTAAAAAAGGAAAGTGATTAAAATGAAAGTAAAATGATGTGAATACACACAAAAACACCTTTGTGCAGTAGGAGCACACACACACACAAACACACACCTCTGTGCAGTGGGAACACAAACACATACACACCCACATATGCACACAGAATCATGCAGAATGAAAAAAGTAAAAAATAAAAAAATAAAATGAGATTAAAATTTAAAAAATAATAAAATCTAAAAAAAAGAATTTAAATGAGTGCGATAGAAAAAAAGGATAAAAATTCTTAATGAGAAATAAAGGTCTATTTCCCATTGTGGTAGTCAAAAGTGTTAGCAAGGATGGATTTTTCATTGTCTAGGCTGTTGTGCCATTCTTTGCATTTATTTGTGGGCTCTGTAACCTTTGGGTCAATGGCTTGGGGTTGTATAGTCCAATGTCTTTGTGTTCACCAAGCTTCCAATCATTGTGACCAGGAGTCAAAGTTGGTTGTGTAGCTATCAGCTTCCCATCTCCCAGCATTGGATTGGATACACTGGGGAGTCGCAACAAGGGTGTCCACTAGTGGCAGGGCTAGTACAGTTCTAAATTTTGGAAGTTCCAGTAGTTGGAACTTAGTCTTGGCTGACCTTTGGAACTGAGCTATGAGTATTTGAGATTTGATCCACACCCTCTGTTGCCGAAGACAGTTAGTTATCTGTGCTGGACATCTAGGACTCAGAGGCCTCCATATGTTACATTTTTTTTTTTTTTTGAGAGAGAGAGAGAGAGAGAGAGAGAGAGAGAGAGAGAGAGAATTTTTTAATATTTATTTTTTAGTTTTTGGTGGACACAACATCTTTGTTTGTATGTGGTGCTGAGGATTGAACCCGGGCCGCTCGCATGCCAGGCGAGCGCGCTACCGCTTGAGCCACATCCCCAGCCCTGTATATTACATTTTTAAGGTGTGGAGTCTAAACATCCATAGGTCTTACAATCACCACTATGGATGTGAGTTACCCAGGATCAGACCAGGAGTGCAGATGATCATTTTTGATCAGTTATTGGTGTCTTCCCAACAGCTCATATGGGACACTAGCAACCAAGACAACTCTCTCTCTCTCCTTGGTATCCCCCAAGCCTGAATTGCCTTAGGCTCAAATTTCTTTGTGCCTGTATTAGTCACTGTGGCCCCACAGTAGGCAATTTCTCAGTCAGGCTGGCAACTTCTTTTGAGTTCCAGGTTTCCCACCTCTGCCTGCTGCCACTTAGCCATTTATTAATGATTCTTTCTGGCTGGTTACCTAGGTTCCTCCCAGACTCTCTACCCATTGTTCCAAAAATTTGGTTGCTTTTCACTCAACAACTTCACCCACCAACTCTGGGTCCATTAGGATCAGCCTCCCTCTCCATTCCATAGGTTTCCCCAGTCTCTCTCTCTCTCTCTCTCTCATATATATATATATATATATATATATATATATATATATATA